>NW_023270268.1:44354026-44494456 GCF_011800145.1 Mirounga leonina
GCAGTATATTTTGAACTGGGAAATATAAGTCCTACAACCTTTTTTTTTTTTTTTTTTTTTTTTAGAATGTTTTAGATATTCAGGATCCCTTACAATTACATTTGAATTTGAGGATCACATTTTCCATATCTTCAAAAGTTGTTGGAATTTTGATAGGGATTATATTGAATTTATAGATTGCTTAGAGTATTATTGCCATCTTAATATAAAGCCTTCCAATTCACGAACATGGAATGTCTATTTATTTAGGTCATCTTTAATTTCTTTCATGTCTTACAAATATAAGGAGGTGGAAAGGAAAATAAAAGGAGCTGGAAAGCCCCCATTTCTTTCCCCCACCCCTGAGCCTAGACACATGGACACCTGCGGGAACCAGGTGTCCAATTTGTTAAAAATTGTCCTAGGTATTTTATTTTTTTTAGATTTATTGCAAATGGAATTGATCTCTTAATTTTCTTTTTGGATTCTTCATTGCTAGTGTATGAAACCCAACTGATTTTTATATAATGATCCTGTAACCTTCAACTGCTGAATTTATGAACTCCAATAGCTTTCTTATGGATTCTTAAGGATTTTCTATATATAGGATCATGTCTTCTGCAAATAGATGTAGTTTTACTTTTTCCTTTCCAATGTGGGTTCCTTTGCTTTTTGGTCTAACTGCTCTAGTAGTAATGCTCTGTGATAATGTTGAATAGTAGTGGTGAAAATGTGCATCCTTTTCTGTTCCTCATCCAAGAAGGAAAACTTTTGGTCATTCACCATTGAGTATGATATTAGCTGTATGATTTTCAAAAGTGCTCTTTATCATGTTGATATGGTTCTCTTTTATCTAGATTCATTTTTGGCATGTCCAATTGTTCTGGCACCATTTGTTAAGAAGATTGTCCTTTCGCCCTTGCACTGTTGTCAAAGAATTGTTGACTGTATTTGTCTGTTTCTGAGCCGTCTAGTCTGTTCTGTTCATCTATATATTTATTCTTTCACCAATTCCATACTATATTGATTATTGTTGCCATATAGTAAGTCTTGAAGTAGGCAAGTATTAGTCCATCAACTTTCTTCTTCTTCATTATTGTGTTGGCTGTTCTGGCCTTTTGCCTTCCATATAAACTTTTAGTTAAGTTTGTCAATATCCAAGAAAGAAAAAAAATGCTGGGATTGGGGATTGCATGGAATCTATGATCCAGTTGGGAATCCCACTTTGGTCACGGTCTATATAATTTTTTCATACACTGTTGGATTCAATTTACTAATATTTTGTTGAGAATATATCACCGGTGTTCATGAGAGATAGTAGTTTTCCCTTCTTGTAATGTCTTTGGTTTTTGTATTAGGGCAATGCTAATTTCATAGAGTGAATTAGGATGTGTTCCTCTGCTTCTGTTTTCTGGAAGAAATTGTAAAGAATTGATATCTCCTCTTTAAATGTTTGGTAGAATTCACCCATGCAACCATCTGGGTCTGGTGCTTTCTGTTTTGGTATGTTATTAGTTGTTGATTCAGTTTTTTAAAAAGATGTAAGTCTGCTGACACTGTTTTCTCCTTGTGTGAGTTTTGTTAGATTCCGTCTTTCAAGGAATTAGTCCATTTTATTGCCATCAAATTTGTGGGTGTAGAGTTCACATTATTTCTTTATTAGCCTTTTAATATACATGGAATCAGTAGTGATGACCCCTTTTTCATTTCTGATACTAGTAATTTGTGCTTTTTCTCTTTTTTTTCTAAGCTTGGCTAGAGACTTACTGATCTTTTCAAAGAACCGGCTTTTTGTTTCATTGATTTTCTCTATTGATTTCCTATTTGCAATTTCATTGATTTCTGCAAAAAAATAAAATAGGATTTTTATTCCTTTTCTTGTACTTTCTTTGGATTTAATTTCCTCTTCATTTTCTAGTTTCCTAAGGTGAAAGCTTAGATTATTGATTTTATATCTGTCTTCTTTTCTTACAAACACACATACACATATACACATATCCAGGGCTATAACTTTTCTTCTAAGCATTGCCCTCACTGCATACCACAAACTTAGGTAAGTTGTATTTATCATTTTCATTTAGTTAGTATATTTAAAAATTTCTCTTGAGGTTTCTCCTTTGATGCATGTCTTATTTAGAAGTGTGTTGTTTAATTTCCAGGTATTTGGGGATTTTCCAGCCCACTTTCTGATACTGATTTCTAGCTTAATTAAATTGTGTTTGAGAGCAGACATTGCGTGATTTCTTTTAAATTTCTTTAGGTGTGTTTTATGGCTTGGAGTCTTGGTGAATGTCCCATGTGAGCTTGAAAAGAATATATGTTCTGCTTCTAGTTGGATGACATATTCTATATGTCAATTATATCCAGTTGATTGATGATACTTTAGAGTTCAACTATATCCTTACTGATTTTCTGCTTATTGGATCTATCCATTTCTAATAGAGGGGTGTTGAAGTCTCCAGCTTAATAATGGATTTATCTGTTTTCCTTGCAGTTATATCAGTTTTTGCCTGAAGTATTTAGTGCTCAGTTTTTACGCATATACATGCCAAGAATTGTTATGTCTTCTTGGAGTATTGGGCCCCTTATCATTATATAATGCCCCTTTTTATCTCTGATAACTTTCCTTGCTCCAAAGTCTGTGCTCTGAACTTAATTGCTCTGAAATTTAGCTACTCTGCTGTCTTTTCATTGGTGTTATTAGCATGTGTCTTAGTCTGCTCAAGTTACTATGACAGATACTATAGAGCGAGTGGCTTACACAACAAACATTTACTCCACACAGTTCTGGAGCCTGGGAAGTCCGAGACCCAGGTGCCTGCAGACTTGATGTCTGGTTCAGAGTCAGCTGACTTCTCACTGTGTCCTCGTGGCAGAAGGGGCAGAGAGCTCCCTGGGGTCTCTTTTATAAAAGTAACTAATACCATTTGTGAGGGCTCCACCCTTATGACTTAATCACATCCCAAAGTGCCAGATATTGTTATGATGGGGATGAGCTTCAACATAAGAATTTTAGATGGACACAAACATTCAACTAAAGTGGCATGGTATTCCTTTCTTCATCCTTTACTTTTAATCTATGTCTTTACATTTAAAATGGGTTTCCTGTAGACCACACATAGTTGGCTCTCCCTTGTTTTTGAACTACTCTGAAAATCTTTTAGTTGAAGTATTTAGACCATTGACATTTAAAGTGATTATTGATGCAGTTGGATTAGCATCTACCATTTTGTTACTGTATTTTTTATTGTTGCCTTCATTCTTTGTTCCTATTTTTGTCTTCCGTTCTTTTTCTGCCTTTTGTGGTTTCAATTGAGCATTTTCTTTATTTTTTCTAGTGGTTTCCCCAGAGTTTGCACTACATTTACAATTAGCTTTTAAGTAACAATGTACTGCTTCACAGGTAGTGAAGTATATTATAACAAAATTTTCCTAATTTATTTGCCTTTGCAACCCTTGTATCATTGCTGTCATTCACTTCATATATACATAAGCATATATAAACATTTAGATAAGCATATATAATTGAATACATTGTTGCTACTATTATTTTGAACAAACTGTTACCTGTTAGATCAATTAAGAATGATAAAAATAGGGGTGCTTGGGTGGCTCAGTCAGTTAAGCATCTGCCTTTGGTTCAGGTCATAATCTCAGGATCCTGGGATCGAGCCCCACATTGGGCTCCCTGCTCAGCAGGGAGTCTGCTTCTCTCTCTCCCCCTGCCCCTCCTCCCTGCTCATTCTCTCTCTAATAAATAAATAAAATCTTTAAAAAAAATGAAAGTATTTTACCTTAATTTATTCCTTCTCTAGTATTCTTCCTCAATGTATATTCGAATTTCTGACCTATATCCTTTTCCTTCTCTCTGTAGAAGTTATTTTAACATTTCTTGCAAGACAGATCTACTAGCAACAAATTCCTTCAAGTTTTGTTTGTCCAAGAAAGTGTTTTACCTTCACTTTCGTGTGTGTGCTTAAATCTTGTTTTTATCATGGTAAAAAACACATAGTGTTAAATTTACTGTCATAACCTTTTTTTTTTTTTTTAAGATTTTATTTATTTATTTGACAGAGAGGAAGACAGCTAGAGAGGGAACACAAGCAGGGGAAGTAGGAGAGGGAGAAGCAGGCTTCCCGCTGAGCAGGGAGCCCGATGTGGGGCTCGATCCCAGGACTCTGGGATCATGACTTGAGCCAAAGACAGACGCTTAACAACTGAGCCATCCAGATGCACCTGTCATAACCATTTTTTTTTTTAAAGATTTTATTTTATTTTTTTGACAGAGAGAGACATAGCGAGAGCAGGAACACAAGCAGGGGGAGTGGGAGAGGGAGAAGCAGGCTTCCCGCGGAGCAGGGAGCCCGATGTGGGACTCGATCCCAGGACCCTGGGACCATGACCTGAGCCGAAGGCAGACGCTTAACGACTGAGCCACCCAGGCGCCCTGTCATAGCCATTTTTAAGCCTGTGGTTCAGCAGTGTTAAATATCTTGTTGTTTTATAGATTTCTAAAACTTTTTAATCTTGTAACACAGAAACTATACTCATTAAGCACTTATTTCCCCTCCCAAGTCCTCCCAGTTTTTGGTAACCACTTTTCTACCTGCTATTATATGTTTTTTGAATACTTTAGAGACTGCATATGAGTAAAATCATACAATATTTGTCCTTCTGTAACTGGCTTATTTTGCTTAATGTGTCCTCTAGATTTATTCATGTTATACCATGTGACAGAATTTCCTTCCCTTTTTTTAAAGGCTGCATAATATTCCATTGTATGTATATACCATGTTTTCTTTATTCTTGCAACTGTTGATGGACATTTGGGTTGCTTTTACCTCTTTGAAGTTGTGAGTAATGCTGCTATGAACATGGATACACAGGTATCTTTTTGAGACCCTACTTTGAATTCTTTTGGGCATATACTCAGATTTGGGATTGCCAGATGATGTAACAAATCTATTCTTTTTTTTAGGTAAAATTTAGATACTGTTTTCAATAATGACTGTGTCATTTTACAATTCCACCAACCATGCATAAGGGTTCCACCTTTTCCACATTCTTCCTAACATTTATTTTCTGTTCTTTTGATACTACCTTTCCTGATTGGTGTGAAGGGGCTATCTCATCGTTTTGATTTCCATTTCCCTAATGATTAGTGATACTGAGTATCTTTTTTTATGTGCTTATTAGCCATTTTTATATCTTCTTTAGAGAAATGTCTATTCATATTCTTTACCCAGTTCTTAATTGGGTTATTTTTGTTGTCACTGTTGAATTGTAGAAGTTCCATATATATTCTTTTGGATAGTAACTTTTCAGATACATGATTTGTAGTTATTTTCTTCAATTCTGTATGTTGTCTTTTCACTTTTTGATTGTTTCCTTTGACACATGGAAGTTTTAAAATTTGTTGTAATTTTAATTTTTTTGTCTATTCTTTCTTTTGTTGCCTGTGCTTTTGGGGTCATATCCAAGAAATCACTGCCGGATCCGGTGTCCTAAAGTTTTTTCCCTATGTTTTCTTGTAAGAGTTTAGGTCTGTCTTTTAGGTATTTAATCCATTTTGAGTTCATTTTTGTATATAGGTCTGACTTCATTCTTTTGCATGTGGAAATTTAGTTTTCCCATCACCATTTATTGAAGAGACTTCTTTCCCCATTGTAGTCTTGGCACCCTAGCCAAAACTCATTTGGTCATTGTGCAAGGGTTTATTTCTGGGCACTCTGTTTTTTTCTTTTGCCTTATATATCCATCTTTATGTCAGTATACCCTCTCTTAATTATTTAATTACTGTGGCTTTGTACTAAGTTTTGAAATCAAAGAATCTGAGGCCTCCACTTCTTGTTCTTCTTTTTCAAGATTGTTTTAGCTATTTGGTGTCTCATGAGACTCCATATGAATTTCAGGACTTTTTTTGCCTTATATCTTGAAAAATGCCATTGGGATTTTGATGGACATTGTGTTGAATCTGTAGATTACTTTGAATGGTGTGGATATTTTAACAATATTAAGTCTTCCAGACTATGAGCACAAGATATCTTCCCACTTACTTGTAACTTCTTTGATTTCTTTTAGCAGCATTTTGTAGTTTTCAGTGTACAAGTCTCTGACCTTGGTTAAAGCTTATTCCTAAGTATTTTTTTTTATGCTTTAATAAATGGGATTTTCTTAGTTTCCTTTTCAGATTGATCATTGCTAATGTATAGAATTACAACTGATCTTTTGTTATTTTGAATCCTGTAACTTTGCTGAGTTTATTTATTCTAACGGTTTTTCTTGGGAATCCTTATGGCTTTCCACACGTAAGATCGAATCATTTGCAAACTGAGATAATTTTTCCTCTTCCTTTCAAGTTTGTATTCCTTTTCTTTCTTTTTCTTGTCTAATTCCTCTGACTAGAACTTCCAGTTCTTTGTTGAATAGCTTTGGAAGGAATGGGCATCCTTGACCTCTTCTTGGTCTTAAGAGGAAAAGTTTACAGTCTTGCCCCACTGCATATGATGTTAGCTGTGAGCCTTTAATATATGGTTTAATTTATTATGTTGAGGTAGTTTGTTTTGTTTTTAAATCATGGCAGTGTATTGAATTTTGTCAAATGCTCTATCTGCATTGAGATGATCACATCTTCTCTCCTTTATTTTGTTAATATGGTGTATTACATTGATTTTTCATATGTTGAACCATCCTTGCATTCCTTGTATTAATTTCACTTGGCTGTAGTGTATGATCCTTTTAATGTGCTGTTGAATTTGGTTTGAGAGTATTTTGTTTAGAATTTCTGTGTCAGTATTCATCAGGGAATTTGGTTTGTGATTTTCTTGCATCTTTGGTTTTGGTTTCAGGGTAATGCTGATCTCACAGAATGAGTTTGGAAGTATTTCCTCCTCTTTGATCCTTTGGAAGATTTTGAGGATTGGTGTTACTCTTCTTTTAAATGTCTGGTAGAATTTAATAGTTAAGGCATCTAGATTTTGGGCTGTTCTTTGTTGGGAGGTTTTTGAATACTGCTTCAATTTCTTCACTAGTTATAGGTCTGTTAAGATTTTTAAAAATTTCTTCATGATTCAGTCTTTTTTTTTTTTTTAAAGATTTTTTTTTTTAATTTTTTTTTTATTTGAGACAGAGAGAATGAGAGAGATGGAGCACATGAGAGGGGGGAGGGTCAGAGGGAGAAGCAGGCTCCCTGCCGAGCAGGGAGCCCGATGTGGGATTCGATCCAGGGACTCCAGGATCATGACCTGAGCCGAAGGCAGTCGATTAACCAACTGAGCCACCCAGGCGCCCTTCATGATTCAGTCTTGATAGGTTGTATAATTCTAGTAGTTTATCCTTATTTTCTTGGTTATCCAATTTGTTGGCCTATAATTATTCAGAGCAGTTTCTTTTAATCCTTTTTATTTTTGTGACATCAGTTATAATATCTCTTATTTCATTTACAATTTTAGCTATGAATCTTCTCTCTTATTCTACTTAATGGTTTGTCCATTTTGTTGCTCTTTCCAGTAAACTCTTTCACTGATTTTCCCCCTATTTTTTCTGTTTCATTATTTCTGCTCTAATCTTTATTTCCATCCTTATGCTAACTTTGAGTTTAGTTTATTATTACTTTTCTAGTTCCTTGAGATGTTAGGTTAGTTTGTTGATTTGAGATCTTCCTTCTTTAAATATAAGTGCTTACTGCTATAACCTTTCCTTAGTACTGCTTTTGCTGCATCCCCTAAGTTTTGGTATGCTGTGTCTTCATTTTCATTTGTCTCTAAATATTTTCTAAATTTTCTTAGTGATGTCTTTTTTGACCCACTAATTTAAGAGTACATTGCTGAGTTTCCACATATTTATGGATCTTCCTGTTTTCCTTCTGTTGATTTCTAGTTTCATTCCCTTGTGTTGGAGAAGGTAGTCTGTATGATTTCAGTCTTCTTAAATTTGTTAATATTTACTTTGTGGCCTAACGTGTGTTCTATCTTGGAGAATGTTCCAGGTACTCTTGAGGAGAATGTATATTCCACTCTTACTGGTTGGAGTGTTCTGTATTATGTCTGTTTTATATAATTGGTCTGTAGGGTTGTTCATGTCCTCTGTTTCCTTACTGAACTGTGTGGTGGTTCTATCCGTATCTGAAAGTGAGGTATTGTTTCTTACTACTATTGTTTTGCTGTCTCTTTCTCCCTTTAGTCAGTGTTTGCTTAATCTATTTGGTGCTCTAATGTTAGGTTCCATATATATTTTTAATTGCTGTGTCTTTCTAGTGAATTGACCCTCTATTATTATAGTGTCTTTGTCCCTTGTGACAGTTTTTATCTTAAATTCTATTTTATCAGATATAACTGTGGCCACTTCTGCTATCTTTAGACTCCCACTGACATAGAATATCTTTTTCCACCTTTCACTTCTACCCTGTATGTGTCCTTAGATTTAAAACGATTCTCTGGTAGACAACATATAGTTGGATCTTGGTTTTTTAAAAAAATCCATTTAGCCAATCTGTATCTTTAATTGGTTTATTTAGTCCATTTACATTTAGAGTAATTACTCATGGGGAAGGACTTACTGTTGCCATTTGGTTTGTTTCCTGTCTTGTAGCTTTTTTGTGTGTCTCTTTCTCTCTTGCTGTCTTCATTTGTATTTTGTTAGCTTTGTGTATGTGCAGTGACATGTTTTACACTTTCTCATTTCCCTTTGTATATATTTTATCAATATTTCCTTTGTGATTATCATTGCAATCACACAAAACATCTTAGTTATATAATCTGTTGTAAACTGGTAAGTTCAATCATGTGTAAAAGCTACTCCAGGGGCGCCTGGGTGGCTCAGTCGTTGGGCGACTGCCTTCGGCTCGGGTCATGGTCCCGGGGTCCTGGGATCGAGTTCCGCATCGGGCTCCCTGCTCCGCGGGAGGCCTGCTTCTCCCTCTCTCACTCCCCTGCTTGTGTTCTCTCTCTCTGTCAAATAAATAAATGAAATCTTTGGGGGGGAAAAAAAAAGCTACTCCAAATCTCTGCCTTCTCCCATTTTGTTATTGATTACACAGATTGTTTTTATATCACATATATCCATTAACATTGATTTATAATTACTTTTTACACTTTAAAAAAATTCTGCACTAGAGTTTTATGTGTTTTACTCACTGAAATTGCAATACCACAGGATTCTATATTTGTCTGTATATTTGCTTTTACAAGGGATTTTATATTTTCATATGGTTTTGTGTTGCTTTTTATTGTCCTTTTGCTTCATCTTGTAGGACTCTTTCCAGCATTCCTTATAGGGTAGGTCTAGTGGTGATGAGTTTTCTATTTTCTTTTATTTTGTTTTAATCTGGCAAAGTCTTAATTTCTCCATTGTTCTTGGAAGAAAATCTTTTTTGCTGGCTATAATATTGGCAGTTATTTCATTCAGTACTTCAAATATATTATCTCACTCCCTTCTAGCCTGCAGGGTTTCTTCTAAGAAATCTGATAATCAAAAAGGTGTTCCTTTATATGTGACAAGTCACATTTTTCTTGCCACTTTCAAAATTCTTTATCTGTGACTTTTGACAGTTTGATTATGCTGTGTTTCGGTGTAGGTCTCTCCTGACTTATCCTTGTTGGAATTGAGATTCTTGAATTTGTAAGGTCATTTCTGTCCCCAAATTTGGGAAGTTTTTGGCCAGCTCTTCAAATAGGTTCCCTTACCCTTTCCTTTCCTTCTTCTAGGACACCAGTAACACATTATATTGTTCTGCTTGATGATGTCCCAAATGTTCCTTAGGGCTCTCTTCATTTTTCTTCATTCCTTTCTTATTTTTGCTCCTCTGCCTTGGTAATTTCCAAAGGCCTATCTTCAAGGTCACTGATTCTTCTGCTTGGTCAAGTCTCCTGTTGAAACCCTCTATGAGATTTTCAGTTCATTTATTGTATTCTTCAATTCCAGAATTTCTTTTTGGTTCTTCTTCGTAGTTTCTTTGTTGTTATTTTTTTCATGCATCATTTTCCTATTTTGTTTAGTTGTCTAACTTTGTTCTTTTTAATTCATTGAAGGTCTTTCTGACAATATTTTTTAGTTCTTTGGCAACTTAAGTATTTCTTTCCTTAGGTTTGGTTCCTGGAAATTTAATTTGTTCTTTCAAATGTGTTATGTTTCCCTGCTTCTTTGTGTATCTTGTTACTTGTTTTTGGGATTTTGGCATTTGAAGAATCAACCAACTCTCCTAGATTTTACAGTCTGGTTTCTAACACAGAGGACTTTCTCCTCGACTAGAGATACGGAGACTTCTCAAGCCCTTTCTGGGTAGGCATCCTCTCTGGGCTAGTGTGTGTAATCGCCTATTTTAAGAGTTTTGTCAGTTTCTACTCACGGCGCTCCCCCTGTTGTGTGTGTACAATATTGCAGCCTCTCATGGTAGAGTAAACTGTGGTACTGGAGCTCTCCTAGTGGGTGCCTGTAGTACTGCAGATTCTAGCGCATGGTTAATTATCTTTTTTTCCTTTAATTATCTGGCTCCCCATTCCTGTCAGTACTTGGACACATGAAGACAGACTGTTCCCTTGGGCAGCCCCTTCTAAAATTCTGACATTGGACATACATTCTACACCTCTCCCTCCCCAGGTAGAAGATGAGAGTTAGGGGTTTCCTCCCAAATAGATGTTAGGAAAGAGAGGCTCTGCCCTGAGGAAGTGGATAGGGTCATAAATTTTTAAAAAAAATTTTTTAAGCTTTTATTTATTTGCGAGAGAGATTGAAAGACAGAGAGCATGAGAGGGGGGAGGGTCAGAGGGAGAAGCAGACTCCCCACTGAGCAGGGAGCCCGATGCGGGACTCGATCCCGGGACTCCAGGATCATGACCTGAGCCGAAAGCAGTCGCTTAACCAACTGAGCCACCCAGGTGCCCGGGTCATAAATTTTCTTACTGGGCTTTGCTGTTTGCTTCACCCGTGCCTGGGGTACAGAAACCTTTGAACTGTTTTTTTAGATTCCTCACAGAGACATTTGGTCTGTTATTGTTAAGTCTGTGTCTCCATGGCTGCATGCAGATCTAGGGCTTCCTGTTCTGTCATCTTGCTGACATCACTACTTTCCTTTGCTTTTGAAGGGTAATTTTGTAGGGTACAGAGTTCTAGGTTGGTGGGTTTTTTCCTTCAAGGTTTTAAACATTCACTCCACTCTTTTTGTTCTCATGGTTTCTGAGGAGAATCAGATGTAATTCTTATCTTTGTTTCTGTACATGTGTTTTTTCCCCTCTGGTTTCTTTAAAATCTTTTTTCGTATCTTTGATTTTCTGCAGTTTGTATATGATATGCCTAGGTGGTTTTTTTGTTTTTTGTTCTTTGGTTTGTTTTTTAAGACTTTGTCCAGCTTGGTGTTCTCTGATATTCCTGGACTTTTGGTTTGTTGTCTTAGATTAACATGGGTGAAATTCACAGTCATTGCTTCAAATACTGCTTCTGTTCTTTTCTCACCTTTTCTCCTGATAATTCCCACTTGTGCATCCGTTATACCTTTTTAAGTTGTCCTACAGTTCTTGGGTATTTTGTTCTGGTTTCCGCCCGCCCCCCCCCTTTTTCCTTTGCTTTTCAATTTTGGAGAGTTCTGCGGATGCATCAAGCTCAGAGATTCTATCCTCAGCTTTGTCCAGTCTACTAATGAGCCTATCAAAGTTATTCTTCTCTTCATGTTTTTTGGTCACTAGCATTTCTTTTTAATTCTTCCTTAGAATTCCCATATTTCTGCTTATATTATCTACCTGTTCTTTCATGTCATCTATTTTATTTATTAGAGCCCTTAGCATGTTAATCACAGTTGTCTTAAATGCATGGTCTGATAGTTCCAACATCCCTGTCATATCTGAGTTTGGTTCTGATGCTTGCTCTGTCTCTTCAAACTGTGTTTTTGGCCTTTTAGTGTCCTTGTAATTTTTTGTTGAAAGGCAAACATGATGTTCAGCATGAAAGGAACTCCAGAAAATAGGTCATTGTTGGTGTGGTCATAAGGTGTGTGGGGGCCTTGGGGAGGGGGGAAGTGTTCTGTAGTCCCATGACTAGGTCTGTCTTTTAGTGAGCCTGTGGCTTTGGGCTGTGAATTTCACAAATGCTTTTCATTTTGTCCCCAGCCTTTGGTGGGACCTGATGGCTGTAGAGGTTGGAGTTGAGTATTTGCCTTTTGCCATGTCAGATTATGATAAAAATCCCAGTAGGTTACAATCTGATTAGATAGTTTTTCTTGAGGGTAGGCTTGTTAAGAACAGTATGCTCTGGCAGATTCCAGAATGGCTACTTTTCCCCTCCCCTGTCAGAAGTTCAAGGGGATTATACTCTGTATTCGCTCTGAGAACCTGATAGAGCTCCACAAGGTAAAACTAACAAAATGTTAAAGTTCCCCTGGATTTTTAAACTCTTAGACTTGTACACACTGAGCCTCTGGCAATTCATTAGTTACAGTTCAGGTTTTCCTACCCCAGTGCTGGTTCCCATGGAAGTTTCTGCTCAGGGGGTTTCTGCTCTGGTAAGTTATGATCTCTGTATCTACCTGTTATCTCCCATTTTGGGGGCAGCAGTTTGCCCAGCGAGTTTACTTCTCTGAGAGATCTAAGGATTGTTTATTTTTGCTCAGCTTTTTACTTTTGAGAACAGAGTGATGACTTCTAAGGTCCTTCCAAGCTGCAGCAGAAAATCTCCCCTAGAGTTTTTTTCTCTCAAACTTGCCCATACTGCGAGCCTCCAGAAATTTATCAATTATATTTTATGAGTTCTCCTGTCCTGATATGGGTTCCCATAGGTTTTTTTCCTCCTGGTCTTCTCTAATAAGTTGTGATTCTCTATATCTGCCAATCTGACTGTCCAGTTTTAGGGGCAGTTTTCTCTGTGACCTTAATCCTACAGATCTAAGAAGAGTTGTTGATTTTCAGTCTATTCAGTTTTTTCCTTGTGGTGAGCACAGGAGTGACAACTTCCAAGCTCCTTACATGCTGGAAGTCTCTCCTCCGGCTCAATTCTTCTACTTCACACCTCGGTTATATGTTTCTGTTTCTCTGGATCACTGATTTACCCAGAAGTGAAACTGCTAAGTCATAGCATATGTATGTCATCAAATTTAACATATAGTGCCAAACTCCAAGGCAAACACCAGTTTACCATCCTACAAGTTATATGAGAATTGCTATTATTTTACACAGCTCCAGATCAGTCCAATATCCTTAGAAAGTTTTAGGGTATGATTACATCCAACAATCTTACACGAGGTCTGTTTTTTGTATTTTAGTACCAACAAAATTATTTGTTAATATTACTGATTTATACAGATTGCTTTTTTAAAAAAGCTTTTAAAAAATATTCCCCTTATATAGTTAATTCCATATTTAAATATTCATGCATTTAATAAATATATACTAAGCACTTACTATGCTCTAGGCACACTGTTCTACCTAAACTTTAGGGATGCAATAGTGAATATAAATCAAGAAGGAATGGTCATATTTCAAGTTTCTTATAAATTTAGATCTCACACTGGGTTTCTTTACTGAATAGAGATGGTTTAGAAAACATTTTGACCTAATGCATTTTTGTGACTTCCTAATACATTAAAATTAGGCCTCTCATTTTAAAATTATTAGCCTACATCTTGAAGATATTTCCTTTGTTTAAGTTGTAATATTTTCAATTTCTACAAAACAGTCATACCTAGCGAGGCACTAACTTATATAGTTTTTATATGATTTTTTATTTGCCCGGAATTACTGTTAAATCACAAGCCATTTAAGTTCAGTTACACGAGCCCTAAAAGTACTGAACTTAGAGCAGCTATCAGAATCCCAGCCTTTGCTCACAGGCCCTCGGTTTCAGCCACTGACACACAGGAGTTGTTAATTTGCACAAATGACTAGACCATTTAAAACTTTGTTCTTAGCATACCTGTGATTCTGCTGTAAGCCAAATTAAGAAAAATTTAGAACCAATGAGTACATGGATTAATTTCCTCTTAGAAGTGGCAGACTAAACACATTTTGATAGTTGTTACTGTCTGTGAAAAAGTCTTACCCTTTTTTGCCATAATTATGAAAGGGATAATATCAGAATGGTTTCTGTATGAACATAGAATTGGAAACCGTTTTAATTTTTTAAAAAGTTCTTCTTCTGCCAAAAACCTTAAACTTGATTTCTTCACCCCCCCCCCCCCCCCCCCCCCCCGCAGTCTGGATGCTTGGGGCTACACAGTCTGAGATATGAAAGGCTGTCAGGTTCTCCACTGTGAAAGGATAATGATAATGTTGAAAAGTGATTTTTTTTTTATGCCTTTCAAGTTATAAACTGAAGTAATAAGCCAGTTTATCAAAAAGAAATCCCACCCACTTTTTCTTACTTGTGGGAAATTATTTTACCCAAAATTCTAAATCCAGGCTGCAATATAAAATTGTACAGGTTGTATACTGCACAGCTTTGGGAGGTTATCATTCATTCTTTGTCATCAGATATTTATTATTTGTGATAATTATTTTTGGCAGATAGCAATAACGTGCCTTGAGGTAGTACTGCTTTTTTCCTAATTTGCATAAAGGTGCCACTGAGCCAGGAGAATTTCTGGTCTGAACATAGAATGATGTAGCACTTATAACCATCTTAGGAAACAATCATCTATGCGATCACCCAAATTCAGAATGCAGACAAATTTACAGGACAGATGATCCAGTTTATTTAACAAATAAGGTACACAAAGGGAGCAGAGTATTTTTGATTGAAAGAAACAAGTTACCAAGCTAAATGCGATGTTTCGACCCTGCTTAGATTTTAGTTTGAATGAATTATCTGTAAAAAGACTGTTTTGAGAGAACTGAGGAAACCGAATGTGCCTTGGGTATTGGATGATATTAAGAAAATACTGTTCATTTTGTTAGATATGATAATAGTATTGCGATTATGTTCTTTTAATGTCCTTATCTTTTAGAGATATATAAAGGTTTGCATTGGTAAAACGTTACCTCTCGATATTTGCTTTAAGATACTTAAGGAAAAAACGTAGAAGGCGAATCTAACAAGAATAGCAGATTGAAACTCAGTGATGGTATATGAGGTGGTCTTACGGTCATTACTATTTTGTGTATGTTTGAAAACTTCTCTAAAAGAGTAAAGAAAGAAAGGAATGGTGTGTTCTTACTGGATTTTGTGTCTAAAGGGAAATCCAGTAGAGGGGGCGCCTGGATGACTTCGTCAGTTAGGCGTCTCCCTCTTGATCGCAGCTCAGGTCTTGATCTCAGGGTTCTGAGTTTGAGCCCTGTGTTAGGCTCTGCGGTGGGTGTGGAGCCTACTTTTAAGAAAAAGGGGAGGGGCGGAAATCCAGTAGAAATCAGTGAAGAATGTTAATTATATTACTTCTTTTCCCTATAGGAATTGTTCCATTTTAGGAATTACAGAAAGCCCCAAAATTCCACTGGAATCACAAGTCGTTTCCTTTCCTATAGCTAGTGCCTAGGTTTTTTTCTAGTACAGATTAACTTATGCAATTTGTATCATACCTATAGTAATTAGAGGGGTGGGAGTATGTAACTAGTTCTTATGAATCCCAAGGCAATGTGGAAGTTAGCAGTTAATTTTTAGGTCAGCAAAATGGTGTGGTGGAAAGAATACAAGATTTTAAACCTAAAGACCTGGTTTTATTCATTAAATATGTGACCTTGACCAAACCACTTACCCTACCTCTCTGATACCACCTGCCCTAGTAAGTACCTCCCTAAGATGTGAGAAGAAAATAATGCAAAATCTTGACTTTTCAAGTACAAATTATTGTAGACCAGAACCAAGTAAGGCTAGTCTCATGTTACCATAGAATCTTTGAAATCTCATAGGCCAGGTTAGATACTCAGGATGTCTTAACTTCTTAAGAAAAAGAAATGTGTAGTTGTTATGTTGACAGTGTCTGCTTTGTGTCTTACGAGATGGTTATTCCTCTCAATTACTCAGAATCAACTGTTTTCTAATGGTGCAAATCACATTTGTTTAGTGCTCTGTGTTATGGGAAGTGTCTTCACATATATTGCCTCATTTGGCTTCTTTATCCATGACTTATTTTATGACTTTTATTTAAAGATATTTTTCTCCAATTAGTATTATGTCAGCACATTTTCATAGGCTGATCATCCTGTGTGACTTTATTCATTAAACCCATTTAGTCATTAACTGGTTCCGTGTTGGCCACAGTCGGAAAGAAGCAATGAGACATTCACAAGGTTAGCTTACAGCTTCTTTCCTTGGAAGGGTAAGAAAGGTACAGCGTGGTCCAGAGATTCTCAACCTTTCTCTGCTTTCTGCTTCCATTCACTTTACATATGCAACTCACTGCCGTCAGTAACTTCTCTTATATGCATGTTTCTCAGTCCTGGCTGGTTGTAGGTTGAGCAGGCAGGCACTTGGGAGCACTGCTTATATCAGTCATCAGTACTTTCATTTTTTTTAAAGATTTATTTATTTGAGAGAGAGAGAAACAGCATGAGAGGGGAGAGGGTCAGAGGGAGAAGCAGGCTCCCCGCTGAGCCGGGAGCCTGATGTGGGACTCGATCCCGGGACTCCAGGATCATGACCTGAGCCGAAGGCAGTCGCTTAACCAACTGAGTCACCCGGGTGCCCATATCAGTCATCAGTATTTTTAGTCGTCGTCTTCTGTAAAATAGGAATCTCCTTGCTGCCATATGTTTGGTTTACTGCTTATAATAAGAGCAAACATTTGAGAGCTTTCTGTGTGCTAGACACAGATCTATGGGTTTTATATCAGATTATTTTCTCCTTAGTTCTTGCCTCTTCCTAGCGAGCTGTTTCCTGATGACCTCCATGCTTTTGTGTCCCACCCAGACCTTTCTCTTAAGCTTCAGTCCAGTCTCGTATCTCCAGTTAAAAGACCTTTCTGCTGGATAACCTATACAGTCTTCAAATTTAATATATCCAAAACTTTTTCCTTCTGCATTAGCATATATTTAACCGGCCACTGTGTTTGGTGTTAGCAGTAGGAGCTTCCTGTCCATAATTATATACAGCAAGAAAACCTCTGTGGTTTATTCTGAGAATCACTTATATGTAAGAATAAAATCAAACTTAGGGGCGCCTGGGTGGCTCAGTCGGGTCTGGCTCTTGATTTCGGCTCCAGTCATGATCTCTCAGGGTTGTGAGATCGAGCCCCATGTCGGGCTCCGCACTGGGTGTGGAGCCTGCTAAGATTCTCTCTCTCTCCCCCTTTGCCCACCCCTGCTCTCCCCCCCCTCAAAAAACCTCAAACTTAATACTTTAGAATAAGGACCTTACTTACGGTCTGACCCTAGCTTATACTCCTAGCCTCATCCTGTTCTCTTCCTTGCATCTTAAATTCTAGCCAAGTGAGCTACTTCCTGTGCCACCCGCATCCCTCTGTATAGTTTTCTTGGCCTTTCCCTGCTTTGTTTCCGACTCCCTCGGAGTCCCTATTCTTCCTTTAGGCTCTGCTTTAGTATAGTTCATGTTGTCTAGCAGGCACTTATTCTGTATTTGCCAAGTAGATGTCAGTGTGTTATTATAATGGACATTTTAGAAAACTTACAGATCAGAAATGTGACCCCCATTATCAAAGAATTTCTAATGCAGTGGAAACAGGGCAAATGTAATTTACTTTTATACATATTAAAATATATATATATTTATATATATTATTTACTTTTATATATTTACAAATATATATACTTCAATGGAAAGTATGGTTTTCCATCACAACATTTTTTTTTAAGACTTTATTAATTTATGTTTGAGAGAGCAAGCGAGCAAGCACAAGTTGGGGGGGGCGGGCAGGGGGAGAAGCAGATTCCCCACTGAGCAGGGAGCCCTATGCGGGACTCGATCCCAGGACCCTGGTATCATGACCTGAGCCGAAGGCAGATGCTTAACCAACTGAATCACCCAGGAGCCCAAAATACAACATTTCTTATATTACAATAAAATGTGTGGTCCAGTGAGGAAAAGTAGATACTCTATCTTTGCAGAGATAGTATATTCTGACACACTGTAGTCTAAATAAGCTGTACATGTTGTTCAGGCTATAATTAGTCTTTAGTAGTAGTTACACATTATTTTAGGATAAAATATACTCACAAAATACTAACCATCTCTTCAGTATTTAGAATTAATTTACCCATTCTTAGTTTAAAAAAGAAATTACCAGTTTGTTAATCTGCTTCCAGTCCCTCGCCTGCTCCTTTTACAAGCTGTATCCTAATAATGCCAAATAAAACACTTAAAAGTTAAGCAAACAGCCATTACTTAAAATTTCATACACCATCTTTGCATTTACCCCCCCTTTTATTACCTATGCCTAGTCCCCGTTGTCTTTCAGAACGATCATTGGATCTGATCATTTCTGTCCATTCTTACTGTGTCATGCAAGCCTGTCCTCAGTTTATTACTTGCATCTTGGGAGTGTCAAATAGGTCAGTCTTATGTCTCCAGGCTCACCTCTACATCCCAGGCTTGGGTTCCTTCAGCACACTGATGAAGAACTGTTAAGATGCTGTTTTCATACATCGTTCATTCCTCTGCTTAAAAGCTTTCAATTGATCTCTACGTCCCAAGAAGTCAGATCAGAGTCCTCATCTTAGTATTCACAGCTTTTCATGATTTGGCTCCTCCATCTTCATCCAACCTTATTTTCCACTGCTCCTTATCTCTAACCTTGCATAACTTAGATTTTGCCATGTTTATTCTTCTTTGCAAATACTTTTCAACTGTTACTTTTCCAGTAGTATCTTTTCCACCTTAGTGTTTCTAAATTCAGGTTACCTTTAAGGCCTGACCCTAGTGTCTTTTTCTCCAGTATCTCCTAGTATAGCAAGCTCTTCCTTCTTGTAGATCTTCTGATTGTCAGTAGGCACAGGATCTAATATTGCCACTATGCAAACATTATAATCCGTGTAGTACTTCTGTTGTCCTGAGAGTTGGCTGGCGTATTCAACACTGGATTTAGATGGTAAAATCTGAGGACAGCTTTACTCCATCAGTCAGGATATATAGAATTTATCTACATTATATAAAAATGTCTAGCTACTTGACTTAGATTTATGTGATTAGGTCTTCTGATGAGCAGTTGAAGGTAGAGATCAAGATTTCCTGGGAATAACTGGGGTATAGTTACTCATACAGTCCTTCAATAAATATTTACTGAGTACTTTTACTATGTGCCAGGCACTGTTCTAGGTGCTAGGAAAACTGCAATAAATTAAAAAAAACAAACAAAAAAACCCTGCCTTTGTGGACCTTAGTGGGGGCAAATGGACAAATAAGATGTAAAGTCACATAGCAGTTAAGTGCAGTAAAGAAAAACAAATGATGAGTGACAGGAAAAGGGATGGAATACTATTTTAGAAAAGACAGGAAAGACTTCTCTGAGAAGGACACTTTGAACAGAGAATAAACGGGGGGGGGGAGGGGTGAAAGGAGAGAATAGAGGGCAGAGGCCTTGAGGCAGCGGTGTTTGATATACTCAGGGAACAGGAAAGAGGATGTGGCCAGGATGGTAGGGATATAGAGGGAGAGTGGTTAGAGAGGAGATCAGAGATAGATGGGGACCCGGATCATGCCATGGCAAGGACTTGTGATTTTATTGTATGATGCTGTAACTTGGGTAGCTTTTGAGCATAAGAATGACATGCTCAAGGGGCGCCTGGGTGGCTCAGTCGTTAAGCATCTGCCTTCGGCTCAGGTCATGATCTCAGGGTCCTGGGATCGAGCCCCGCATCGGGCTCCCTGCTCCGCGGGAAGCCTGCTTCTCCCTCTCCCACTCCCCCTGCTTGTGTTTCCTCTCTCACTGTGTCTCTGTCAAATAAATAAAATCTCTCTAAAAAAAAAAAAAGAATGACATGCTCAAATAACTGTGGAAAAGGATCCCTCATGCTGGTGAATGGAGAATAGACTAGGGCTTGACAGTGAAGGAGGGAGAGTCCATGTGGTATGTTCCAGGGTGAGAGGTAGATGCTTCCTTGAATGAACAAAGGCTTTGTGGTATCTGTTATTCAGCATATATTTATTGGGAGCCCACTCTCTACCAGCCACTATACCAAACACTAGGGATATGATGGTGAGTAAAAGACACAGTTCATCTCTCCATAAGGCTAAGAATCTGTAGCCAATGCTAGTTGATATTTGTTGTGTTCAACAATTCAAGGGAAAACTGGTCTGATTTTACTCTCAAGAAGAAAATCAGAAAAGGGACTGTTTCTCAGTTTCTCGAAAGAAACACTTTACATATGGCCACAAAGCAGTAATATAATGATGTTCCAAGTTGGGTAGGAGTTACTGTTGTGACTATGGTTTCTGAGAAATCAGTACATTCCTGAGTTACCTAAAGGTGGTGAAGTATCTTATTATTTCATGTTCAGAAATAGAGATCCCAAGGTCTGCATTTAGCTCTGAGGTGGACTGAAGGGGATTGAGAGGGTTGGTTTGTATCTTAGTACTGTTGACCTTTATCACTTGCCTGTAGCTGTGATTACTACAGAGAACCATGCCTTCAGTCCACTAAATTCTAACTGAAGAAGTCAGTGTAATATATACCAAATGAGTTAACTGGGATTAAACTGGATTGGGATGGGCATTATACCAAATAAAAATCTGGTAATTTTCCATTTTAGATCTTGTGAGCATGTATCACACCTATTATATAAGAAAAAAAAAAAAGGCAAACCATGTACTTTGCATGCATGATCTCATTTAGTTCTCAGAGCAGCACAATTAAGTACTATCGTGACCATTTATAGATAAAGAAAATGAGACTCAGAAAGATTAAGTAGATTACCTGAGAGTGCATAACTGGGTGAACATAAGTGTCAGGGCTGCAATACAAATTCTTGACTTCAAACACTATACTTGTAAATACTACTCTTTAGTCACTACCATTTCAAAATAAATTGCCTCCGGGCTTTAATTCTTCCCATTCCTCTTTTCTTGTCCTCTCTCTACCCCCACCTGCATTTACCCTTCTCCTCAATTTACTATGTCAAAGAGAAAGAATGTATTTGAGATAAAATTTCCTAAAGTTTCAGGTCTACTGAAATAATGAGAATACTAATTTTATCATATTCTACCTTAACAAGGTAAATTACCTATTTATATTTCTGCTTTTGTAACTGGTCTTGTCCTTTGCTCACATTTCTATTGGGATCTTAGCGTTTTCTTATCAGTTACATGCATTTAGAAGAAAATTTTATGTATGATTTTTTTTTTACAGTCACTTTTGCTGCATTGAGAGTTGTAATTAAACACTAGCCCAATATAGTCAACAGGCAGAAGTATCTAGAGGTAATTCTGCTACATGCAAAAATAATGTAGGCCCAGTGCTTCTTACACTTTATACCCCAAGGGTACCTGAGGCTGCTCAAGTTTTTTTATTTCTTTTATATGAGGGGGGAAAAAAATAATTACTACTACTACAAACCCTTCTCAGATGCTAAAAAATAGCAACATTCTAGAAGTTTAATTAAAGGTCAGATCTTTCTTATGTATTCTGATGATGAAATGATAGTGCATGCACAATAAGGAAACAAGTGACTCCACTGTCATTTGTTAGATGACAACACACTGTCACTGTGTTAGAACACAAGTATTTAAGGACATATAAATTTGAATTTGTTGAAGTTGGCTCCGGAAGGGTGTTGTAACATCCTGATTTCCTAGTGGCCTGAAAAGAAATAATGAAAAAAGAATAACAAAACCTTTTTAGTAGTTAAAGTAGTTAACTACTTTAAAGTAGTTAAAGTACCAAAGTATTTTAAGTACATGAGGTCTGGCACAATATTTGTCATTATAAAATCCCTTTAACTTTGCTTTTTTAACTTCAGGATAATGACATCTTTTAATCCACTTTCTCCTCTATCCAGAAAGATCTTGGGTGTAACTGTCTTACCTGCATAATGCGATCAGGTTAGAACCAATAAAGACTAACACAGGGAAACCTTAGGTTTAAAAAGAAAATCAAAGTGGAATTTGGCCAATGCTTGGATTCGGATTTTAAGCTTGTTATGTGGATTTATTTATGGCCTCTAAGGCAATCACTTTTTATTCTTATTCTCAATTAGTGAACTAATTCACGAACACATTTCCAAAAACAAAGTTGCCAATATATTGCTCTTTCCTTCAGTGGAGTCATTTGTTTCCTTATTGTGCATGCACTATCATTTCATCATCAGAATACATAAGAAAGATCTGACCTTTAATTAAACTTCTAGAATGTTGCTATTTTTTAGCATCTGAGAAGGGTTTGTAAAAATAAGAAACCATGGGAGAGCGAAATAAACCATCTTTGTTCCTTCTCCATATGTGGCAATCTGAAGGAAATAAATGCTCTGGCTTATGAACTGGAAACATTTTAATTTCTAATAAGTGGCAGTTTAAGAGTATTTCTTAACCTCTTATCCTTTCTACATTCTGAATTAAAGGGGATTATTTAAATGTGAAATTCTAAGTAGATGTGCTAGAAGACAATACAGGCATAATGGTTAAAAGACCATGGATGGGCTCTGGAGTCGGACAGACCTAGGTTGGAATTCTGGATCCCCATTTATTGGCTGTGTGACTTGTGCAAATATGCACATTTGTTGGAACACCTTAACAAATGGCAGCATTATACAAAAATTTAAAAAAAAACCTTACATAAAAATCATAAATAAAATACTAGTGTCATTAAAATAGTCATTAAACATTTCTTTTATAGATGAAAAAAGTTGATTGCCAAAATCGTGAAGCAGCTTTAAAAAATATGTAACTTTATAAATATTATACTTGAAGTTTCTTTCCAATAACCCTAAGTTTGAGTTAGTTGTTTTATTTTAAAATGTTTTGGTTATCATGAGATTTGACATCTAAAGGAAAAAAAAAAAAAGAGGCCTATTTGTTATGCATATTCTAGTGTATGCTAATGGTTTTGACAACGTATGCATATAGGTTAGAAAAAAAATCCCAATTGTTGCAATTTTCTCATGGTTGTAAACACTATTAGATGATTGAAGACATGTAGAACACTTCTGTGGGTACTCACCATTCCAGTGAGTCACAGCACCAAACTATGAAAGTCTTGAGAGAACTCTCATAGGCTTTAGAATGTAGTAGAAACATTAATTTTAGGGCAAGTTACAGTATTTTGGAAATTCTTGCCAACAAACAAAAAGAATTTGGCATTTGGAAGTTTTCCATAGGCCTAGTCTATAGTCAGACCCACAGAAACCAGCAGAAAATAGGTCAACACTCACATGGCTTACAGTGCTCTGGGGACACGAGCACCTTAAATCTTCCTCTTGTATTGATCTTCACTTGGCAGCTCTTTCCGAAGTGTTTGTGCTGATTAATACTTAAGTGATTTAAATACTGACTTAGTAATTTCTAGCACATATAAAATAATAGCATTTTTAGTTGTGTTCTTGCTTCTGAAGCAGCCAACTTCCTTTTAGAGCTCTTCATTACTCATTATGGCCCTCAAAAATAGCTCTTTGATTGAAGTTTCCTGAGTCATTCGGTTAATGTATTTCTCCAAGTCTGTAATCATACAGACTGGTTACTACACACCATGTTTCTTAGCAGATGAAAAATCCTGTTTTCACTTCACATTCCTTAAGCATTTAAGGCAGTCTCTGTGGGAGCTGTCTCCCCTGCAGTATGCGAAGGAGCCAGAGCCCGGAGTTATAAATGGGGGTGGGGGGGATGGGTTTCATATTTGAAATTTAAATTACCAGGTACTTTTATTTATTTTATAGCTTAATCGTTGAGATTTTCCAAGATAGGTCTAAAAAGCAGAAGATACGATTTCAGAGATTGGAAAAAAGCAACAGCACATTTAAAGCAGATGTAAAAGTGGAGCAAAACTTTTTATAGTTGCTTTCTTTACTCTTATCAACGGAGATATGCTTAATTTTTATAACTACATTTAACTATCTTTAATGTAACCTTAAAAGTAAATATTCCTGGGGCGCCTGGGTGGCTCAGTCGTTAAGCGTCTGCCTTCGGCTCAGGTCATGATCCCAGGGTCCTGGGATCGAGTCCCACATCGGGCTCCCTGCTCGCCGGGAAGGCTGCTTCTCCCTCTCCCACTACCCCCTGCTTGTGTTCCCTCTCTCGCTGTGTCTGTCTCTGTCAAATAAATAAATAAAATCTTAAAAAAAAAAAAAAAAGATTAAAAAAAAAAGTAAATATTCCTTTGCCCAGGGGTTAAATATAATCAAAGAATTCTAAAGCAAATCCAGCTTTAAAAATATTCTATCCCTGTTGTCTTTTGTTCAGAATTCTTGAAAGCTGGTATGGAGGAGGGGAGAAGAGAAGATAAAGTTAGTTTATTTGCTAGAAAGAGCTGTCATTGTTTTCTTGACTGGTGAAGTAGGGAATAAGTGGCAAAGTATTTTCTCTACAAGAACAGTAATTTTTGCTTTGAAGTTCATGAATCTAATGCTACATCTTCCCTGGGTAAATTCTTTAAAAATGTTTTTGTTATTGTCTCTCATGAAACCTGTGTTTATTTAGCCCTGTATGTTCACTCTTGTATCTTTTACTTTGAGGAAACCTATTCTAGTTGACTTTAAGCCCTTGACTACCTTGTTATTAAATTGAACAATTAAGTTCTGCATCAATTTGTATGCGCTATGGCTGGATTCTCTCAAATTAGTTCATTTTTTTTAGTCCTCTCTAGAAATGGTGACTCCTCTTTCTATACCTAATGTTACATCCAAATGTTTTTATTATAACATGGCTAAATGCAGGTCCGGTCTCCACTTAACTTTTGCGTTAGTTCAAGACTGAAAGGCCATTGTAGTTGAAACGTGTGAAGGGGGGGTGAGACTGGTGTGAGAGAAGATGGGAGGGAGATGAGGGTCAGATATGTAGTTTTACGAAAGTCATGGTAAGAAGCTCAGGTGATTCTAGGTGAGATAGGGAACCATTTAAATGAGACTGATATGGTGTGTTAAAAAAAAGAAAAAATCACCCTGGCCGTTAGGGAGAAGAACTACATGAGGCAAGAACAGACTGTAGACTAGAGGCTCTTATAGTAATCCAGGCTATCAGACCAGGGTAATTGAAGAAATGAGAAGGGGACAGATTCTGGATATGTTTTACAGATAATGTTTACAGGACTTGGTGATAGATTGATCGTAGGCCCTAAGGGAAGCGACATTAAGGGCAAGCCCAGGCCCAATCAGCTGTTCGTGCCACTGCAGTGACGGCCTTAGGTCTGTGTGATTCCTATTCTGTGCCTTTGCTGTACCCAGGGTTTAGGAGAGAAACTAAGGAAGAACAGGTTCAGAGAGGAAAAATCCAAGTTCTGTCCACTCATATAACATTCCCAGATTGATGGGACTTTTAAAAGTGCATTCATGAAATTTTTCTGAAATATTATTCAAATGACCATGCCAGAAGCATTCTAGACAGAAGCGTTTCCATTCTGTTTCAAGGAACAGACCTAAATCTCACCCCTCCCTCCTGTAACTTAACACATATCCAAAGTCGTTGCTTGACAAAGCCTGGACAGGTTTTATATCAGGGTTTCTCAACTTCTGCACTGCTGACATTTTAGATGGGGTAATTCTTTGAGGGGCTGTCTAGAGCACTGTAGGATGTTTAGCAGCATCCCTGGCCTACTAGATGCCAACAGCACCATCTCCCAGTTGCGGAAACCAAAACTGTCTCCAGGTATCACCAGATGTCCCTGGGAGGCAAAATCCTTCCCAATTAAGAACCACTGGTTTATACTAAGCAAAACTTTCTAGCATGGTGCTGACAGTAACAAAACAACTGTTTATTTCCATTTATAAACCCTTTTGTGCTACCAGAACCAATGCACAGATAGGTTATTTTTAAAAATCTGCTGAAGTTGTAAACCATAAAAATAAATGCCTTGAATTTACCTTTAAGCGCTCAGTAGTTATTTGATGTTGGGCTATGGTCTTGAGTATGAATCTACTGACTGGATTTCCAAGTTGTCATGGTATGTGATGCATTTCCTACCATTTTTAGTTTTAGGCATTTTTAAATGGGACAAAAATTAGATTCTGCTTTCATTCTTGCTTTTTATTGGTACATAAATTTGTCCACTCTTAGATTTCTCAGCTATACTTCATTTAATCTCATTTTGGCTGGAGAGGGTTTGGGGTTGCAACTAGCTTTTATTAAGTGTTCTTTCTTAATACAGTCAACCTAGCTGTCAAATAAAACCAGTCTTTTACACTCACAGTTCAAGGACTGCTGAATATTTAATTAAATTACATAATTACCTATGTAATACAAACAGATTCGGTGACTACTGCCACTGACTGTAAGCATACAGTTCACCTGATGTGACAGAAGCACATGGGGATATTAGGGAGCAGCCTCCTCCCCCAGCCTTCAGTGCACCATGTCGTAAGTCAGCATTCATTTCCAGCCAGTTTTATCAGGTGGCAATTTGCACCAAACACTATGTATTCTACTTGTGTTACTTCTTTTAATCCACAATCCTAAAATACAGAAATGTTAATGAGAATACTAAAACATGGAGATGTGTCTTGCACTAGGTTACATAGCTAATAAATAAAATGGTCAGGATGAAACCCCCGGCATTCTAACATGTGCTTTACCATTTCATCACAAGTCCAAAGCCCGGGGGTGGGGTGGGGGTGGGTGGGAGTAATTCTCTACAGAGCACTAAGTTCCAGTCTAGTCCACAATCACAAACTGTACCTTTGAAACTTGACCCATAAAGAAGATCAGGGACTCTGAAGCATCAAGTCCATACATTTAGGACTAACCCCAATACTACCTGTATTAATTTCCTATTGCTCTGGTAACAAATTACTACAAACTTAGTGGCTTAAAACAACACTTATCTTATGGTTCTGTAGGCTAGAAGTCTGACACAGGTCTCACTGGGCTAAAATCAAGATGTCAACAGGGCTGTGTTCTTTTCTGGAGGCTCTAGGGAAGAATCCATTTCCTTGCCTTTTCCAGCTTCTAGAGGCCACCATAATCTTTGGCTTGTGACTTAGCTTCCCCTCCATCTTCAAAGCCAGTTACACTGTATCTCCCTGACCAGTAACCATAGTCACATCCCCCTCTGACTCTGAACTTTTCTGCCTCCCTCTTGTACTTTTAAGTACACGGGGCCCACCTGGATAATGCAGGATAACCTTCCTACTTTAATAGAACGATGCTTAGAGCCTTGGGGGGCACAACTCTGGATCCCCCGAAAAATGTGTAGCATTTTATAAGGAAATAAATCATGAGGTATTTCACTTTAAATTCTAAATCATTGGTGCCATCTATATAACACACTGAGTTAACACAAATTACATTTTAAAAGTCATTTATAAGAGGTATCAGCTAAAAATGGCTATAGGAAATTCCTCCTTATTTTGTAATGTCAGTGAGATGGTCAAATAAATGTCAGTACAGTTAATACAAAATCAACAGGTTTGGCACAAATAATTTTTTCAGATACAATGACGGCCTTATAAATATACTTAATACTGTTAGAATTTAACCTCTGGTATTTTTAATTCTGCAGTTTAGCTTCTGTAATAGATGTTTCCAATGACACTTTTCTCAGTAACTGAATTTCCTTTAGATTTTATGCAATGTGTTATGCACGTTTTGCCTTTGTTCTTTATTTTTAAAAATGATGTATCTGAGGACTCACAATTGGTAGTAAAATACAAGTAGAATATCATACTATTTGCTGAAGATCTAACAAATTCCAACAGGAAAGCAGTATAAAATTATTACTAAAAATCCAATGCTTAAAACTTGTCTTAGTTTGAATTTCCGAGAACAATACCAAGGACGGAGATGCAGGTGATTTCTTTGGGAAATAATCTCAGGAAACAGAGTGAGGGAGTGGGGAGAGAGGGGGAGATTGAAAAATGAAGTGTATCTTACTGAGCTGGTTACTGTGGACAGCTGGTACTGACTTCCTCTGAGGAACTATGTGCCTCAGAACTGTCCCTTTGAAGACAGCTGGGGCCTTTATCCACCAGATTACCTCCTCTGTTGGTTTCTGTATCTGTGTTTAATGGGCATTTTCACAAAGTCCTAAAATTTAAAAGTTTGATTTGTAGGAGAAATCAGTGACGACTGAATTGTTTATTAAAACTGTCCTCAAAGTCAATGTAAGTGGATCAACTGTATAATTGTAGATAATTAGATATATTGGAATCCTTTAGTCTTGAATAGTTTGATACATATGATCAGTCTCACCAAACTCCACACACAGGTTCTAACATAGCAGTTTGTATTTGTTATAGAATATATTTGATACTCAATACTATAATAACCAAATTCAAAACACTGAACAAAAAATAGTAATTTTCATGAAAGCTTTCTTTTTAGGACTCCTCCTGAATGTGCTATTTTAAATGACTAAAGGATATTAAAGGGATTGTTTGGATAGAACTATCATTCCCTCCTTTATGGATCATGTTCATCCAGACTAGCCAGACAATGGCTTTATTTCTGACCTGTCTTCCAAGGTTGTTAACCTGTGTGTGGGATAGGCAATGAATTGTCTTTTGTTCCCTGAGATTTTTAAGTTTTTACCTAATACATATTTATTGGAAAACACAAGCAGTCACAGTGGTCACTGCCATTACTGCCTCAACTTAAGCTGCTCTAAGACTGCCACTTCCTTTAAAATTAACTACACTTGAATTCCAAAAAGAGCTATGACTAAACCTTCATGATTTATAAAGGTGGTAAGTTCAACAACAAATTAAAAAGGCAGTATTAATAAACACCACTTAGTGACCATCTTAAATGCTTGGCCCGTTGTTCAGTCACAAACCTGTGAGGTAGATAGAATCTTCTTACAGATACAAGAACTGGATGGCAAAGGCTAAGTAACTTGCTAAGCACCACAGCGCTAGTAAATGTTGAAATGGAGATTTGAAGCCTAGTAGGTCTCATTCCAAATGTTTCTCCACTAACATTAAAAAAAAACATTTGAGTATGTTCTAATGTTTCCGTTTTTACTTTAAAAATGACCAAGACTTTAAGAAATCTAAACAGTGAAATTTTGTTGTCTTTGGTATAAAATATTTCAAAACTAGCATTTGAATAGTCATATAAAACATTACTGCAGGGGTACCTGGGTGGCTCAGTCGTTAAGCGTCTGCCTTCGGCTCAGGTCATGATCCCAGGGTCCTGGGATCGAGCCCCGCATCGGGCTCCCTGCTCAGCGGGAAGCCTGCTTCTCCCTCTCCCACTACCCCCTGCTTGTGTTCCTGCTCTCGCTGTCTCTCTGTCAAATAAATAAATAAAATCTTAAAAAAAAAAACCACCACTGCAGTGATTAATAAAAAACGTTTGCAAAGTTAATCAAGATAAACAATAAACAAATTTGACATTCATTTTTAATTTATTTTAGGTAAAAGGTTAATTATTTAAATTAAAACTTCAGGTTTCTGAACTTAAACGCAGCTCCCTCATCTGACAGAAAACAAGAAAAAGGTATCATTTACAGATAGATCAATCAAAAGACATTTAAAATAATCGACTGAGGAAGACCTAACTTGAAGAGTTGGAAGATTAAAGATACTTCTCTTCATCTTTTAATTAATTTTATTTACTACTGTCTGTCACAGGAGATGAGTATGATGTATGTGCCATTTGTTTGGATGAATATGAAGACGGAGACAAGCTCAGAATTCTTCCTTGTTCCCATGGTATGAATAATTACACACTGCTTTGGATTTATGTGTAATTTATATGTAGGCTCAATATTAGAGGAGACAAAATAGTCATTTAGCATACTATGAGCCAGGTCTTGTAGTAATTAGTGGTGTCATTAAAGGATGGAGGTATATTTATAAAAATTTACAAATTTTTTTGTCCCTACATGATACATATAGATTAGAAGAACATGAATAAAAAACATGGTAAGAAACTAAAAATGTAATGTTCTCAACCACAGTATATTATCTAAAAGATGTGTATTTTGCTTCAACAGCTTACCACTGCAAGTGTGTAGACCCCTGGCTAACTAAAACCAAAAAAACCTGTCCCGTCTGCAAGCAAAAAGTTGTTCCTTCTCAAGGCGATTCAGACTCTGACACAGACAGTAGTCAAGAAGAAAATGAAGTGTCAGAACATACCCCTTTACTTAGACCTTTGGCTTCTGTCAGCACCCAGTCATTTGGGGCTTTGTCGGAATCCCGCTCACATCAGAACATGACAGAATCTTCAGACTATGAAGATGATGACAATGAAGATACCGACAGTAGTGATGCAGAAAACGAAGTTAGTGCACATAGTGTTGTAGTCCAGCTGCAGCCTAATGGTGAACGGGATTACAACATAGCAAATACTGTTTGACCTTCAGAGGGTGATTGGGTTATTTCCTAAAAAATGTTTATTTAGGTATATAATTTGATTTTTTTGCTCCCTTCAGAGATTCCTGTAGAGATAACTTATTTTTTAGTATTCTACAGTTTAATTAGATTACTGAAACAGGTGTTTTTGATCTGGCATTTATCTGCAGGAGTGTACTTCATTTCACTGATAACTAGTAATAGGCTGGTGCTGTAACTCAAGCATCAAATCAGCTCTTCTTTTGGAATGAAATATAGCCAAAATATTTTTTTAAATTCCTCGGTATAGCTTGCAGTTAAGACCAAGATCACAGTATGCAAATGTTTCGTGTTTTACACACAAGGTCAGTGCTGTGGCCACCTAGCATGAGCTAAGCCAACTCCCATTTGCATAAAGTTTACCTAGAGTTGTTGAGTTGGAATATATTTGTTCTGGAATATATTTGTCCCCTAAATTGCCATTACTCATGAGAGGTGACAATTTAGCATTTTTCCTTCTATCAGCACCACAAAGAAACTCAGAGCTGTCTTTTTCCTTTCTATTCCCAAGTAGTCTTATCCTTATAGGAATGGTCTGTACTAGTGCAGATTTCATAGGGTTTTTTTTTTCCCCTCAAAGTTTTAAATACTATATAGTGTTATGTATGAATTTGATTCATCAGCTAAATTAACATGTCTCTGGACTTAACTTACTGAATTTCAGTATCCTTAAGGGTTTTGTGTTATGATCAAAGCAAAAAGAAAATGCTGTATAAAAATACCAAACTTCAGCAACTGTTAATACTCAGATCATATACCTCTTAACAAAGAGCATCTTATGCTAATTAGCCCTGCTAAACTATGTACAGAGGAAATTGTTCAAGTATTGGATTTGAAAATAATTGCTTATGTTTAACAGAACTAATGATGTATTTAAACAATGTATTATGAAGAGTTAAATTATATTATACATCACTGTAACTATGTAGAAAATATACTTATGTATAATCAAAATGCTAAGAGTTTTTATATGGCCTTGTATGAAGGGAGTTTGAATGTTAATAAACACATGTTTTCCACTTTAAGAACTGGCAAAACATTTGTTCTGCTGTACTATTACCCAGATTAGCCTCATTTATATGCACATATAGGTATATGTGCTATAAAGGTATAATAGTTAAGGTAATGTAGGTCATGTAAAACCACCACCTTAGAATTTTATACAAGGTAACTACTGCTCACAACCAATTAGGTAATCCCCCAAAAGTTAAAACCGCAGCCAAAATCCCAACAATAATGTACATTGTGGTACCCTGGTGTAATTATGGTACATCCTTACATCAGACTTCTATACAGCCTTGAAAGAATAAAGTTAATATCCAGACGGCGCTACATTGACTGGGAATTTTTAGTCAACAAGAGCATATTAGAGAATAGTTAAGTACATGATGTATAGAGTCTTCTGTTGTAAAAAGAGAAAAATTTATTTTTAAAAGAAATGTAACACTATTGAGGAAATTTTACTTTCTGAAAAAAAATTTTATAATCATCAAAAAAAGGTATTTACACTTAGGAAAATAAAAGGTTGAATTCAGTATCCACTGTCTGTCACCAGGTTGTCCCCTCCCCCAACCTCCTTATAAAAAATCACACACAGGCCTGAGAAACAGGTCATCAGTTTACTATGGTAGTGAAGCAGACTCTGGAATTGGATGTACTTACACAGCCCTAACCTTTGCAGACCTGGGTGGTCATTTGTACAATTTCATTTAACCTAAGGTAGGGTATGAAGACAGAACACTCAGTACCTGCCACATAAATACAAAGTAATAGCTTTTATAATTAAGGTAAATAATTAAACACATCATACCTAAACCCTTTTTTTTTTTTAAAGGGCAAAGTTAAAGGTCACTATAACATGTATTAAATGTATCTCCTCAGTCCTCAATCTATAAATCAGATCAAGGTCTTGGGTTCCTTTAAATTTAAGTATTAGAGGAGTTTTTCTGAGGCAAAACTGCCCCCCCCTTTAAACTCCAAACTGTTACTTTTAGTTGTATTAAAAAAAAAAAAATCCCAACATATATATATATATATATATATAAACACTAATATTCGGTTGAAATCTTTTATAATTTCTTCATGGTGTAACTATACAGCTTTTTAAATAGGACATTAAATAAAATTAAAATCTAATCTCCATTAAAAAATACTTTCCTAATTTAAAACCTTTCTGATATGAAAGTAGTCACATGGAAACTTACCCCAGAGACGAATTTATCTTGATATTTTGCCTTCAGAAATACCTATGTAAAATACATGTATATATTATACACTATGTATTTATACTGTATGCAACATCTGTTCATTACCTCATTATTTAACATTTACTGGTGAGCATTTTCTCATGTTATTCAATGACTATTTATTCTCTGGACATACAGTAATTCATTCAACCCATAATCCTCAAAGTTGAATCTTGTAGTGTTCCAAGTTTAGATATTTTAAGTAATGTGGTATGATCACATTCTGGTATGCAAATGTGTTTCGCCCCATTTCCTTAGGTTAAATTGCTAGAACTAAGTATAAAACAGTTACCTACATATATTTTCATTAAGTGTTTTTTGTGGATAGGGGGCCTATAGCTAGTTTCATTATTTCATTAAATACTAGTGTTATAGTTGCCCTCTACCATCTTCTACTCCCCTATCCACACTCCCAAACACACACTTTTCACTTAGAGGTTCCTTAAGGGCTTCACAAATTCGGTCACTGCCTTCTAATCAGTTACCCTAACAGTTCTTTACAGCTGAAGTGCGAATGTATATTATTACTGTAAAATCTCAAATCATCACAACCCAACCACCAAATTTTCATTTGACTAACCTTTTATTCGTAACTGGGTTCTTAACAGGTCAGGAAGTTGGAAGTTTTTTTTCAATTTCGAAGGTACGTCCAACTACCAAAGTAGCCCCCAATTCCTTATCTTCCATACTTTTACATCCCTGTCTGTACTAATTCAGAACTAATGCCTGACAACACTGGCAAAAAAATTTGTTATGCACAGTACATTTTAATAAGGTGGAGATTCCCATTCCCTAACCCACTGTTTCTCAAAGGGTAACATATAGACCACTTAAAGTGAATCAGACTGACCTGCTGATTATTTCTAAAGGGACTTCTGAAGGAGCTTATGGAATCCCATCTTCTAGGGTGAAAATCCAGAGCCCAGAATCTGCATTACAATCAGCTTCCCAGTTTTGCTTAGACCCACCAACTTTTGAGCACTCCTGCTCTAAGCTTCTGCCTCACAGTTCATAAAGAGTATTAAACTAACATTTACTAAACTATTGAATATATCCCAGAGACCTTATGACTTCTGGAATTAAACTTGACTCTTACATAGTCAGAGCTAATAGGTCACTCCAGAGAAACTCCAGGGAATATCCCACTTTTCTTACATGCTGCCTAAGGAACATCTTCTCTTATGTGAGAGTCCCAGCTGGTTGACTTCAGCATGCCAATATAGCTTCCAAATCTAAAGTCACACGATAGTTCAACACAGAAGAATCTACAATGCAGAAACCCTTCTTGGTATTGGGCTCCTTATTGCTCACTAGATTTCACAGCTAGAGACCAGCTACAAGAGAAAATAATTTCTAGTGGATAAGTCAGTTCCACTGTTTTCCAGTTTTCCTCACCAAAGATGAGCCCAAAATGACTTTTAAAAGCCTTTTTAAAAAACAGAAAAAGCCCATTAAAAAGAAATTCCCAGGCACTCATTTTATTTATAATAAATACTACAGGATATGGAATAGGCCATGAGCTCAATTTTAAGATTTTATGCTTGCAACAGAGCCTGGCCTATTCTGTATAGTCCAATGTGTCAAAAATCAACTGTAACAGTAAGACAATTACATAAACAACAGGAGTCTAGAGTATTTGGTTGGAATAAATTTATTTCATCTGTCTGTAAACAAGGTGTTTAATAGTTATGGCATTTTTTTAAATGCATATTAAATCAGATGAGTTAGACTGTATCCCGGATGTAACAAAGTGCAGGGAAAGAAATGGACAAATCAGCAACAAGATTTGTTTTTAAATCTGTACATTATCCACAAGGCCCAAACAATAGAAGCAAATACTAGAATGTCCCTAAAGTAGTGCCATTCGAAAGAAACCTTTAATAGGTCAGTTAAAATCCATCTCACAATAGCAACAGTTCATTTTAACAATAGTATGGCACAGAACACATATGAAAAAAATTCATCACAAGACAGCCAAGTCCACAATAATGCAACTTCATATAAAAACTCAAGCTGCAAATAAAAATTGGTCCTATGAAGAACAAACTGGACACACTCCAGATGGTTATGTTGGGATACCTAATGTCCATAATGGCAGCCTTTTACAATTTTACTAAAGAGTAGAGCTGGTGTGCAAAGAAAGAGACAGGAACACAAATCTGAGCTACTGCAATGATGGAATGTCCCTGGGAATTCGATCTGTATGGTTACTGTAAGGTCATGGGAGGAAGTGCCTTTTGCTCTTCGTTTTGCAGTTGCTCTCTTCACATATCCTATAGACAGAAGGTCTGTCTCTACTCAAGTGCAACAATACTGAAAGCAAACTACTGCAGCTCTCAATAGCTCATCAACAAAAGGGATTATTACTTGGTTAAATAAACCAGGCACTGCATAAAAGATGGAAGCAAACCAAATACCTATATGCAAAGGGAAAGGGTGGGAAAAGAGGAGTGAAGGAAAGATGCATGCACTTTTTCCTCCCAACCATGCGCTACAAAAGGAAGACTAAATGAGCTAAGTAAATGCTCAAAGTGCTGAAAGACATTGATCAAATTAGAGATTGTACAACCGGCACCTTGCTTAATATTAACTTATTTTAGTTATCAATATCCCATTAATTGCTAAGACAAAGTGATGCCCAACTTGGCATGCCCCCTCCCCCCAAATTTCAAGGTATCATGCAAATCATTATTGTGCTGCAATTATGTTGCCAGATAAGGGTTGGTTACATACAGTGGTTAACATACAAATGATCCATTGGGCAAACAGGAATCATGACATTAGAAAATAGGTAAAGAAAAATTAGCTACCATGTATAGTCTGGTAGCACTGTGACCGTAATTGGGGTGGTGATGAAGACAGTTGCTAGGTAGATGGGGAGAGGCTGCTTACACATCAGACCTCCTCAGGTATAAAGCGAGTTCATATGCTTTCTTGTTAAGTGTGCCTCCGTGGACACCTTCCTTTCCCATGACTATAACCAATGCTGGAGTACACAGGGAAACAAAACAAAAGTGAACAGAATTATTTAAGGGGGGGGAGGGCAGAAAGAAAGACACCTTTCCCCACCAACAAAGGGATACAAAGGAGACACAGGTTCATACCCCATCACCCTGCATTGCTAATAAAATTTCCAGAATTAAGACTCAAGCTTACAGCTAGGAAAGTTTAAGAGCAATTTTCCCCTAATACTTAACAGTCTGCCTAGCAGCTAGAACCCAGAGTCTCTCAAGTATTTTGCCATTGAGTATGCCTTCTTATTCAATCCGCCTCCATGGACCCCTTCTTTTCCCATTACAAAGACCAAGACTGAAAGAGAAAGAAGAAAAGTGTTTCAAAAGAAGTGTTAATCAAGAAAGTCACATAAGTTTTTAGCAGACAGAACCCCGATTAATAAGTTAACATTAAGTTAGTTTTCCGCGAACTGTCAAGCACTGAAGTCAACTAGGTCTCCAAAAGGAGAACTTTCAAACTAGAAATATGCTGAAAACACTATAAACTGCATCCTGGAAGCCCAATCAGTGCAGCTGCAGCACTCCATAAAAATATCTTTACCCTAGCTAGGAAAAAAGAAGTATGATCGTTTATCTTCTAGGGCAAAAAACTGGTTAGTTATGACAAATTATTAGACTGGCCCCCAAAATATAAACTTACAAAACTTAGGTGATTATTTACAAAATTCTCCCCAACTTTAACAGGCTTAAGTACAAACTATTATGTCTTACCAGTGAGACTCAATGTGTCTATTAATTCCAGAGGAAAACCAAGACCAAATTTTAAAGAGCATTTTCAGTGCCATTCAGAAAAGTCCAAATAAAAAGTACTTAAGGCTTGTGCTTAATTGACATCCTCGCTGTGCTTTGTTTTTAAGTGAGTCTGAAATCCTGAAACAGGATTACTATTTCCAACAACAGGTTCTTCTATGATGCAATTCAGAGGTTAGCCCCAAAATACACATGTATGGCTGATTTTATACTTGCTACCACTAGATGTCAGTAGTGCTGTATAGCATGAAAATCTTACTCTAGTTTTATGTCACACGGGTTAATACTTCTTTTGAACATATTTATCTGAACTCAGCTAATATTTGGAGATGTGTCTACTATTTCAGTTAGCTAATTTTCCTACAGAAAAATACTCATATGCATCAACTCACATCAAAGTAAGAGTCACCTCCAGGATAATCACAAGGGAGTTGGCAGAACCACTGCAGTAAATGACAGCTCAGAGGAGCTTCAAGTTCATTCACATGGTAGATTTGGTCTTAAAATCAGCTGTGCCAAGCCGGGTATCTGAGGCTACAGAGCCCTCTTAATTTACAAAATATTTACAAAGGATAATACATTTAAATGTATTTGTAAATCAATTAGATATCATAATAAACCTCAATCTTGAAGTTTTTTTGCAAAAAAGTAGTGAGACTTATTTAGGTTAGTAAGAATTTCTGCAATGTTGACAACAGTCAGGAAACACCAAAACTTCTGGACCAAGTGTATACATGAAATATAATTTCCTACTTTCAAATCTAAATTTCACAGGCACACTTAGTCTTTGAAAATACTTTAGTGAACAGGTGGCTTACTACAAAACCTTATTCTAATTATTTCTCTCTTCCCCTTCCCTAACAGTATTTCTAACAGAAAACTGAGCAAATGTTCATTTTTCCTTCTTTATGCTGAGCAGTGAATAATTAAAATGCAAGAAAGGGAAGAGATGCAAAGGTGAAAGACTTTTCAAAAGGACTAAAGTAACCAAACAATATGAACGATTTAACATATGTGAATAATATGTGAATCTGTTTTTTAGTAAAGTCAGGCTCTCACAGACTAGGCTGTGTATGCAGCTGATGTAGAGTTGGTAAATCTAAAGCAAAGCAGTGCCTCCCTTCAGTGCTGGGCAGTTCACAAAAACCACCTTAATAGCCATTATGGACTAACACTTTAATTCAAAATGTTAAAGAAACCGCTTAATAAGTTGTAATGTAGCGTGCAACTTTTAACCAAAAGAGTACTCTGCTTACCTCTACCAGCTCTGCCGACAGCAACGTTGTATGTTGGCTCCCCACCTTGACTCTTTGTCCGGATGTCCATTGTGCAGTCACCATCGACATATAGGCTATCTCTGATCACGGAGCACTTCTTTGCGCCAAGAGTCAAACCGTTGGTAAAGAAACCTTCCCGGTCTTTTCCTACAATCATATCTATTTCTACTGGCTGCCCCCGCCAAAACAAAACAAAACAGAAAAGAAAAGAAAGGAAAAAGCATTAAGTTGTAATTCTTTTCATGCCTCCCTATCAGTGGAAAAACTGTATGCCAAGTTTGTATTGTACTAGAAGACATGCACATTTCACTAATGTAAAATCAAGTTTCAGTCTTTCTAAAGAATTAATCTTATATGACTACATGTTTTGTATCACTTCATTTCACAGTTAACTGTGGACTAACTAAAGACCAGTCTATGCAAAGAATCTATGTAGTTGATAGTTCACACTAAATAAACTGCAAATTTAACAGTTTATAAACTGTTTCAAGGTCAGGGGGTACCTGAAGTGCTTATGTAATGGTAAAGATCCACCCATAAACTCTTCTAACAACTGCTTGCCTGTCACCCTGAGTCACATTACAGTTATGCTGCAAACTTAAAGTTGCTTGAAAGTCTCCTGAAAAAATGCCTATACTTAACACACCTGTTCACTTCTACTCTGCTTTGAATAGCTTGAAATATCCCCCATAATATGAACTTCAAACCCTAGACCTCAACACATTCCCAAATTCATATCTCCCTCCTATTTTCCTAGCCACTCTCTTTTTTTCCTCTCCAACTTCCCTTCCCCTCCCACCTCAGTAATCAGTTTTCTTTCTGGGCAAATGCAGAGGATTCTGTTGGTGGCACTGCAGTAGACAACGGTAAAAAACAAAACAAAACAAAAAACAAAACAAAAACCCAGAGAAAATGGAGACTGGGAAAGAAACTGAGGTAGTCACCAGAACCGGAAAGGAGAAAACGTGCATTCTAACATTCCCTGAATAAGAAGGAAGGCGTCGCCCCCATCAGAACTGCAGAGTCATAGCAGGCCCCAGCCATTTCCAAGCACACTCCCGCAATCTTCCCAGCCAGACAGCGGGAACTCACACAAAGACAAGAGGACTGCAGGAAAAAAGTTGATCGCCAGACAGATGCCAATTCTCTATAATAACTAGTTCACTGCGGTTATAGGAGACCTTAAAGTACTAGTATCAAGGACTGAGTTCTACACAGATCTTAAGCCATGTTTAGTAGTACAGAATAATTAGTAGCACTCATAATAGGGGGCCTGAATTTTGGCGTTTGATGGGAGGGGAGCGTGGGGCCAAGAAATTAAGGGAATGCCCCTGTATTTGACACAATCGTCAAGAAAGAGGCAGAAAGAGGCAAACAATAAAGCAGCACTGGAGGCTTAGTAACAATTATCCCCCAAACATGTGGCAACCAAGTCAAAACCAGCAGGTCACAAGAAAATCAGGCACTGTAAAGCATAAATCTGCATTAGTTCCTTTACTATCTTCACTAAAGAGGGAGGGACTTGGAAAAGTAAAGTGTCCCCTCGGTTTTCACAGATTGCAAGCTCCATAAAAGCACCCCCTTTTTTAGAGCTATGTTGCGTAATTGGGGATAACGGTATATCGATGAATCTCCATAGGAGGAGAGAAATCAATGGCAGTTCGCCATCTTGGAGAATTAAAAAAAAAAAAAAAATCCTACGGAGCCAGAGCTGAAGTCGAGATTCACTAATCTACCTACGTTGTCGGCGTACATTTCTCTCAAGCCCCAAAGGCCTGGACACCCGCAAACCTACGCAAAGTCGCTGCGAGGATCCGGGGGCCGGGCAGCCGCCGCCTCCCACAGCCCGCGGCGCGGGCGGCGCGCTGTCCGCGGAGCGAGGGGCAGCCCGGCCGCCGGAGGACCCCCGCCCGGGCCACGCGCGCCCCGGCCCGGTCCCTCCAACCCCGCTTGCACCCCGGCACATGCAAAGCAAACCTTAGGGCTTGCAGAAGACCACAGAGAGCCGCGCGAGGGGGAAAAAAAGCCGGCCCCCCCAACCGGTGCGCCCCCTCCCCCCGCCTCACGGACTGACACTGGAAACGCCGGGGGCCGCCGAGGCAGTTAGGGAGCCAGGGAGCCAGGGAGCCAGGCGGCCGCCCCCGCCGGGTCAGCGCAGCCCCGGGCAAGGGGGCGTCCCCGAGCCTCGGCCTCCCCGCCAGCCCCCCAGCCGCATCCTCGGCGCCGGCCGCCTACCACACCTGCCCGCGCGGCCCTCCGTGCCCCACAGCCGGCCGGCCCCGCTCGGGTCCGGGGACGGGAACCCAGACCGCCGCCGGTCCTCACCGTAATGCTCTGGAAGACGCCCCCGGCCGTGGCTGCCCAGACGTATTTGGCGTCGCAATAGCCGACAATGGCGGCCTCCTGGCAGCAGCCATCGCACATCAGGTTATCCACGTAGCTCTGCCAACCGGCCATCTTCGAGCCCTTCGCACTGCAGCGGGGACGGCGAGGAGCAGCAGGCGCGGCGGCGGCGGCGGCGGCGGCGGCGGCGGCGGGCGGCGGCGGCGCGGGGGGAGGCGGGGCGGGGGCGGGGAGGAGGCGGCTCTGCGCAGGCACCGACCGCCCCCCTCCCCGAGGAGCTGCGGAGGGAGGACGCGGGGACGGCGATGAGGGACAAGCCGCCGAGGTCGCCCGCCTGCCTGCCTGCCCGCCCGCCCGCAGCCGCGGGGCTAACCACCAGCGGGAGGCTGCGAACGGCTGTGTTGGCGGCGACGGCGCTATCGGCGGCTGCTCCTCACCGCGGCCCCTTTCAGTTCTCCGCGGCCACGGCGGGGCGGGCGTGCGCGCGCTCGTGCGTGCGATCCTTCCGCGGCGCCCCGACTCGAAGGGTCCCGGGCAGGGAGGGGGAGACTGAGGCGGGGGCGCGGAGGGATACCGCGCTGGGACAATCACGGCCGCCACGTGCGCCAGAGAGGGCCGGGTGCGGTGGGGTCGCTGGGGGCGGCTGCCCGAGGCCCGCCGAGGGGCGCTTCCTCCGTCGCGTTCGGCACCCCAGGGACGGGGGTGTCTGAGACGCCTCCAGTGCCCGCGGCCCGGTCGTGATGCGCCTCTTTTCTGCGTCCGGCGGCTGGGGGTGCGGAATCTTGAGCCTTGGTGGTGGCTTGCCGAGTTGCCCTGGTGACGGGATGTGGAGCGTTTACTCCTGTTTGTGGTGGGGGTGGCAGTGGCAAGGTCGCCCACGCTCATCGCGGGCGTCCTCAGTGGCACCTTCTTCCCTGGAGCCCCCCGCCCTTTGGCGGTACAGGCAGCCGAGAGGGCGCGTCCCGGCAGCCTGAAATCTGAGCTGGCGTTTGGGGCTCTCAGGAACATTTCTGAGCTTTGCCGGTCTTTCATTGTTGCCTCATTTGGGTACCAGGGCCTCGCATTCTCTGGATTCTTTGACAGTAAGAACCCCCTTAAGATTGCTAATCACCTGCGGCTAAATTGCTCTTAAATTCCGAACAAAACCAATAGCGACCTACGTAAACTATTTGTTGGCTAACTGGGAAAGTTACTGGCGGGTCAAAGAAATCGCTGAAAATACAGAGTGCAAGACCTAAGAAAGGGTTCCCCGGATGAATATAGTATAGTAATTATTTTTGCTATTCAAAGGTAAAATAATTGCAGGACCCAGGTCTGAAAATGGCTTGTATTTACAGGGTGGAGTCCCTGTGATTCTCTCATCTCTTTAGTAACCTCTGGGTGCTTTGACTAGACAAGGAATTAGGAGACGACCTACAACAGTTTTAATTTTAGGTGAACAAAAATGATCTGCCAATCAAGGAAAGGAAGAAAGCTCATTTAAAACGTTGAAAAGTTAATTTCAAATTTAAAGTTATCGCGTAAGGTCACGATTTGTGACACAGCTGTAGCTCATGAAAAGACAAAAATGTTAAGCAATTTAATTGGCTCTGAAGTTTTTATTTTTTCTGCTGTTTGCTTTTATATTTTTTTCTGCTGAAATCAGCTTCTGCAAGGGAGGGGAGGAAAGCACAGTAGGAGAACCCCCAAGTCAGGAACCTGTCAGATTGAGACAATGTGTTTTCTCATGTTCTGATGATACAGAATACCTATGTGGTATAAAATGTGTGCCAAAAATTGTTTCATTTTTGCAGGTGTGCCTCCCACCTGATCTAGTTACACTTATTGGTTTATTACTTTACCTCTTTGTAGTGGTTTTTGATGGTTTTAATCCTTCAATCTTAGCAGTTTATCACCTTAAAAGTTAATAATACAGTGTATTGATAGCACTGAATATGGTCACTTTGTGAGAATTCATCAAGCTGTACAGTTATGATTTGTGCTTTTAGTATGCATGTTATAATTTAATAAATTTAAACAGGAAAGATGAGAGAAAATAAAGATAAAATAATTTAAATAATTATTTTGCAAATAATTGCAAATAACATTGCAATTGAATGTTATTTATTAATCTACTCTGAGTTTTTGAGATTTCATTTCCAGACTATTATTGCAAAGAGTTGGAAATAACTGCATCCATTTTTATTCTTTTGTTGTCTTTAAACAGCAAAAGGATTAGACCAACTGAATATTCTGGATATTCAAATTCCGAAAGGTTCTAAAAAGATTCTCAAACATATCTATTGGGTAATACGTTCTGAAGAATTTAGAATTTCTAACATTTTTCCATATTTTTCAAATTTGATACACTTCAACATTAGCATTTTACTTTTTCAACATAGTGTTACTACTTTCCCAGAATAGCATCCAGTAAAATTTAAACTATGAAAAACATATTTTGTGTAATAGATTAAATGAGGCTTTACTGTTTAGATTTTTAGATAATATTTTCAAAGGAATCTATTTACTGTCTGCTTTTTAGTACAGACAGTCCCCTACCTACTAGGGTTCAATTTATTATTTTCCAACTTTTCCATGATGTAAAAGCCATAGGCATTCAGTAGAAACTGTACTTCAGATTTTAAATTTTGATCTTTTCCCGGGTTAGTGGTATGCAGTGTGATACTGGTGATGCTGGGCAGCCAGTCAGCAGTCAGCTCCCAGTCAGCCCCACAATCACAAGAGTAAACAACTGATACAACCATTCTATTTTTCACTTTCAGTATTCAATAAACTACATGAGGTATTCCACACTTCATTATAAAATAGGCTTTGTGTTAGATGCTTTTGCCCAACTGTAGGCTAATGCAAGTGTTCTGACCACATTTGAGGTAGCGAGGCTAAGCTATGACGTTTCTAAGTTAGGTATATTAAATGCACTGTCCGCTTAGGATATTTTCAGTTTACAATGGGGTTTATCAGGGTGTAATCCCATTGTAAACTGAGCAAGATCTGTACTATTATAAAATAATCCTGTGCCTATTTTCTTTAGAACCAGCTTCCTAGCATGCTGTCTTACTTTCTATTTGTATACAAGGATCTGTTACTATTTCATATAACTTTCATACCACACACATTTCAAAAGACATAAATAGAGGCTAAACACTGAGTTTTAGGAATAGCAATGCGTTAAGTCCAAAGAAGTATCAATATGAAAAAAAGAATTAACAATTTGTATCTTTCTCTAGGTTTGTGTGTGTGTGTGTGTGTGTGTGTTTTGTTTTGTTTTTTCAGGGTAACTGATCCCTACAGCGATAATACCAAAGTCTGGGCAGAAGTAGAGAAAAATCATAGCTCTGTTGATACAGATATCCAGAATGATACAGCCTTTAACAATCAGTGGTGGCATATTTAAATTAGGAGTGAGTTATTATGCATTCTTTCCAAAATTCTTATTTAGGAAAACAGAAACTATGTGGTAAATCAGATTCTTTAATGTATCAGTCAAGGAATGTCTGAGCTCTTTAAGTCCATGAGTAAATCATTTGACATTTTAGTAAAAATACAAAGAAAAAGGAGTTAAGTTGTGTTATAATGTATTCACCCTGTCAAACATTAGTATAGACTAAAACTACATAATTACCCCAAATATAGTAAAATGACAATTAACTAAGCCCACCCCAAACCCTCAATTAACTAAAATTTCACCTCCATATTTATTTTTTGGAAAAAGTGTTTTAATTGTAAAAGTAATTATCAAAACAATAAAATTTAGAAAAATGGAGAAAAATCACACAAGCAATTCAAATGTTGTCTTTTGAATGTATTCACTCATTGTTTTATTTATGATTTTTATAGTAAAGAACATGGAGTACCTACAATTCTGGATTTGTCCATTTTATCCTGAAATTCAATGCATTTTTGCTTTTTATAGCTTGAGGTTATTTAATTGGATGCATACAAGTTAAAATTGTTGTATTTTCTTTCTGATATATTTAACCTTTATGTTAAGTAGCGGCCCTCTTTATTGCCAATAATGTGTTTTGTCTTAAAATTTATTTTGTCAAAGGGCCCCTTGGTGGCTCAGTCGGTTAAGCGGCCAACTCTTGATTTTGGCTCAGGTCATGATCTCAGGGTCCTGGGATAGAGCCCCACGTGGGGGCTCTGTGCTCAGCGGGAAGTCTGCTTAAGATTCTCTCTCTCCCTCTCCCTCTGCCCCTTCCCATGCTTGCTCGCTCTCTCAAATAAATCTTTTAAAAAATGTTATTTTTGTCAAATAGTAAGGTAACTATCCTAGCTTTCTTTTTATTGATATTTATCTGATCTTTTCTCTCTCCTTCCCACTTCCTTGTCCCCTCCTCCTCTTTCTCCTTCTTCCCCCTCCACCCCCCTTACCTGTAATTAAATTTTAGATGTCTCTTATAAATGCTGGAATTTGGCTTTTTGTCTAATAGGCAATATTTTAATTTTTCATTCAATTTATATGTTTAATTTCTATTCCTCTAGTGTTATCCTCAAAATTTTACCATGCATATTTAATAGAACAGAGCTTTAAGTTAAATAATATCTTAAACCCTACCTCCAGACAATCCAAGGACCTTAGAACATTTTAAATCTGGTCACTCCTCCTCAGGCTACTATTTCACACAGATGTTTGTTTATACATATGTATTCACAGTTGACCCTTGAAAAACATGAATTTGAACTGCATGGGTCCACTTATACATGGATTTTTTACAGTACAGTACTCTCTTCCTTATGATTTGACATTTTCTTACTTTGACATTTAGCTTAGTTTGCCCCAAGATTGCAGTTTATAATACATAAAACTAAAAATATATGTTAATCAACTATTTATATCAGTAATGATTCCAGTCAGTAGTAGGCTATAGTAGTTAAGTTTTGGGGAGTCAAAAGTTATACATGGATTTTCTTTTTTTTTTTTTTAAGATTTTATTTATTTGAGAGAGAGAGAGAGCACAAGCAGGGAGGAGAGGGAGAAGTAGGCTCCCTGCTCAGCAGGGAGCCCAACACTGGGCTGGATCCCAAAATCCTGGGATCATGACCTGAGCCAAAGGCAGATGCTTAACCGACTGACCCACCCAGGAGCCTCTATACATGGATTTTCTGCATGAGGGGTATGTGCCCCAACCCCTGTGTTGTTCAAGGTCAACTGTATACATATACGTTTGCTACTTAACTTACCATTCCTTCTTATATCTCAGACCATTATTCTATGATCCTTCTTCCTGAAGTAAATCTTTAGAAGTTCTTTTAATAGAGGTCTCCTAGTAATTCTGTATTTTTGTTTATTCGAAAATGTTTTTGTATCACTTTCATTCTTAAAAAAGAGGTTGAATTTACAATACAAGACCAACACTTTGAAAATATGGCATTCATTCTGGCTTTCATCATTGCTGATTGTATTTTTATGAATGATCTGTTCTTTTTTTCTGGCTAATTTTGGAATCTTTTTGTCTTTTCTGTCCTTCAGTTTCACTATGATGTATCTATATCTAGGTTTCTTTTACTCTACTCTCCTTGGAAAAATAGTTTTATATCCATGATCACTTCTGGAAAATTCTCAGTCATTATCTCTTCAATTATTCCTTTTCCTCTCAGTTCTCTCTCTTCTTTTGGGATTCAGAATAAATGTTTCCTTTTCCTCTTCTGTTCTCCAAATCTCTTAGCTTCTCTCATATTTTCCATCTCTCTGTGCTGCATTCTGGGTAATTTCTTCAGCCAAATGTTCCAGTTCATCCTTCAGTTATGTTTCATCTGCTGTTAAACCCCTACATTGACTTTTTGTTCCTTAAAATCTATTTTCCATTATCAGAAGTTCCATTTTATTGTTACCCAGATCTTTCTTATTCCTGATGGTCTGTAATTGCTTGCCTATCTTTGTGGTTCCATACTTTGTTTCTTCAAACATCTCTTACCTAGTTTTCTATACTCTGTATCTGACAATCCAGTATCTAAATAAGTTGTATGTTTTTATCTCTCTCACCCATGATGGCTTGCCTCCTGTATACTTGGTGATATTAGACTGTGAATTCATATTTCCTTGATCTTAGTATGTGGGAACTCTGATGGCTTAAATTGAGGACACTTTCTTTCAAAGATGATTTGCATCTGCTTCTGCTATGTGCCCAGGAGTACTAGCAACCTGGGGCCACTTTAACCCTTCCTATCATGGCCCCTGGATGCAGGAGTATCTGATCCACCTCCTCACACAGAGCTTCTACTGGCATTTGCACTTAGACCAACCCCATATCTCCAGCTTGCATACAGACCCTTGCTCTAGTTTCTGCTCAAGATTTATTTCTCTTTATTTGGTGGGAAGAGGGGTCTTTGAAGAGATTTCTAATTTCTGAGAGCCAAGCAAAATATCAAAAAATGTTTTTGATCCAGTATGTAGTTGTTTTGCAGCAGGAGAATTCCCCTACAATATCTAGTTCAACCATGATGCCAGAAGCAGAAGTTATAACCACAATTGTGAATCTTCTGTGTTTTATTCACTTTGAGTTTCAGGCATGGGTACTGGTTGGTGCTATTCACTGAAACAAGGAATATAGCAAGATGAACAACATCAAGGAGGAAAATGTTAAGCTTAGTTGACTTTTCAGTACTTGTGAGACATCTAAGTAAAAATGCTGCATGGCAGTTACATGTACAGCTCTGTAGTTCAGAAGAGACATCTGGACTTGAGATAACACTTCAAAAATGAGTAGAGGAAGAGAAGTTTACAATGAAAGCAGAATGAGTGGCTAGAGAAGTTGGGTAGAGAATCAGGAGCAAGCTAGGTCATAAATGTCCAAGGAAGAGAGTTTTTCCAAATGGTAGGAATGGTTGAAGAATAGCAAATAATGCTACAAAGTCAAATGGGAGGACTGGAAGGTGTTCATTAAATTAGCAACAGAGAGGCTGTTTTGGAAATGGACAAATACAGATTTAGGTGAACGATGGGGAAGTAAACCAGATTGCAATGAGTAAAGGAAAAAATGGAAGGCAAGAGAGCTGAGACTTCTCTTCATTCAAGCATTTTGACAGTAAAGGAGAATAAAGAGAGAATTAGCCAAAGGGAACATATGGGTAGAGGAGGGGGTGGTGGTGGTTGTTTTAATTAGAGAGTCTCAAACATGATTAAATGCTGATGGGATGCATTAGTAGAGAAGGAGATGTTAAAGATAGAAAGAAGATAAATAATACCTCAAGGCTCTGGAATAGTTAAAAAAAAAAAAAAAATGGCCTGGGATCCAAAGCATGGTTGGATAGAATTGCCCTTAGACAAAAGATGGGACACCTTCATTGTAACAGCAGTATATGATTGTGACTTTCTCTTCTTTTTATTGCAGTATGATACACATACAGAAAAGTAAACTAATCATAAATATATACCTTGGTGAATTTTCACAAAGTAATCTCATCCAGATAGCCAGTATCCAGATCAAGAAATAGGATGATATCAGGATCTCAGGGATCCTCTTCTTGCCTACTTCACTACTCTCCTCTCAAAAATTTACTTTTCTGACTTCTTAGAAATCACAGAATAATTTTGGCTATTTTTGAGCTTTATGTAAGTGGACTCGCACAGTAGTTCCTTTTCCATGACTGTGTCTGGCTTCTTTTGCTTAAATGTTTGTCAAAGTCATCTATAGTGTTGTATGTAATTGTTTTTTCATTCTCATTGCTGTATAGTATTCCATTATGTGACTGTACAATAATTTATTTATCCATTCTACTCTTGGTGCATATTTTGTTAGTTTCTAGGATTTTGCTATTATGAACATAAACACTTTTATGCATGTATTTTGGTGTGCAGAGGTAAGCATATACCTAGGGATGGGATTGCTAGCTCATAGGTTTGGGTTTGGTAGATACTAACAAATAACATTCCAAAGGGATACCATTTTACCTTGGCACCAGCAATGTATGAAGTTTTCATTTGCTCCATAACCTCACCAACATTTGGCATTTCTCTCTTTTTAAGCATAAACATTTTACTGGGTATGTGACAGTAATTTATTATGGCTTTAATTTGCATATTCCCAATGACAAAGGTGAGCACATTTGCCACATATTTATTAGTCATTTGGACACTTTGATTCATAAAGCATTTGGGTAAAACTTTTGCCATACATTTGTTTGGATTGACTATGCAGTAGTCCGTCAAGTGAATATATCATAAGTTGTCCATTGTTATTGAAAAATCAAGTAAGTTGAGTAACAATAAAAAAATGTAGTTATGATTTGTGTTGGTGAACTTTCAAAGGCATGGAAATGGATAAGCACATTTTTAGAAAAAATGTCTAACAGCAAGATTTAAAATATAAAGAATGACACTTAATCAAATGTGTTAGACATTGCCAGTTTGCCTACCCACTATTTACTGTTCTTCCTTGCTAACAACCATAAATTTGCTTGGGGGAGAGGGGTAACAAATCCAATTAAAAATACCTCCAAAATGTCCTTCCAGCTAGGGTGATCATCTAACCCATTGGCCAATCAGCTGAAACAGAAGTTATTTCATGGGAAGCTACTTTTTCCCTGATATATATATATTTTAAAGATTTTATTTATTTATTTGACAGAGAGAGACACAGCGAGAGAAGGAACACAAGCAGGGGGAGTGGGAGAGGGAGAAGCAGGCTTCCCCGCGGGGCAGGGGATGCGGGACTCGATCCCAGGACCCTGGGATCATGACCTGAGCCGAAGGCAGACGCTTAACGACTGAGCCACCCAGGCGCCCCGCAATGATATTTAATTAAGTAGTCTTCCAAAAAAGCATTAAAATGAGGCTTTAAAGTTTTGTGTTTCCTCTAAGAAAGCTCAGATTTCACTTTTAGGGAAAATTGTTTCTGGGACCAGCTACCTTACTAGTTCAGGCTTATGCAAACTCATGATATGAATGGGCGAACTTTGACCAAGAAACCAAGAGCAGAACAAAAGCATTAAAAAACAAATGGAGAATAGGATAATTATACCAACTCTAGGTGAAAAGTGAGTGTTTTTAGAGGTGAAAAAATAAACAAGACTATGATAATGAAGGTGGTATTCAAAACCATTGATGACTGGAATTCCAAATAACATCTAGGGCAGGTAAAGAGGAACACTCCCAATACTATTCCTTTACATTGTGAGGAATGTACACATTGAGAAATTGAAGAATTCCTTTACATTGTAGAGATAGACTCCTTTCATGAATACTTCTGTGGCTCTGTTTTTAAAATCTCTTTAACACAATGTATTCAATTTCAAAAATTTATTTGCTAGCAAGTCTCCTTAATGAATAGTAGATATTCCTTGCAGTATTAATTTTTTTTCAATTCATGTAACAAGTGTTGAGCTCTTGCTATGGTTGTACATATTGGTATATGCTAAGAATATAAAAGAAGGTCCCTGCCCTCTCTTTTAAAGTGTAGGCAGGGAAGAATTTAAACAATATCGGGGCACCTGGGTGACTCAGTTGGTTAAGCATCTGCCTTTGGCTCAGGTTGTGGTCCCAGGGTCCTGGGATTGAGCCCCGCATCGGGCTCCCTGCTCAGTGGGGAGTCTGCTTCTCCCGCTCCCCCTGCTTGTGCTCTCTCTGTCAAATAAATAAAAATCTAAAAAAAAAAAAAAAGTTAAGCAATATGGTCTGGCTGGAGGATGTGTAAGAGATAAGCATGGGTAGGATTATAAACCATTAGATCACAAAATCAGACAGCATTCTAGAAGGACAGAGATGGAAAAAATTAATGGAGGTTGGAGTTATAAGGAAGTAATAAATGGGTATTTCATAGAAAATGTACAACTACTGTTCAATCTTAAAGAATGGGTGGGACTGAGGATTGATTTTCAAAATCATGGACAAAACACAAGCTACAAATTTCCCCTCCTACTAGAATAAGCAGCCCACAGAATAAGGTATTTGCAAGCATATATCTAGCGAAGTATTCATTCAGAATATATAAACAAACTATAAGCCAATAAGAAAAAGAGTGATAACCTGTAAAAAAAAAAAAAGTGAGCAAAGACTTGAATATGCACTTTATAAAAGGGGTTCCCAAGGTCAAATAATGGCAGAAGAAGGTGCACAACTGCATTAGTACCAAGAAAAGGTAAATAAAACCACAATACACCTTCTTACACCTATTAGGATGGCTACCATCAAAAAAACAAAAAACAGGGGCACCTGGGTGGCTCAGTCATTTGGGTGGCTGCCTTCAGCTCAGGTCATGGTTCCAGGGTCCTGGATCAAGCCTCACTTCAGGCTCCCGGCTGGGCAGAGAGCCTGCTTCTCCCTCTCCCTCTGCCTGCCGCTCTGCCTGCTTGTGCTCTCTCTCTCTCTCTCTGTCAAATAAATAAATAAAATCTTAAAAACAAACAAACAAAAACAAAACAAGCCTGGGCGAGAAAGTGGAGAAATTGAGACCCTTGTGCACTGTGGGTGGGGATGTAAAGTGGTACTGCCACTGTGGACAGCAGTGTGGCAGTTCCTCAAAAAATTAAAAATAGAATTACCACGTGATGTGATGGGCATAAATTTCCTAAAACTGAACATGCACATAACCTTAAAACAGGGAAATTTTATGGCATATAAATTATACCCTCAATAAAGCTGTTTAAGAAGAAGGTGCTAAAAAAAAAAAAGAAGAAGAAGAAGAAAGGATGGGACATGTTAAAAGTACAAGAACCATTTGAAAGAGGTTCCAATAGCCAAAGTTGGAACAATTTGAGCCAAAAAATTAAATAATGGTAGTGTTGTATTATAACCCTTAAAATATGCATGCCTCCCTATTGATATAAATAAATAAATGGGGAAGAAGGGACAAATCTTCCTTACAGAAAAGTTTCTGGTACTTAAATGTAGAGGGAATGAAGGAAATAGAAAATTACCATTAAACCACAATAATAACTACTGTAAGCAAGATCTACTGATGAATACTAAAATTAGGGGATGAAACTTTTAGAAGACACAAGGTACTTGCTTAGCCTCAAAGTATCTCCCCACAAATATTTATTAATGCTTTTGGTTTTAACATAAGCCTACAAAGTCTTTCATATCCCTTCCTCCAGGAGGTGGAGCTTAATTCCCTCCCCCTTGAGTACAGGCTGGACTTCATGACTCACTTTTACTGAATAGGGTACGGAAAGAGAAAAATAGTAACTTCACAGTAGGGAAAACTGGCAGACAAGACCTTAAAAGTTGGTTGAAATTAATATCACCAATAATAAGTCATGTTTATATCATGTACTCCCTGATATGATGTGATGTGTATGAAATGTCCTAAAGCTGAACATGTCCATACCCTGGAATGTATCCATTCCATCCAAAGGGTATAGATCCAACAAAAGCATGTTCACATATTTCGCACCAAAAGACCTTTACAAGAGTCTCCATAGTAGCATTGTTATAGCCCAAATGCTCATCAATAGTAGAATAGTTATACTCAAACAATGGAATACTATACCATAACCATAATAAATGAGACATCACTGCACACATTAGGGCTAAAAAGCTCACAAGATGATGTTTAATTAAAGAAGCTAGGCACAAAAGAGTACATACTATTTGACATGATTATATAAAGTTAAAAAACAGACAAAATTAGTCTGTGGTGTTAGAATTCAAGGTAGCAGTCAAGCTTTGGGGAGGAGGGCTGGAGATCCAGAGGGGACATGAGAAATGCTTCTGGGATGCTGGAAACATTGTAGTTCCCTCATCCACAGTGGTTATTTTTATTTTTTTATTTTTTTATTTTTTAAAATACCAATTTCAACACAATACATCCAAACTCTTTTTTTTTTAAAAAAGATTTTATTTATTTATTCATGAGAGATAGAGAGAGAGAGGCAGAGGCAGGGGGAGAAGCAGGCTCCCCGCGGAGCAGGGAGCCCGATGTGGGACTCGATCCCAGGACCCTGGGATCGTGACCTGAGCCGAAGGCAGACGCTTAACCGACTGAACCATTCAGGCGTCCCACATAGTGGTTATTTTTAATGGGTTATTCACTTTGCAATAATTCATCAATTTGTACACTTACAACACTCTTTGGTTTATATATTTTACTTTAATGACAAAGTTTAAAAAAGAAAAACAACATTTAGCAATTAGATAAAATTCCTGCCATACTAATTGGGTGGATATTACCTAATCAAAAGATTGTTTTGAGGACTATTAAATAAGATGGTGTATAGAATATATATAAAATAAGAGCATAGGGCCGGCCACAAGTAAGTGATACTAATAAATTGATACTGCTGTCATCATCTTCATCATTACCATGGGCAAGGGGAGTCTTCCTCCCAATTCTGGGCCATGCTTTGTTGCATGAGCTCTCACAGCAGATCGGCTCAGGTCATTCTCACAAAGTCCTGCCTGACTACCTGTATTTGCTTTTAGCCTCTCCAGAGTGATCCTAAATCAGCCAAGGGAGAAGAGAATCATCCTGTCTTTTTTTTATTATCTGCTAATCACAAAAAGATCTCAAGCATGTGTGATGGGACTACCCTTTTCCCTGCTCCCCATGGTTGAAGTGGTGCTGGGAAGAAGCCTTAGATGGTTAAAATCTTTGAATGAGGCACTTTTCAAGGGTAACTAATTAGAAGATACTTTTCATGTGACTCAAGCTCAGGCATTGGTCATGATGTGATGATTTCAGCATAAAAAATATAATATTAAGGTCAATTGAAACAAGTGGAGTCCTTGGAGGAGTATGAGCTGCTATTCAATGAGTTAACGGAAAGTGTAGAATAATTAGATGGACAGAGAGCCCAACAGTTAATCAGCACCAGGGGTCAGTCACAAAAGCCAAATATAAAGAGGGTTTGGTAGTGTACTCCAAGGTAATAAATTTCCTAAATATCCTGCCGAGGGTTGCTGAGCACATAGACTCAGCTCCTGGGGAATGAAATGCTGGTGGTTCCACTAATAATAAAACCCCAGTAAAGACACATATGTTGTTTATAACACTAATTAGACCAGATCAGTCTATCCCAATATAGGGCAATACATTATATAATCTTGGCCAAGACTTAAAATACATTATTTTTAGAGGCAAACACCAAGTTCTAGTTCCAAACTTAACTCTAGAGAAGGGAGTGGACTTAAAAAGTCTAAGTAACCTAACAACTAAATTTTGCAGTAAAAAAAAGAGGCTCAGCACTGTAATTAATGGCTTAGATTTGAATGACGGGGAAAAACTAAGTTTTGTGCCCTAAGAAATGGTAAAAAAAAAAAAAAAAATCCAGAACCTCAGTGAGTTTTGGGGTCTGAGAATTGTGACCTAGAATGTATCAAACTAATATTACTGAAACATTAGGAAGATGTCAAAATAAGATCCATAATCCTAGGAATGTATAAAACAACTTTAATCCTAGGCATGTATAAAACAAATTTAATGAAGAAATAAATTCAATATATGGCATTTGATATATAGAATAAAGTTAAATGTAATTAAGTTTTGTTATATTTCTGTATGTTGTCTGCTACTTAAGGTAATGAAGTATTCAAAAGAATAAATCATATTAGGTTTGTAATTTCAGTTAAAATTAAGGGAATTTAATCAAATTTTACATTAATGCCTAAATGCTCAATCCATTGAGCATTAAGTCAAGTTCATATCATTATGGGTGTTCCTCTCTGTGCATAAAAGTCTCTCAGATATTCAAGACTAATCCACAGGCCCAGCAGAATCCATCTCTGGGGAGAGAAGACACCCTGTACACCAGGAAGGAAGCTTCCTGTCTTTGTCAGCTCAGGCTGCCGTAAGAAGGACACAGACTGTGTGGCTTAAACAGCAGAAATGTGCTTCCTCATAGTTCTGGAGTCTAGAAGTCTGAGATCGGGTTGTGTCCCCAGTGTTGGTTTCTTCACAAGTCTCCCTCCTTGGCTTGTAGAGAAGGGCACTCTTTTTTCTGTCTTCATGTGGTTTTTCCTCTATGCCTGTGGCCTAATCACCTCTTCTTATAAATTCACTGTGTTGGGTCAGGGTCCTCCTGTATGAACTCCTCTGACCTTAATTACCTCTTTAAAGATCCTGTCACCAAATACAGTCATATTCGGAGGTACTTCAACATATGATTTCAGTCCATAACAATTTTTAAAACCCAAGAATCTGGGGGCTCATTCACTGCAGGCAGAAGGACCCAAGCTTGGAAAGTTGCTGAGGTGACAACTCTAGGGGGAGAGAGAGAGAGAAGGAATTGAATAATCAGAGGAGCTGACATTGGGTAGGTGGGACTGTCTTGAAGAAGGTGAGAGGGGAGTGAGCCCTAAGGGTTGTGGTACAGAAAGCCCCTCACTGCACATCGGTCACCAGGGGGCTTTAAGACATCTCAATGCCAGGTCATACCTCAGAACAATTGAATCAGAATGTCTGGGAGCAAGACGTGGGCTTCAGTAACACTTAAAGCTCTCCCAGGTGAAGGGCCCCTGGTTTCTGCTCAGGTCATGATCACAGGGTCATGAGATCAAGCCCCGTGTTGGATTCTGTGTGGAGCATGTGGAGTCTGCTTGAGATTCTCTGTCTCCCTCTGCCCCTTGTGCTCGTGCTCTCTCTCTCTCTCAAAAAAAAAAAAAAAAAAAGAAAGAGAAAAATAAAAAAATAAATCTTAAAAAAAAAACAAAAGCTGTTCCAGGTGATTCTGATAGTGTAGCCGAGATTGAAAGCCTAAAGATTTGATCACAAGTTCTCGTGCTCCCGTACCCTGCACAAGGAAGTTTAGACTAAAGGATGCAACTCTCAGATCCTTCACTCTGCAAAAGGTGGTGAATGGATGGCCCCCAGCCCCACACGAAAGTCACTGGCAGGTCCCTTGGTCCTATTCACTCTGGGCCAGGGGATCATATGAAAGGGGCACGGGTGGTAATGACCCCATGTAAGAAATAGTGCGCCCATACTCCTGCCTCCTTTGACGCTTCCCAGGCACTTTGCCTCTCATATTGAGCCCCTAGTGTGTTTCCATAGCTGTGTTCAAACTCTACCCACGTCCTTCTTACCCTCTATCCCCAAGAAGAAAGGAGGAGGAAATGAGAAAGCTAGTTTTATATATTTGCAGATTTACATATTCCCAAATATGTTAGGAACATTTGAACCATGTTACAGGGTGATTACTGCTACCCAACCCTTGAGGAATACTGCATCACAGAAATACTGTACTTAGGATAACACAATATCACCATGGGCCTCTTCGACTTGTGCAAAGATCAGTCTTTCACAGAAATGATCAAAAACAGATGTTTCATATCTAGAATGTTTTCTCACAGAGAGCTTCAATAGAAATATTTTAGCTGTTCAGATACATCCAGATAAAATATTTGGTCTTGAGACATTCTTTTTTAAAAGTCAGTGAATTTTGACTTCGTGACAACAGAAAAAGCATGAATCAGGGACCTGTTTTATCTTTCATTTCTCATCTTCAGGCTGAGCAAAGGTGAACTGTGGGAAGTGATGAAATTCTGAACGTTGGTGATTCAAGGATGATTTTTAAAATACATGCACCCCTCATGTAATAAAACTGAGAAATGCCAATGACATTTACTATAAAACCTGCTTGGTGATTCCTCTCACATTGATTTGCATTATAAAACCAGAAGTGGCTTTTGATTAGAAAAAATTTGTTCCCCGGATATGATAAAATTATGCATGAGGCCAAATTTTAAAGTCATATCTTCAGAGAAAAATGTGTCACTCTAAAGAGACATAATATTGCCCAAATCTCAATATTATTAATAGGGTGTATTAAAATAAACTCCAGGGAAAAACATGCAAAGTGCAAATATTCTACAACAATGCTTTTCAAATTTTAATTTGCATAAGAATCAGCTAGGGATCTTGTTAAGTCTGATTCTGGTAGGGCCCAAGATTCTGCATTTCTAACAAGCTCTCAGGGGATACTGTTGCTGCCAGTCTTTGAAAGCTTGATTTCCTCCTCCATTACTTGTACCCATTCCAAAGGTAGTAATTCCTAAAGCTTTAGTTCTCCACCAACATTTTCAAAAGGATGGAACAGTGTGGACAGAACTTTATAAACATCAGCATTTTCACCTGCCCAATTTTTATTTAACTTCTTAGGGTATCTCTTTGCACACAAATATTTTTTTTCTTTTTTTCTTTTTTAATTCATTTGAGACACAGAGAGAGAGAGACAGAGAGCATGAGCAGGGGAGAGAGGCAGAGCGAGAGGGAGAAGCAGACTCCCTGCTGAGCCAGGAGCCTGACTCGGGGCTCGATCCCAGGACCTGGAGATCACAACCTGGGCCAAAGGCAGATGCTTAACTATCTGAGCCACCCAGGCGCCCCTCCACACAAATTTTTTCTTTTTTTTCTTTTTTTCTTTTTTTAAAGATTTTATTTATTTATTTGAGACAGAGAGAATGAGAGACAGAGCACATGAGAGGGGGGAGGGTCAGAGGCAGAAGCAGACTCCCTGACGAGCAGGGAGCCCGATGCGGGACTCGATCCCGGGACTCCAGGATCATGACCTGAGCCGAAGGCAGTCGCTTAACCAACTGAGCCACCCAGGCGCCCCACACAAATTTTTTCTTACCACCACTTTAATACTTGATTGTGTAGTCTATAAAAAATGCCTAAAGATCACCAACTCATTATTAATTAGCAGAGACTTCTTTCCAGTGCATGATAGGAAGTGTACTAGGAAGACAATTTGCTAATAGTTAACAATGATCACCCATAGCACCTCCAGTAACACTAATGGCAACGATTGTTGACCGAGTACTTACTATTTGTTGGACATAGCGCTAAGTGATTTATTTAACTCATCTTAATTGTTATAAGAACTCAATGAGGAAGGTATTTTATTTAGCAGTTTTATAATGCTTGCTCTGTGTCAGGCATTGTTCTAAGCACTCTCCAAATATGCACTCAATCATCCTCAAAAACTGTACAAGGTCCATGCTATTATTACACTCATTTTGCAGATAAGGACCCGAAGGCATAGAAAAGCTAAGTAACTTACCCAAAATTACTTAGAAGGAAGTGGTTTGATTAGAACCTAAACAGTCTGGCTCCTAGTCATCCTTCTAACCAGAAGAGGAAACAGGTGAGTAACCCAAAAGTTAGCTACTTGGAGGAGGGGGAGGCAGGAGTCAAAGCAAGGTCTGTGGACTCCCTGTGCCCCCCTGTCTCTGAACACTCCACATTTTCTCTCTAAATTAGCAAGAAGTGCTGCTAATATCATTTGGTTTGTATATTTAATCATTTCTGTCTTCATTAAAGACTATTAGAATTACTTTATCTGCTGAAAATGTAGTTTTAGATATTAGATCATGTCTGAAGTTTAAATGTGACATATTGATGCATATAGTTATAGAGGGAGCAGAAAGTTACATGAGCAAATAATCAATTGGCAGCAGAAACAAAATTGTCTCATGAGATCCCCAAATTCCATCTGCTCAGTGGATTGTGACCCTTAGAGCAAACTGTAATAGTTTAATCAAACTACTAAACATCTTAAACATACTTAGTTAAGGGGCACCTGGGTGGCTCAGTTGGTTAAGCATCTGACTCTTGATTTCGGCTCAGGTCATGATCTCAGGGTCATGAGATAGAGATCCGTGTCAGGGTCCACGTTGAGCCTGGAGCCTGCTTAAGAGTCTCTCTCTCCCTCTGCCCCCCCCCCCCCCCCCGCTCACATACTCTCTCTTTCTCAAAACAGATACACACACATACACACACACACACATTTAGTTAAAAAGAGGAATATTTACAATTTCATGATGTACAAATTAGGAAATATCTATTTAATGATAAATTGGATGTTAAGCTATGTCTTGTAGAAAGTATATAGTTAGGTCTTGCTTTTTAAAAAATCTACCCAATAGTTCCATGCCTTTTAATTGGGGTATAATCAATGTACTTCTTGATATGGTTGGATTTAGGTCTACATTTTGCTATTTGTTTTCTATTTGTCCCATCATCTATTCCTCCTTTTCTGCCTTCATACAAGTTAATCAAATATATTTGAGTATTCCATCTAGATTTCTCTCTTTTTAAGATACATGTCTTCATCAATAAATGAATGGATAAAGAAGAAGATGTGGTATTATATACAATGGGATATTACTCAGCCATTAAAAAATGAGATCTGGCCATTTGCAACAACATGGATGGAGCCAGAGGGTATAATGCTAAGTGAAATAAATCAGACAGAGAAAGACAAATACCATATGCTTTCACTCATATATGGAATTTAAGAAACGAAAGAGAGAAAGAAAGGAAGGAAGGAAGGAAGGAAGGAAGGAAGGAAGGAAGGAAGGAAGGAAGGAAGAAAGGAAGAAAGGAAGAAAGAAAGAAAGAAAGAAAGAAAGAAAGAAAGAAAAGAAAGAAAGAAAGAAAGAAAGAAAGAAAGAAAGAAAGAAAGAAAGAAAGAAAGAAAGAAAGAAAAAACCCAGACAAATACAGAGAACAAACTCATGTTTGCCAGAGGGGAGGTTGGTGGGGGGATGGATGAAATAGATAAAGGGGATTAAGAGGCACAAACTTTCAGTTACAATATAAATAAGTCACAAAGATGAAACACACAGCATAGGGAATGTTCTCAATAAGATTGTAATTGTCCAACTGTAATACTGTAACATTGTTTGGTGACAGATGGTGACTACACTTAAACAGTGAGCACTGAGTAATGCAGAGAACTGTTGAATCGTTATGTTGCGTACCTGAAACTAATATAACATTGTATGTTAATTATATTTCAATAAAAAAATAAATCTCTTTGTAATTTTTTTATTGGTTGCTCTAAAGATTACAATCTGCATCTTAATTTATCAGTTCAAAAGAATTTGCAACAGTAAAATTCCATTTATGCCATTCATTCATTTGTGCTATTATCACATATTTTACATTTATGTAGATTATGAACCTCACAATACAATGTTACAAATTTTTGTTTTAAACAATCAGTTGTCTTTTAAATAAATTAAGGGAAGAACAAGTAGTCTTTTATAGCTATCCAAATATTTATTATTTCCAGTGTTTGCTGTTTCTTCCCACAGATTCAGATTCCTGTTTAATGCTGCTTCACTTCAGCCAGAAAAACTTACTTTAGTCTTTCTATAGTACAAGTCTGTTAGTGACAAATTCTCTCAGCTTTTATCTAAAAATGTCTGGATTGACAGTTTTTATTTTCTTCTAACATTTTAAAGATGTTATTCCATTGTCTTCTGGCCTCCATTTTTCTTCCTGATCAGAAGTGAGCTGTCATTTGTGTTGTTTTTCTCCTGTATGTAATATGTCTTTTTTCTCTTGCTGATTTCCAGGTGTTCTCTTTATCCTTAGTTTTCAGCAGTTTGATTATGATGTTACTAGATGCAGTTTCTCTTGTATCTATCTGCTTGAAGTTTGTTGAGACTCTTAGATCTCCAAGTTAATATTTTTCATCATTATTTCTTTAAATATATATAGTTTTTCTGTCCCAGAAAAATTCTATTTACTCTCCTTCTGATGTTCCAATCCCACATATATTAGATCCCTTGATATTGCCATATTGGTCACTGAAATTCTTCTTGTTTTTTCTATTTTTTTCTCTCTGTTCTACAGATTTGATCATTTCTATCAATCTCTCTTCAAGTTTACTGACCCTTTTTTCTCCTAATTCCAAAATGCTATTAAGTAATTTTTTCATTTCGGATTTCATTTCCAGATTTAGAATTCTCATTTGGTTATTTATAGTGTTCATTTCTTTTGCTGGCATTTCCCATCTATTCAATCATTATGACATCTTTTCCTTTAAGTCCTTAAACATATTTATAATAGCTGCTGCAAAGTCCTTGTTTGCCAATTCCAATATTTAATTCCAGGGTTGATTTCTATTGATCATTTTCTCTCTTAGCTTGATCATTTTCCCTCTTAGATCACACTTTATTTCTTTGCATTGTGCCTGTTATCAATTTATTGTCTCTTAATTCTAAATTCATCCTTTAGTATCTGCTCTGTGAAGATGGATGGACTCTTTAAGTGTTTCTTTTATAGAGTTAGTATGTTAAGCTTTATTTGTAAAGAAGGCTGGAGGCCCATTGCAGGAGGAATGTATATATACATACACACACACATATATATGTTTACATATGCATATATATATGTGTGTGTGTGTGTGTGTGTGTGTATATATATATATATATATAGCAGTTCTTCATATTTTGTCTAAAGTTTACCATTGTTATCTGCAGGAAGATCAGTCTGACATAAGCTTCTCTACTATTACCAGGACCAGAACTCCAAATTGCATTTTATTAAGACATTATCCAAATAAGTCATTGATAGAGGTATTAGCAATATTAATATTGGAAAGGATTTTGTTGAACAAAAATCAGAGAAACCATCTCTGAGTCAATTTCTGATATTAAAGTAGTTAATTTTTCAATTCAAATTATTTTTTAAGGAAAATAACAAATTTTGATTATTTTATACAACACTGAGGTCTGGATACTGAGTTTGCCCTCAAAGTGCCCTTCTCAACAATTAACAGATTGTGTGAAATATGTTAAGTATTAAATATTTTAAAAATAAGATTTCAACTAGCAAAAAAAAAAAAGTTGTTGCAGTTTGATTTAAAAAAAAAGCCTTTCCTAAACTGGGAAGCTTATGACATATGATACTATATTTTTATGAACATAGTATATAAAAACACGATGACCAGATTTTTAGATACTGATGTTACATATTTATTTATTTTTAAGATTTTATTTATTTATTTGACAGAAAGAGTACAAGCAGGGGTAGTGGCAGAGGGAGAAGGAGAAGCAGGCTCCCCACTGAGCAGGGAGCCCCATGCAAGGCTCAACCCCAGCACCGTAGAATCATGACCTGAGCCAAAGGCAGATGCTTAACCCACTGAGCCACCCAGGCGCCCCCAACGTTACATATTTATGACTACGTTTCCCTGTTTGTATACCACAGCACTATCAACAATGAGGTTGATCTAGAGAATCAGTTAATGAGGATATAAAAACAAACACTTTTAATAGGAAATAGAAAATTTGGAAATGTGTAAGAAGCTTTGATAATTTTCAATTTCTTTCTAGAAATGACTACATGACAAAACACGGGTTGTATTTTTACTATCTTCTATCTTTTTTATTGTGGGGGGGGTTGGTTGAGAATTGTCTGTATACCAACAAGTATTCAAATGTATACTGTATATTGTAGAAATCCTTTGTTTCAAGGGCTATCTGCAAACTGTTGTCCTAATGTAAGATTATCTCCAGTGACCTGAGTTCTTGGCATGCTAAAAGCTCCCCATCCAGGGTGGTGTCTCTAGGTGATAGCTAAATATTCTATGATTCTTAAAAGGGACAGAAAGGTAAAACCCTGGGATTTGTAATCTCTCATCCTTTCTTGACTCTCTCAGACATCTTACTGCACGTTCTGCACGCACAGAAAGCTCAGGACCACATGCTATTATTTGTCCAGTTCCAGAGAATTTTATTCAGTATAGGTAATTACAAGAATAGAGACTCACATTACTCAATTATATTTGACATGGCTAAAAGCATTAATTTGTCTTTTTCAGCTTGGCCAGGTTTGGGGCACTTTTACCCTGACTCATGGTTCACATATGGCTGGTTGTTTTTGTTTTCACAGACCCTAGTCCAATTTTAGGCTTTCTTCTGTAGGACCTGTTTTGAGACTGGGAATTTCAATCTGGGCTCCCACCCAGCTTGTGGGCTTTAGGTTGAATCTGGTTTGGCAGTCACCTTGATCCACTGTCCCTGGACTTTGAGTGTCAAACAAGCTCCTTTGAGGTTGTTGGCCGGCTCTGTGACACAGCAGCTGCATCAGGTTGGAATACACTGGTTGTCAATCCGTGCCATCTTATTTTTTATTGAAGCATAGTTGACACACAATGTTACGGTTAGTTTCAGGTGTACAACATAGTGATTCCACACTCTATACATTATACTCAGTGTAATTGCTATCACCATACAACGCTGTTACAATAGCACTGACTATATTCCTTATTGGATGCTTTTCATTTCCACGACTTCTTCATTCCGTAACTGGAAGCCTGTATCTCCCACTCTCCTTTACACATTTTGCCTATCCCTCCCACCACCAGTTTGTGTTCTGTATTTATAGGTCTATTTCTGTTTGCTTTGTTTTTTAGATTACACATATAAGTGAAGTCATACAGTATTATCTTTCTCTGTCTGACTTATTTCACTTAGTATAATACCCTCTAGGGTCCATCCATGTTGTCTCAAATGGCAAGACCTGATCTTTTGTTATGACTGAGCAATATTCCATTATATCTATATACCACATCTTCTTTATCCATTCATCTCTCTATGGACACTTAGGCTGCTTCCATATCTTGAATACATGCCATTTTATTGACAAAATTTTATCAGTTCTATAAAGCCAGGTAAGGCAAGCTCCTTTTTGTGGAATTCTGACCACCTGAGAAATGTGCAAGATGGTCCTCAGTAAACCCAGATTTTAATTGTGTCTACTAAGTCATCTAATCCCGGTGACTTTTATGTGTGAATTATGAATGCAAATGCTTAGTTTTTTCTTTTTTTGTCTTACCTAACAGAGAGTCATGAATATGAGTGAATAATTCCCACATCAGTTCATCTCTTGTAGGTGGAGTGGGATGGGGATTCCCAGCTACAAAGCACACGGGAGGCTGAGCTGGTGGAGCCCAAAGGCAGCCAAGAGAACCAGCCCAGGGATATACCCCCCAATAGAGGCACAGGCTGGGAAGGAGAGACTATAGAAAGAAATGCCCAAAAAAGTCGCTCCTCAAGGTCTGTGCTCAGTCCCGTCTCAGACCACTGAGGAGACGTGGAGTTGGCTGACAAGGCTGGCCAATCTTAGAAAATTATACAGAAAGCAGGAAAATAAATGGACTAGAGGTACCAAAAGTTTGGGTTGGGTATCATCTTGAGCCATTTGAAATATGCTTAAATTACATCTTGGAATTTAGTGGGCATCATTTTGTCCTTAGTTAAGGTTGACCCTACATGGCAGGAGATCTGAGCAGGGCTGTGATTATCTCAGTATATGTGCACTTTGTAAATCCAATTCAACTATTTTCTCATGGATTTACAATACTACACACATATTTGGCTATGTGTTTTTTATTATATTCTGTACATCCCTGCACCCGCTGCAAAGAGTTGTAGACACTAAGCTATGTATACTGTGTACTTTATGGAATATACATTTTATTTTCAGGAGTATAAGGGTTGGATTATATGTGGGTTTTTAAAATTTATTACACATTGATTTTAGAGTCTTTGTGCTAGGTAAGATAAGTCCTCTATAGGGTTCTTGATAAGCAAATAAAATACGTTCTGTTTATATTTTATCTTCACACATGAACTTATTATATTCATTTATTACAATAGTTATAAAAATAAATCCTAAAGCAATGTCCTAATGACTAGTTTTTCACAATTTACATTTATTACATGGGGGCATAAGAGGAACAGTCTTCTTTATTAGTTGCCCTAAGGTGTCAGGAACCTGGGAGGACTTGGGACAGTGGTAAGGCTCACCTTGGAACAGAAAGTATGCCAAGCACAGTTGACAGGGATACCATACACTTGGGCATGTTTACCACAAAAGCATTTTCTTGATTTCAGTTTGTATTTCTGACCTTGGTTTTCTAAAAAACAAACAAAACAAAACAAAATTAAATATATATATATATATATAATGATGGGAAATGTATCCAACAGTGAGGGTGGATAAAATTTTTGTTAGGTTTTCCAGAAAGGAACTGAGAGAAGCTAACTGATTAGACAGAATAAGCACGAATATCATAGAGAAATAATGAAAAACATTTAAGCAAACTTTGAAGAAGCTATATAAATGTCCAGAAAGAACCTTTCATTCTGGAAATAGATTGCTAGGCAGGAATTATACAGTCTCTCTCATCCAGCTTGATGAATGATATTATCTCAAATCACACAGCCTAAGAAACTGATTACTATAGCGAGCCTAAAAATGTACTGTTAAGAGCTGTGTCAGGGTCAAGCCCCTGCTACCAACTGGCAATTATGCTGAGGCATTTGATTTGAAATCATGCTTACATGAAAATTTACCTATAAACCTGGCAGAAATATATGTTTTGGAGAAAATATTTAAGAAGACAGGAGCAAAATATATCTAAATCAAAATAATGTTTTTATTCTTTGCAAGAAAACGGGGGCTTTTATTTTTTTAAAGACTTATTTAGTTACTTGAGAGAGAGAGAGAGAGAGAGAGAGCGCAAGCAGAGGGAGGGGCAGAGGGAAAGGGGGACAAGCAGACTCCCTGCTGATAGGGAGCCTGATGGGGGACTCGATCCCAGGCCCCTGAGATCATGACCTGAGCTGAAATCAAGAGTTGGATGCTCAACCAACTGAGCCACCCAGGTGCCCCCAAAGTGGGTGGGGGCTTTTAAAAAAGATCTGCTTTATCCACATAGCTTGGGTGATAGATACTTCTGTCTCTGTGAAGACTTGTTTTTTTTAAAGATTTATTTATTTTAGAGAGAGACGGAGAGTGCCCAAGCAGGGGAGAAGGCAGAAGGAGAGGGAGAGAATTCTCAAGCAGACTCCCTGCTGAGCAGGGAGCCCCATGCAGCAAGGTGCGCACCAGTTTGTACTGTGCCTTTCCCTTTAGAATGAGGACTAAAAAATTTGAACTATACAGGAAAATTATATTCAAACTATTCAGAGACAACTAATATGAAAAATATAATAGGATCCTTAGCTCTGGGCAAACAAAGCTATGTTCTAGGAATGTGATTGGGAAGTCACTGTAAGCTGAAAACATTGCCCTATTTTGCTTCTGTGGCCCCAAGAAGATGAAACAAAATAATAACGAAATGCTAAGAATCATTAAGAAAGACGTAGGAGAGGAAAAGAAACACTCTGCAGCCAGTTTACTGAACCTGGAAATATTATATGTTGTTCTGGTCATTGCCTTTAAAGAAATAAAACCATCGCAGACTTCAAACAAGTAGAGGAGACTTCCATATGCAGAGATCAGGGACACCCGCTTTCCCTCAGGAAAGGCTGAGACGGATGGGACTCAAATACTAACAACAAGAGGGGCTATGGCTGGATAACACAGATCTAACTGAGAGCAAGTGTACCAAACCCAGAGCTCCCTTGTGAAGTTAAAAAGGTCCAAATTCGGAGAAACAAAAGGAAGTCTTACTTTGCACAATCGTAAGTTTTATGCAAGTCTTTACCCCCCCAGAGATGGAAGTGGCAAACATCCATAATGCCAAAAGGCTAGGAGAGTGACAATGACACCACAGTTAGATAGTGTTAGATGGTCTTGGGTTTAAATCCCACTTAGGGGATTTGCTAAAAGTGACTTGAGATAAATTAATCTCCCTGAGCTTCATATTTCTCATCTATAAAATGGAGACCGTGACACCGTCCACCTCACCGGGTTGTTGTGAGGACTGAATGAGACAATGGATAAGAACACCTAGCACTAGCACATGGGGGCGGAAAGGAAGGGGGAGAAGGGTCACCGAGGGGACACTGGGCAGAAGGGTGAACAGGGGGAGCCGGGGGTGGCAGTCTTTGGCTCGAGTGTGCCTGCCCCGAACCCTGACCCGCCGGGCTACCCTGGGATTCCGGGTCCCAAGGGACAGCGCATTCGGGGGCCAGTCCGGCCCACCTGGACCTCAGGGACCTCCGGCATCAGCCGTGAGGGCCGCCGAGGGCCTCCTGGGCCCCCGACATTTACAGGTAGACTGTGTTCCTGCCCACCCAGGCCCCCTGGACTCCCCGGAACCAGGGGCACCTCCTCAGGGGTAAGGACCTGGACCACGTACCAAACCACGCTGGACAAGGTGCTGCAGGTGCCAGGGGCTGGCTCACCTCAGTGGCCGAGACGGAGGAGCTATATACGTAGGTCCCAAACACGTTCCAGAACGTCCTGCTGGAGGCGCGAACGCCACTCCCACGCGGGACGGACAACGAAGTGGCCGCTCGCACCCCCGTGGTGCAGCTGCACGAGGGCAACCCGCGCCACCGGCGCGAAGTCCCCGCTGCCCCGCCGGGCCCTGGCAGGCCCTTGACACCCTGGCCAGGCGCACTCCCAGCCCCACCCCAGAGCCCCGCACCATCGACTCCTGCGTGCACTTCCCTCCAGCGCGCCCCACCGGACGGCCCGCCCACACCCACATCCACTAGGATGTCCAGCCGGTGCCCCACCTGGTTGAGCCCAAAGGCCCGCACCCAGGCGGCATGCGAGGCAGCGGCCGCGCGGACTTCAGCGCTTGCTGCGGCCGGCGGAGCGCGCAGGCGCTGCGTTCCAGCCGGGAGGCCCTCTCGAGCTCCGAGGGCCCGCTGAAGCCCGGGCCAGCCTCTTCGCTTTCGCCGGCAGACGCGGCCGGCGGCACGTCGCCTGGCCCCGGCAGGACGTGTGGCGCGGCTCAGACGCTCGCGGGCGCCGGCTCACCAACACCTGCGGCGCGCGAGACGGGGCGGGCGGACCCAGGCTGCGGCAGCCGCGCCCCGGGCCTCCCCGCTGCCGGCGCGCAGAAAGCCAGGAGCCGCCCCGACGCCTTCCTCGTGCTCTGCACCGTGCATCGAGAACAGCTTCATGACCTCCTCCTCCAAGGAGGGGCCCTGCCGGCTCTGGCGGGCAGATGGACAAGCGGACCGCTGGCCAGAGGGGAGGCCGGGCAGCAGGGGAGCGAAGAGGCCGCGGTGCAGGAGCGTCTGTTGGCACCTCCAGGGTGGGAAGCTGGCTGGGACACTTTGCTGTATGTTTCACGTTTTGTGTAACCCTCAAGAAATAAAGGGAAGCCAAAGAGTGTATTTTTTTTAAAAAAAGTTTAAGACGAACCATGAGAGACGATGGACTCTGAAAAACAAACTGAGGGTTCTAGAGGGGAGGGGGGTGGGAAGATGGGTTAGCCCGGTGATGGGTATTGAGGAGGGCACATTCTGCATGGAGCACTGGGTGTTATGCACAAACAATGAATCATGGAACACTTCATCTAAAACTAATGATGTAATGTATGGGGATTAACATAAGAATAATAAAAAAAAAAAGGTTAAAAAAAAAGTTTAAAACAAAAACACCTAGCACAGGGCCGGGCACATCGTAAAAGGCCAACAGGGGTTAGTTAGTTAATATTTTCGTGGATAAGAGTCCCTTATCTCAAATTGGTACAAAGCCTCAATTGCCTGACTACTAAAAGAAACTTGGTGGCTTTGATCCTGTGTAGGAATTCTTATGCTCTAAGACCGGGATCAACAAATATTTTCTGTTAAAAGCTGGAGAGTAAAAAGTATAGGCTTTGTGGGACATACGGTCTCTGTCAAAAATACTCAATTCTGTCCTTTAGCAAGAAAGAAGCCATAATCGGTAATTGAATTTGCATGGTTGTATTCTAATCAAACTTTATTTACGGACACTGGAATTTGAATTTCACATAATTGTCAACTGTCACTAAAAATTCTTCTTCTTTAGTCTTAAAAAAAATTAAAAATGAAAACCAGTCTTCTGGGCCACACAAAAACAGGTAGTGGGCTGGATTTGGCCCACACGTTGTAGTTTGCTTACTGCTGCTCTAAGATAATGAGGGGTTCAGAACAAGCCACACCAGAATGTGCCACTTTGGCATGTGGATTATTTTGAGCTGAAGGCAATCAAGACCCAGCAGACACAGGAAAAGCTTTTTACCTCCCCCTTAACTGCCTAAGTGAAATTAGAATGGGGTCGGGTACCAGGAAGAGAGTCATTACCAGTGATAAGCTTCTCATCTGAGAGACTTCTCTGCAAGGCAGGGCAATATTTGTTTACCAAACATTTCCTCTTCTCACCTTCCTATGAAGTGTCTTCCTCCCCTTTGAAGCCCTAGACCCCTATCCCTTTCCTTAGTTCAGGAGATATATAAGCCTCAATTGCCTGGCTGCCTTTGGGTCATAGCTTTGTGATGCTCCCACAGGTACATAATTAAATTTGTTTTTCTCCTGTTACCCTTTTTATCATGGGAGGGGTCTCAGCCAAGAACCTAGAAGGGTAGAGGGAAAATTATCTCTCCCCATTAATAATTCAATTTACTTAGTTCTGACAATATGAAGAGCAGTTCTCAATCTCTCTAGTTTTGTAACACTGCATCCTCATTTGAGGACACACAAAATCTGCTAAATGTGCTGCTTGGCATCTCTGTGTTTGGTTAAAGTAAACTAAAATATCCTTTGAAAGGAATAGGAAATTTTCAGGATTCCATCCATCTGTAGACCTATAGACTGAGGTAGGAAAAAGTGAATTAGAACCACACTGACAAAGAAAATTGTAATAAATTGTCTCTTGATAATAAATTCTGAAAATGACAACTGTGAAATATTTCAGGAGCCATTGCCAGTCTTCTGTCTCTCTATTTGTGACTCAGTGGATCATGACTGGATACTCAATCAACAGCTGGAAAATATTATGATAATGAAGCGCAAGATTCTGAAGGTAGCTTTGTAAACATCTTTTGAATGGTTTTTCTCATGACTAATGTTAGCATCTGCAGTGATGTTTGCAGTAAAGGATAAAATTTATTCTTGATATTTCTGCTAGTGTGCTTAAATAAAATTTCCCTTAAAACTGAACATTGTAATAATCCTCTATTACTATAGCGTTGCGATGATTTGTGTGTGGGAAATGGTGCTTCCCTTCACGTACCTTCCCTTCACGTACCCTTCAAAGTGATTTGGAGATTCAGAAATCGTGGCTGAGAGCAGGAAGCTCAAGGCCAGTGTGAAAGATGGAAGGAAACACAGTGAAGCATTTTTTGCCAACCTCTGTCCCCTGAATATAACTTTTAGGTTAAGGAAAAAGTTTTAATATATAATACTAACATATTTGTCCTTTATAGCAATACAACAGTAAAATATAATTTTAAATATTTTTTATGGATAAAAGTGCTTAGGACCCTCAAAAGTCGTAACGTGGCCCTGCCTCTTAGGTCCTCAACTCTCTGTCGTGAGCTGCCAAGGAAAAGTAGAAAACATAGTGGTAATCTCTTAGCACTTCCCAGCCTTACTCCTCTGGTTTTAGTCACTCTGTGTGCCCAACCTGGCAAAACTGGGAGAAGGTATCCTGGACCTTGGCCTTGAGGTCCCAATCGCCCACTGAGTTAAATATCTTCTGGAACTGAGCTTCAAGGGCACCATCTCCAAGCCTGCCTGCCGGTGGTCTTCCAGTGCAAGTAGATGTCACGGACCCAGGAGAATGGCCTCTCTCTGTGGCATGGCACCTCAGAGTCCTAGAGAAGAGGTGGGACCCACCGTGAAACTGTGGGAGCCAGTGTTTGGGGAAATGTCTGAGCCAGGACTGGCTGCACTAACAGAGTCTGACTTGCACGGGGCCTGCAGACATGGCTCTAGATGGAGAAGATTCACTCCCTCGTCAGCTTGCAGGCTGGATGCAGTTTGTTTTGTTTCATTTTGTTCTGTTTATCTAGGCCTCTGTGGACACAGTTTCTGAAATGTGAATCCATTCTAGCAAAGAAAGGAAGTCAGAGGTAGATAGCAGGGGATGGGCAATGGGGCCCTAGGCCCGGCTGCTCTGAGAGCTGCTCCCCTCACTCTGGGGGGTCATCTGGCCGTGCCACTTAGCCAGGCATCTCCCGCGGTGATGGAAGACTTGGACAGCAGGGTTTCCTGAAGCCAAGGGACTCTACTACCACCAGGTCCTAGACTAGACCTTCTTCCAGGCCTCTGGGGTTTCATAGTGCCTGACCCCAGCAAGGCGGACTGGTCCAACTATTGGACTATTGACTATTAGTCCAACTATTTTTGGACTAATAGTAGCAGCCATATCACAGCTTGTAGAGAAACAGCTTCTTGAGTGTGTGCGATTTTTTTTTTTTTTTATCAGAGTGAGGCGTCCTCAGGGTCACCATGAATGGATCAGTTCTTCTCTTAGCTAGCTGGAGGAACTGACACTTAATGAGGGCTCTGGCAGGGTGGTGGGGGGTGGGGTCGGGAAGAGTCATCTCCCAGAGAGCTCTGGTGGTAGCTCGATGGCAAGTGAGGGAATAGGCTTCTGTAGGGGGTTGCAAGAAACAAAATGAGGGGGTTCATTGTCGTCCCACCATATTGGACTATCATATTTTCCAAGGTGGTGAAGAAAGTTACCATTGGAATCACTGATCTTTGTATGTAAGTAATTACGAAGGACGTCAGCAACCTTCTTGTAGTCCACTTTATGGGAATGGGGATGGTTTATAATTTCTTCCAGAAGGTAGTCTATACATTTATAAGCTAGGAGTACCATTCTGCAATTTCGTTTAAATAATCCCAGAATAATTCAATAGTGTATTTTGGGACCTCCTTTTCCACGTACTCAGTTAGGGTTTGGAGGACTTGGGCTGGGACTTTTTTGCTGATGGTTTCCAGGAATGATGACGCTGAGGTCATGTACCAGTCCCCCCACAGCAGATCTAACAGGAACTACAGGTCCATGGTCAGAAGCCACACAGCAAGGGCCCTCCTGAGATAGGCCTATCACTGCCCAGACAAGGTTATCCGGGAGAGGAAGAGTCAGCCTCAGGACAAGCTACATAGCCATCTGGTCTAGAAAGGGCATGGGACCACGCTTTCTACATTATAGGCAATAGGCACCACCCGGCCTTCCTCAAGCAGAAGCTTGTCTTCTTTCATAAAGACAGTAACCTCCAAAATGGAGACTATATCCCAAGTGGCTGGTAACTTGACACCAAATACAAACTTTATAAAGCATTCCAGGGGGACATACTGCTAACCACAATGGGCAATATTTCTGGTAAATCCCACTCTCATGTCTAGATTTGAGGTGATAATCACCTCCCTTTTTGTTTGCTTAGAACAGACACCATACAGGACCACCTTGGCTATTTCTGTCACCTCTTTGTGTATTTTCCCCATCCTGCCATATTAGATTTTATCCATACAGCTGACAGCATGGGGCTCCCACGGTGGTTCGAGTGATAAGGGTTTGGAAACCACCAGTAGGTTATTATTTGCTATAAAAAAAAAATGCAGCAATTGTGGGTCAGCTGGGAAACAAGAACCTTGAGTTATAAAGATGATAGACTTCCCTTGGGGAGAAGTGTGGGTTCACACAGGATTGTGAGCCTCTCTTTTTTGTGGCAGAATTGCTTCAGCTATGGAAAGGTTTTTCACCGAAGTGGGGCTTTTATGTAGAATTCCTAGCTGCATACCAGAGGGAACAGAGGAATGGCCCCCGTGTGCTTTCAGGACCAGAGCTGGCGGTAGCATCCGCTTGGCACGGTGTGGTGACGAGTTGTGAAGCTAGTTCAGAGCACCTTGTGACCAAGAGATACTGAATAACCTTACACTTGGTCGCAAACAAAAGGGCTGCCTGAACTCTCACTTCACTTAACTAATTAGAAAGGAAGAAAAGGCTAGAGTGAATAGAATTCTTCAGAGACTACCAGGAGGCACCAGGGTGCACCTGAGGAGCCAGAGGTGGTGACCAGCTGGTTGTAGGGGAGGGATGAGCAGGTTTTCATGCCCCATCCAGAGCCTTCTCAGAGTCCCTGCAGGGCTTTGGTCACAGACAACGTGCCCTAATTTGCTTCCAGCATGACGGGGTTGATCACAGACAGGATTGCTGTGGGCCTCAGGCACAAACCCTCTGAAGTTCAGAAGATCTGAGTTCGTGAGAAACTGACTCGAATCTTGGTAGGTGCAGATAACTGCTGTGTCGATTTCCATTTTGGCGAACAGGGCTGTCCGATAAGTACCTGTACCCTGAGGAGGGGAGCAAAACTCAGCACACACCCCACGTCCCAACACTGGGAGGAGAACAGACCTTGTTTGGAGGGTGGGGTGTCTGTGTGTATTATTAGATAAAATCTGGATGTTGACATGTTTTCCTGCCATCTAGCTTCAAATTTCTCAGATTTTCTAGAAGGTATTTTACAAACTATAATTCTTGGCCTATCAGTGGATTGTGAAATCAATTTAATAGGTCAGAACCACTATTTTTGTTTTATTTTAAATTTTTTACTATGGAAGATATCTAATATCTAGAATATCGGAGAGAATAGTCTGACATCCTTTCGTGTGCCTCTCACCCAGCTTCAGCAACTACCCCCTCATGGTCACTCCTGTCTCATCTCCATGTCATTCCATCTGTCTCAATTATTTGGAAGTCAGTTCCAGAACTTATATCATTTTATCTGTAAACACTTTGGTTTGTATCCCTAAAAGACAATGATTATTCCCATTTTAAAATGACATCCATAGAATAAAAGGTAGAGTGAAGTCATGTTTTATCAAGCTGTTATTTCAGTTGCGTGTGTGTATGCACGGTGTGCCGTGTGCGTTTCGCTGTGATGTAAAATGTATTTCTTACAGTGAGTCTTAAAGTTCAAAAGCTATTGTTCTAGAAGATACTGTGTAGCACCCAGGCCTCATGGGCAGCCTCGGCGTCCCCCCACCCCACCCTCACTGCTGGCAGAGGAGGCTTAGGCTCAACCCAGCAGGAAAGAAGTGTTGGGGGAGAGTGCTGGCGTGGGCGGAGGGTGGCCTGGACCCTGTGCCGTCCCCCCTTCAATGGCACATTCCCGAAGTTTTCACTAGGGGGAATCTGTGATGGGGTAAAAGAAAAAGTATAGGATAATACATGTTTGCAGCCTCCCCCTCTCTTCTAAGGAGGCCCCGGAGCCTGGCTTTGTGTTGCTGCTGCCAATAAAAGATGAAGGGAAGGAGGCCTAGAAAAGTGAAATGCAGCTAGTCAGTGAGGAGCTGAGCAGCAGTGGGGAGGCAGAGGGACGCAGCTGTGAGATGGGGAGGAGAGTTCGAGAACTGGGAGGGGAAAGGAGCCGGGAGAGTTTTCTCAGTAGCTGCTGTGGAGACTGGGCAAGGGTAGCTGAGGAGGAATTTTAGGAGAATGTGCTCGGAGTCTTGCAGTGTGTCTTGGTTTAGGTTTGTTTTAAAAACTTCAGTAAAGTTTTAAAATCCTTCCCAGTGCTTTTTGGAGATGGATTTAGTACTTCCATTGAGCGGCACTCTAGGAAGAAGAGCTCGGGTTGTGTGGGTCAGAATGAATTGCTCACAGTCTCCTCCATCTCCTACTTTATAGACCTCATTCTTGCTCCTCGTTCAACCTGCAAGTTGGACAACCTTGCTTCCAGAAAGCTCCTCCTTGGCGCTTCCATAGCCCCTGCCCAGCTGTCCCTGTGGTCTTGTTACCCCACTTCCATCCCCCATGGTGTTGAATGAGAGTTACAGGCCCGAGAGCAGCTTGAGGGCCAGGACTCTGTCTGGTTCATCCTGGCATTCTCCAGGACTGCCAGCGCACAACACAACTTTTGTAGTTTCCCTGTCTTCACGGAAATGAGCATCCCATTGGGGGTCTTGGGGAAAAAGAAGGAAAAATACAAGTGGGACTAAGAATAAAGAGTAAGTTTGTGATAGGAACTATCCTTCATGCTTTATGAGTTTAGAACAGAAATGATGGACTGAAAACAAGAAAAACAAAAATAGTACACACTCCTTTGTGCTCAGTGTTCTAGGCATTGTCCTAAGTACTTTGCATATGTAAACTCCTATAACCCTCACAAGAACCCTCTGATTCGGGGACCAGTATTGTTCTCATTTTGCAGATGAGGAAAACAAAGCACAGAGAGGTGAAGTGACTTGCCCACAGACCTGGACCTGCTGCAGGTGAGGTTGGAGCTGGACCATCTTGTTCTAGACTCTGAGCTCTTAGCCAGGGCCACATACGGAGTGATGGGCAGGTGTTTATGAAGGAAGACGACTCCCACTGTTGAGAGGAGAGAGGAGGTAATTCTGGGGCCTGTGTGAGAGTGCAGGAGGGAAGGACTTGGGTGAGTTCACTGCCTTCTGAAGCAGCATCTTTCAGAAGGGGTGCTGGGAAGTTGGGTGGAATGGGAGACATGGAGCCTGGTGATGGGGTTTAGAGAGGATGTTTTTGGAACTAAGGACTCAAGTCTTTGGTTGGAGAGATGCTGTGACAAAGGCCACTACCCCGGAAGATTGTGTGGGATCACAGGCTGGTAGGGTGTGTGTGTGTGTGTGTGTGTGTGTGTGTGTGTTGAAGGGAATGGGGCAGGTAAGAGTCAGGGGGTCTCTAAAAGGCTGTCAGAGGGTCTGAGACAGAGGCCTGAGGGTCTTCACGAGACAAAGAACTCCTCTTTGCCACATGGATGGTGAGAATGGGGACCACAGAGCAGATGAGAGATTTGAGCAGGATGATCCACCGGACAGTGACTCCTCAGGAGGCACAAAATTCCCAATGAGAGGAAATAGAGGTGACCTCAGGGTTCTACAACCCTGTGGAGAAATACAGGAGCCTCTGAGAAAGGCTGGTTCATGAAGACTCCAAATTGGGCAAAAAGGTGAGCCAAGTTTAGGCAGAATGAAAGCAAGTGACCTGCAAGCACCAGGACCCTTTTCAGGGTCTGGCCCTGACCTTGACCTGTTAACCTGGCTCCCTGAGAACCAGGCATTTCCTGCCCTCAGGGTTTTTCTTCAGGCCCTTCTGCTCTCCTCCCCTCCCCCCCAGCTTTTCTGGCTCTCTTTTTAATCCTCTGGTCTCTGCTAGAACTGCCACCTTCTCAAGGAAAAGGTTCCTGACACCCCAAAACGAGGTTAGTCCACTCATTTATCTGCTCCCATAGCACCCAGCTCTCTTCTTTATAGTCCTCATCACACTAGTGATTGTTTCATTCTGCAAGCCCATCCATATTTACTGAGCGCCTACTATGCCCCAGGCGTTGATCGGGGTGCTGCGGAGGCACCAGTGAACAGGACAGAGCCCCTACATGTGTGTGCAGAACTTACTTTCTAGGTGCGGAGTAGTGGGACACAGAAAAGTTAAAAAATACAGAAACAGGAACCACGTCAGAGATTGAGCGGTACTCTGTGAAGAAATGAAATAGAGCGCCAGCATACTAGGTCAGGTAGTCTGAGAAGGAGACAGAGCTAAAGGCTGAAGAGCAAGAGTCAGTCAAGCCAAGACCAGGGCCGACAGCTGGTACAAAGGCCCTGAAGTGGGAATGAACTTGGCCTGCCCCAGGAATGAAAGACCTCCCCGCTGGAATGTGGTGGACGAGGGCAAGAGTCCTGTGAAATGGAGTCTGAGAGGCCAGATCATGGAAACAAGGACACGGAGACAAAGATGGAAGCTTTCTCATGCAATGGTAGCCACTAAGAAGCCATTTAAACAGAGAAGTCTCATGATATAATTCATGTTTCTAAAATCTACTCTGGATGCTGTAAGGAAAGTGGATGGTAAGAGGACAAGAATGGAAATGAGAAGGCTATAATTTTAGCCATCTGGTGAGAGGTGGTGGCTTGCACCAGGATGGAGATGCCGAAGTTGAAGAAGAGTGAGTGCATTCAGGATATGTCTTGGAAGTAAAGTCAACAGGTGCTAGCTGGACTGGATGTGGGGGAGACAAAGGAAAAGAATCAAGGATAACTTGTCTATCTTTGGAATGGAAATATGAGGAAGCTATTTATTGGGACAGAAGAGAATGTGAGAGAGGGTAGGCAGCAAGTGAAGCATCCAGAGTTCTGTTTGGGTCATGTTAAGTTGGAGATGCCTATTAAGATATCTAAGTTTATATCTAAGTTGGGGAGCCAGCCAGGTGGTGGAATATATACCGGTCTGTGGGTTCTGGGTGGAGATCAAGGCTGGAGATATGAATTCCTGGACCTCAGCTTAAAGACGGTATTTCCAGTCAAGAGCCTGGTTGAGATCATCTGGAGCCTGTTTGCTTCTGATTAAAGTGATGGAGAAGTCATTGTGAAGGAAGTGGAATCCAGAGCTCACCTGGACAGGGTGGCCTCTGGGGACACTTCATTTAAAGACTGAGAGAATGTGGGTAGAGATTTCCACATAGATGCTGCCTGGTTAGGAGTCTATATTCTAAGTTGGTGAAGGAGTTCCTCTCTAATTCTTTCTTTCTTTCTTTCTTTTTTTTTTTTTTTAATTTTATTTACTTGAGAGAGAGAGAGAGCGAGCAAGCACGAGCTAGGGGAGAGGCAGAGGGAGAAGCAGACTCCCCACTAAGCAGGGAACCCGACATGGGGCTCGATCCCAGGACCTGGGATCATGACTTGAGCTGAAGGCAGACGCTTAACTGACTGAGCCACCCAGGCACTCCCTCCCTGATTATTTCTATTATTTCAATGAAAATGTTAAAAAAGTTACTAACTGAGCCTGAGAGCAGGGAAGGAGGTGTTAGAAGTTTGAAATGGTTGATCAATTTTTGTTCAATATCTTTCTTTCCAAAAGAGTGTCAGCCCCATGGAAGCAAGAATTGGATCTGTCTTATTCATTGCTATTCCCAGTACCTTGCAAGTTGCAGCACATATAGTAAGTGTTCAACAAACAAGTGTTAAGTGGATGAGTCAGCAGCTGAATAAAAGTTCGACTGCATAACATCACCTCGAGACTTCATGGCTTAACGCAACCATTGTTAGTAGCTCTCACCATTCTGCGGTTTTGATAAGCTCACCTGGTAGTTCTCACTTGGGTTGCAGTCAGATGGCAGCTCAGCTGAAGTTATCTTATGGCTTCTTTATTCATGTGTCTGGTGCTTAGGCTGTGATATCTGGGCCACTGGGGGGCTGGTGGGGCATGGCTCTCTCCATATGGCTTCTCCTTGTTGCCTGCATGAGCTTCCTTACAGTATGGTGGTCTCGGGGTAGCTGGATTCTTTCCCAGGGGCTGGCTTCCCCAGGGCTGGCTTCTCCCGGAACTAGTCTTCCAAGAGACTCAGGTGGAAGTTGCAAGGCTTCTTGGAACCTCGCCTTAGAAGTTTCATGGCGCTCCATCCACTGTGTTCTGTGAGTCAAAGCAGGCACAGGCCCCTCAGATTCAAGGGGGTGAAGAAATAGGCCGTACCTGTCAATGAAGGAAGGAAGTGATGCAGCTTTCTTGGAGACAAGCTACAAGAGCATCCATGTGACTGTGTCCTATAGACCTGGACTCTAGGGGGAAGGGTAGAACTAGAGAGAGAAGGTAGAAATCACAGAGATAAGGAGCTGGATTCATGAGAATAGATTAGATCCCTTAAAGGAGGAACTGTAAGAAGGCTGAGCTTGGGAGGTCATCCCTGCCCGCACACATTCCCTAATCAAAGGTAGAAAAGAGGAAGAGGGATGAGGGAGAGGACTTGGGAGGGAGAGAGGCAAAGTGGGGAGGGGAAAGGACTGAGGGAAAGAGCAGGGGGATAGAGAAGGAGAGGAAGGGAGGGAGGAGGGGAAGAGGAGGGGGAGGAGGTAAGGAAGGGAAGGAAGGAGGGGAGGAGAGAAAGAAATATTAGAAGCTATGGTATCCAACCTCAGCTGGAGGCATAAATAAGAGCCCACTTATCTGAAGGGTAAAACCAAATTCTCCAATCTGTTTATTTTTAGAGCCTACCAAGTCTACTTGATAAAATTAATAGTCGTTGCCTCATTAGCCCTAAATGGAGCAGAACCTTAAAACGTTCTGCTCGGGTCTGAGACTCTAGCTGCACCCGAGGACATTCCAGTTTGGTGTAGGTTCAAGCCAGTGTCTGTGCAGCTTGTTGCCCTGGATTCTCATTGTAAATATCACCAGTCACATACCCGCTGCAGCGCCTGGTTAAGTTTCACACAACCTTCACCAGCTAGTGAGTTGGGTTCGGTTCTGCATTTGTAAAAGCATAACAGTTATGCCAGATTTAAAGATGGGTTTGGCCTGGGGTCACTTATCTGGCTCCTTCAATAATTTTCTTTTTCTTTGCCAATTAAGCCCATTCCTGAGTATACTTTGTATCTGAGTGTCCGTTTTCATTGAGAAATGAGATTGTATCTTTGCAGAGCTGGAAGGGAACGTATAAAGCAGCGGGTCCTGTCAAAAGAAAAGGTGAGTTCAATGTCAAACGATGGAACCGCAAAATTAGAGAGCCGGAGGCTCTAATGAGGAGGAATAAAAGGACAGAGAACAAAAGGGAGCAGGAAATGATGGAGGGGAGAGGAAGTCAAAGGGTCTCGCTTGATCTGATATGTTTTCTCTTGGAAATAGGAGGCAGCGGTGTGGCAGCCTTGCAGCCAAGGAAAATGTTTCACTTGGTTATTCACTTTTTAATTTCACTTTATTTATTGTAAAATCATAGAATGTGTGCGATTAAAAAAAAACGATAGCAAATTAAAGCGCAGTTTACAATCTTTTTACATTCGTGGACATCTGCAGATAATGCTCCCATTCTCCCACAGTTGCCTCATGCCTTCTGTTCCAGGTTCTGAGCTGACACTGGGATCAGAGTCTGGGATTTGGCCCTGAGTCCGTGAACTGTTTTGAAAAGCAATTACTCCCTGTTTAAGTTAAATTTCCTGTGTTGAGACGGTCTCAACTCGGGAAGTTTAATGTTGGATGCTTCATGTTGATGCTGGAAGTTACTTCCAAGCTCCTCAGTCCCTATCTTTCATTTAACAGTGGAGAACACAGAGGCACCAGGATCCCAGTTATCAACGAATTCACTTCACATAAAAGAGTGAATTTCACAAGACGTTTTGTAGATAAAATTGTATGGATACCTCCCCAAAGATCGCTAGTACTCAACGTGTTCCTCCCCTCTCCACCATCCAAATGAACTCTTCCTGTCATAAATGTTTGGAACTAAGACACCAGAGTGGGTGATGTCTTTTTTTTTTTTAAAGATTTTATTTATTTTATTTGAGAGAGAGAATGAGAGACAGACAGCAGGAGAGGGAGGAGGGTCAGAGGGAGAAGCAGACCCCTCGCTGAGCAGGGAGCCCGATGCGGGACTCGATCGCGGGACTCCAGGATCATGACCTGAGCCGAAGGCAGTCGCTTAACCGACTGAGCCACCCAGGCGCCCGGGAGATGTCTTTTGAAGCTCACTTCCAATGTCTTTGAAGACACTATGATGGGCTTTGTAAACTTCTCGACAAAGTTAGTCTTTAAGTCTGAATAGAAAATATCTACATAATGACACTATATTAATTAGGGTTACCTCAGTGCTGTAATAATAAAAACTCCTAATCAGTGGCTTCGCACAATATTTGCACCATTAGGAAATTATTTAGCTTGTTTATGTGACAGTTTTCCTATCTGCAAAATGAGGGCAATGTTGTTCTGTGTATTAAATGAGTTAACATTTATAAAGCCCTTAGAATAGTGCCTGGCATGTAGTAATTCTATATTAGTGGTTTCTGAATGAATGAATGAAAGAATGAACAAATAGGCGAATGAATACACATTCATTTCTTGCTCACTCACACAGTGTGGGTGTCCCTCATCTATCAGTTTTCCCTGAGCTCGTTCAGGGCCCAGCTTCCTTCCTTCTTGGGGCTTCACTGTCGTCGATGTCCTCTGGGTCCTCTCCTTCCCCCCAGTAGCATCCAGCTTCAGGCCCTTCTCTTCCTGACATCAAAATTGGAAATGATCTAAATTGGCTGAGTGGGGGAAGATCCTGATTTAGCTGCCAGGACAGAAAAGAGACCTTATCTGAGAAATGTCAATAATGACTCCCACCTCACTGGGCTCTTCTGAGAATTGTATCAAATAACACATATAATGTAGCTGGCATGCAGAAGCAACACAGGGTAGCCGCTATTTATCACTGCTTGTTTGCATTTGTCTTCTGCCATTTTAGCTATTCTTCTCCTTTCCCTCCTTCTTCCTTCACTCTTTCCAAAGAGGTACATATGTTTGACATTATTTTTGTTGGTATTTAATGACACTTTTCCATAATGTTAGGTCTATTTCTCAGAATAAGGACGGCTGTAGTCCAGAAGCATCTTCTTCATTGACAGAGGTACTAAAGCGGACCAGCTTTCAGGTTGAATTCTCCTTCTTTCCCTTCCAGACCAGCCATGTGGTTCCTGGGAGGACTGAGAAGCAGTGATGGGGAGTGAGAGGCTGTGGAAATGGAGGACTTTGTGTTCTTCCCTTGTACCACTTTTTTCAAAGCAATTTCTTTTATTTTGGAAATAGTTTTCAGTAATATAAATATTTTATAAACAATACCAAAGCAAACTTCATAATCACATATTCACCATTTCTTGGTTGCTTAATTACATTCATTATATGTGAAACATTATGTGCTCGGGGAAGGCGCACCTCGTGGCCAGGCTTCCGGGGTCGCCCACAGTAGAGCTTTTGTAGCATCTAGTACTTTCCCCTCAAAAGCAGCTTTAACACATTCATGTTATAAAGTACAAAAAAATGAAACCTACTGTCTTTGAAAATTTGCAGTTCTCCTAAGAGGGCTCCAGACACTTTGACTTAATGTGTTTCTGGACTGAGCGAAGGAATCGATAGCCAACATCGTTCCATTTGCTCAATGACAGCGCAGTGAATGTGGCTATTTTCCCCTAAAGACACCGGGCAAAGTTAAACAAACCATTGTTCGGGTCCCCTCCCAGACTGATCACAGCACACGCTGCGGATGACACCGGGCACATGTTTGCACTCAAGCTCCCACTCGAATGGGCCACCAGGGTGGAGAACCACTGTGGTAGACATTCCTAATTCCTCCTGGATTCGTGTATGAGTTCCTGATTATTTCATTTTTCTATTAGTGGGTTATTATATGCACATGAAGCCACGTGAGGGTGGGGTGCTCCAAGACAACAGGAGTCAGACTCTAAGTCCACTGCCTGGGCACGAAGTCCCCACGGTGTTGGTGAGCCCAGCTATGGCTCACTTCTCTGAAGCGCAAGTGGGGAAGGAGGTGGGTGATGCTGGTGGCGCCCTCTGGCTGAGAGTCTTGCGATGGGGCCTCTAGGGGGGCGGGAGGCGGGAGCGTCCTGTAACCATCCTGGCTGGCTGAGGCTTGACATCCTAACCAGTTGTGTTCTCCTGGCATTGGTGACCGTCTTCCATCTCTCCTCGCGCTCTCATTAACCTCTCACCTAACTGGGTCACTGTGATAAGCAAGCTTTACTAATTGCGTCCCCATGCGATTGAGATCCTCGGTGTTACCGTGCGGAAGGGGTGAAAAAAAAGGAGAGCTGTTGAAGGGAGGTGGCCTGAGGAGTAAGACATGTCATTGCTCCCGCAGGTGGACGCTTACACAGACATCTTCCAAGCGCCTGCATTTTCCAAGTCCAGGCATTGTGCTTGGGACTGAGGCCAGCAGCATCTGCTACAAATTCCAAATTCCAGGCTCCTCCCCAGCCCCACTGAATGAATGCTCAGTTGATTCAGATGCACATGAAATTGAGAAACATGGAACTTGGCCCTGGAGGTGACTGTGGTAGAGTCCTGTCTGCAAGGAGCTCCTGGCTTCTGGGGGGGAAAAATCCTATTTTAAAAGGTAAAAACATGATTTCAGAGAAATATATAGTGAGTCTGTGTCAAAGCTTTATTTAATTCATTAATGAGGGAATCAACAAAATGGCAAAACTGGTTTAAAAGAAGATAGGAAAAATGGATACATTTAGACAATAGGAAAAAAGAAAATGCTGGAATAAGATTGCAAAGTTCAGAACAAAACTGGTGCATGTCCTACAGGAACCTAAAAACCTTAAAATTTGGGTTTATTTTTTCAATGAAGAGAAACAGTTTGCCTCTCTCCTGGATAAAAGTCATTTGCAATGTATCAATCTTCTGCAAATTAACAACTAACTTTGTCAGAATCTGGCCTCTAATTGATAGAAAGTAGTAAATCAAGCGAAGTTAATTTCCCCTTAGGCCTGTGTGTGAAATGACGCTTGAGTATGACTTGAAAGCCTCTGTGGTTATCTGAAGTTTGGGGTAACTTTTCTTAGCAATTCAGAGAGGGGACAGATTTAGAAATAAATATTCGCAGTGAAATAGCATAAGTGATGACACAAACAGCTAACACGTTTGGCGTGCTGGGGGCTGTTTTCATGTATTTGCTCTTTTAGGCTCTGTCACAACGCTGTGAGGCAGGGGCTGGTGTGGTGCTCATTTTATAGAGGATGCAATGGAGGCGGGCAGGCTCCAGACCCTGAGTGTTTAACTGCCTCCCCGGAAAAAATAACTAAGGGGACAGTAGGCTCTGTGGCGCGCGCGCATGCGCGTGCATGTGCGTGTGCAAATTTGACTTAAGTAGGGAGGCAGTCTGAGGGTGGACTCATTGCACTCCTACTTTTCATTTCTTATGAAATGAATCATTCCTAAATTTGAATCAGACAATGAGATAGGGCGATTGTCCATCGTGTGGGCTGCCTGGAAACCCTAAGATTTTGTTTGTGTAAAATATTTGATACATTGTGCCAACCTGGACCACTGCTCCTGGCAATCAGACCTCGGGTGTCAGCTCATTAAACCATCATTTCCAATACTAAAGCTGAAACGGTTATGTTGGCATGTTTAGGAGAGACAGGGGAGGGAGACCTGTGTGTATGTTATAATTCAGTGGGATGGATGTGTCAGTGTTCTTTGTTTAAAAAAAAAAAAAAAGGATTTCATTAGAATCTGGCATTCTCTGAGAGTCTGGGTGCTTAGAGGACTCCCAGGCTTGATTTGGTATCTGGTATCTAGAACCCACTTCAGCAAAAGGCCAATGAGTAGCCGAAATGAGTTGCTCTTTTCTAACTAAATAAGTCCACAATCTAATTCTCTAAAAATAGAGTAACCAGAGGCAGGACTGCTGGAGCCCATAGCCCAGAGTAGGTGTGAGTACCCTGTCCCGCTGTCGTGCCTTTTTGTAGCTGGTACATGTTTGAAGTTAGAGTTACAACTTGATGAGCCAAATTGTCCTCCCCAGCCTCCTTTTGTTTTGTCACAATTAGTTGCACGTGCAGAACTGTTTTCATATGTAATTGCTCCCACAAGGGGGTAATTGCACCCAAAAGTGGTTGGTTGCACCAATGGCAGGAGCAATTAGTAACAAAAATGCAAATAATTGCAGGCGTCCAAATTGCAGTCTTAAAAAAGGGACACCCAATAGAAGTCTGACTGAAGATTTGGCCCACTCTCCTTTTCCCACTGGAAGTGTGCTTGTTATTGGAAACCAATATTGTAATCTCTAGACCTGCCTTGACTTTCCACACCTCCAGGGGCCTCTTGGAAATGGTGTACATATAGGACCAAAGAAACACCGGATTGATCCCAAATGTCAGCTCATTTAGGAACTAGAAAATGGAGTAACTTAGGGTCAAAATTATATTTTGGGGGAAAAAAGCACAGACAATTGAACAAATGCATTTTTATCCTGTGAATCTCATAGTTCCCTACACAAAACCTGGGGGGAAACAGTTACAGATATTGTGCAATCAAGTTAGCTTTTATCGACTCAGCCACTCATCCCAGAATTACAGGAACTCCAGCTAAGCATCATTCCCATCCCCTCTCCCCACCAGATTATTCCCAAATAGTGCGGGATGTGCAAAGCCTCCCTGCTTTGCACGTGTTTCCCATGACATCTTTCTAGCTTTCTCCACCCAGATAGTGCTGGGCTGTACCAGGTGACTTTGGCTCTTTGCTGCTCTGGTTGACAATATTGGGGTCCCACGTTGTCCCCGTGAAAGGGGGAAAATAAACTTTTGCCTATTTGTGTTACACTCTGTAACCTGGGCTACAAGAGAAGATGTCTTTCTGTTCTCAAAGCCTTCCAGAGGTTTTAGTGAAACATCTCTCCTCTGTTTTCATGTTTCATCTTCCCAGCTCTAGCCAGAGATCTGAAGGAGAAGGGTGTCGGGGGGCGGGGGGGGGGGGGGGGCTAACTGAGAGGAGGGCGGGAAGCAGGAAGCCCAATCTAGAGGGTAACATGAGCCCTGCATCCTCCATTATACTCCAAATTACACCTGCATTCCCATTTGCCCACACCAATTCTCCTACTTTTGGGAGTTTCCTCCCATTAGCTTTTTGGACCTTCATGCAAAAAGATCTACAAATGGGCTCCTGTTATTGGTCCACAGTGTTCCAGAGGTACCTGGACATGCCTGAATTTTCCTGGAAACACAGCCTAAGCTGTCTTTGGGACCCCGGCTACAACGGAGTTTGTTGACAGGAGAACATTGCCCTAGGGAAGACAGAAAGGGAAGGCAGTATTTTACATCCAAGTGTTTTACAGCAAGGAAATAGCGAGCTCCTATTGATTACCGGCCCACAGGGGCCAATGCCGCCTACAGAATGAAGAAAATAAACTCTGGTCATGTGTGTATTGTTTAGCATTCCTATATTAGCAAAGCCTTTTCCTTGGGGAATAAGTGTGCTGCATGAATCAATGCCAATCCAGCCAGAAGAATGTGGAAGAAATAAAAGAATATATAATGCATTTTCTTCCACTAGAAATACACTTTCATTTTGCTTGCAGGGTGGCGGTAGAATTCGCTGTGCTTTGGGATGAAAAGTAGGGGGTGAGGGGTGAGCTCATTTGTTGACAAGAAACAATTTGGAGAAAACACTGGGCCACCTGTGGGCAGAATGTATTTAAAAACCAAAGGTTCGCCCAGCAGTGGGGATCTTGCTACTGCAGCTCTGGGCATGTGTGAGTTCTTAGGCAATTTCCTAATAGCCTCCTCCGCCCAGTGCTGGGCAAGACATGTCGCGTTCCATTTACTCCCGCTGTTTGTAGCATCTGGGACGCTGCTCCATCATCCTGCCAATGTAATTCTCCCTTCCTTTGTGGCTGTAGCAGGCCTGGCGAAAGATTTACTTTGCAGATAGAGAAGCATTAAGTGGTCAAAAATGGCTTAGCCTGGGGGCGGGGGGCGTTATAAAGTGTTTTTTCTTCCAACCGAGAGAGGAAGGATAAAGAAAAAGAGAATCGCGCTAGGGTATTTAAGAGGCTGCTCAGGTAGAGTGGCATGAGATGAAACCAGTGTTGAGCCAACTATTTGGTTTGGGTAACCAGAGAAGGTAAGATCATTCCGAGGCCTCCTAAATCCCACTGAGGGGAAGTGGCTGCCCCATGTGTCCCAGAACTAAAAGAAATCCTATGACTGTTCGTGGAAGGAATTCTCTGTGTACTGGCTGCAGTCAGGTTCTGTTTTCCTACCGCCATGATCTGGTGCATGGTCGGCGGGAGGCCTTGACATTGGAGGCTCTGATAATGACTGGCATGGGGAAAACTGGACATCTGCTGGGCTTTTCCTGTGTTGCGGAGGAGAGCCTTCCTCCCCGTTTGCGTTGACTAAAATTAATTTAAGCTGGGAATGAAGGTTTTAATTGCTTGCTTAGGCTTTACAACCACATATGATTGGGAGACGGTGCATTAGCAAAAAAATCACATTAAAATGTAAATGATTGACATGTACTTCTAAATTAGGAGGTGGCCACCGAAGCGGGGAGTTGCAAAGCAGGAACATAATCTGTTGAGAGCTCCTGGTAGATTGATGCTGGGCTGTTGGGGTGTGAGATGATTGTTTCTGAATAGCATGAATAACAGGGAGTTCTGGGTCAGCAGAGGGAGGGAGAGCAGGGCCTTTCAGGATACAATGGATGTCTGTTGATTTCACCTGATTGCTATTTCCCCTTTGTCTGGTAATGGCACGCTCCTTTTCCTTTGGGGGCACTACTCTTCTCCTACTCTGTGTGGTCCTGGAAGAATTAAGTTCTCCTCCGACCTTCCCCACCTCCTTATGACAGTATCTGACCAGTCAGAGGTCTCAGTCTTTCAGGGCACTGGCCTTTGCTGTGACATGATGTATAGACATAGAGAGAGAGAGAGAGAGAGAGAAGGCTTCTATCTTATTCTGAGGTTTCTAGTTGCAGGAATTGTGTGAGCCTGGAGCTGCCAGAGGCAATTTCCCACAGCAGTGTGGGAGAAAGCGAACATGGAAGAAAGCCATCACAGAGAGGAAAGAGGAGCCAAGAGGTGGAGAGAGAAACACAGCTCTGACGCCATCACTAAAGGGTGCTGGATCCAACCATGCCTGAAGGGAGACACTTTAGTACCCCTTTGTCTTGAGAAGGTTTGAGTTAGATTTTTATCATTTGAAATCAAGTACACAGGGAATTAGAGACTAGGAGAGGCCAAAGGATTTTAATAAGAGTAGATAAAACTCTGTGTTTTAACTCTAAGGATTTTAAAGGCCCTACAAAGAAAAAACACAAAATCTTTTGTGTTTCTTTGAATGTGATTTTCCTCTGGGATAGAAATAAGTAGATTTTGGCTCTACCTGGGAAAGTTATTTAATCATTTGGTTTCCTCTTTTGTAATATAAGTAGCAATAATATATTGTAATGTAAGTAGTATTGCCCCCCTCGGGTAGGTTAACACATATATAAGTCTTAGAATGATGCCTGGCATCAAGTAAATGCTCAGTACATTTATACATACTTGCCTCTCATGCTCTCCTTGCATCTCCCTTCTCTCTTCCTTCCTCTCCCTCCCCACCCTCAAGAGTCCAGTAAAGGCAGAACTTGGAGGCTGGAAGGAACTGAGCTGGTGAAGACAGAAGCCTCTGTAGTGAATGGGGATAAAAGAGAGTCTGGTAACAACATACATTCATTTAAAAATTTGCCCGTCATGCATGGACTAAACATAAACGGATCATTTTATTCACACTAGCTCCTTGTGTCTTCTTGGCCAGTGAAAACTCAATGTCTGTGTGTGTTTCCCAGTATGAAATCTTGAAGACAATTTGCAAGGCTGCAGAGAATTTATTCAACTGATTTGCCCACGTTAATAACTTGGAACAGTGAACCGAATGATCTGAACATGATGCACAGTACTAGGTAACTCAAAAAAAAATCATAGGATTTAGGCCAGGGATACATATTTGTTATACCAGCTGCTTTATTATTTTTATACAAAATAATGCTATGGTCAAAGGCGAGGCAATTGACCATGAAGTGAAGGTAGTTGAGCCTCAGGGACATTTTTGTGCAGGTCCCCTTGCAAGGCCCTGGAAAAATGTAAACCACGTGTTCTCATCTTCATATATATTTTTAAGATTTGAAAAAGTAAAATATTTTTGCATTCCTTTTTAAAAGATAGACCCCAATATTACATAAGCTACAGGCCCCATAAATCCTGTACCCATCCCTTGTTACCCCTTGACACTTCAGGTTTCCTAATGTGCTTATTTTTTTTTAAATAATCAACCCAAACTTGGGAATAAGACCAAGAAAATTAATCAACACAAACTTGGAAACAAGATCAATAAGTCTGTGTGGAAATAAAGCCACACAGCCTTTCAGGAGCATACTGGGGCATTGCTTCACAAACCCACCAATGAATATTTAATTGTTTAGGGGAAAATGTCTTCATTTGACTCCTTTTTTTTCTTTTAAAGATTTTATTTATTTATTTGACAGAGAGAGACACAGCAAGAGGGGGAACACAAGCAGGGGGAGTGGGAGAGGGAGAAGCAGGCTTCCTGCTGAGCAGGGAGCCCGATGCGGGGCTCAATCCCAGGACCCTGGGATCATGACCTGAGCTGAAGGCAGACGCTTAATGACTGAGCCACCCAGGCATCCCTTGACTCCTTTTTTTAAACTAATGTTTAATGGTCCCAAACTCTCTGAAATTACATGTTAACTTGTAAATTTTTTTTTTTTGTCTGGTAGAGATGCAAATGATTTTTGTCTGGCAGAAAAGATAACCTCAAAAATTATGGTTTTATAACCAGTTTTGTATCGAATCTAGCAACCTCTTCTATTTTTTTTTTTAATTGCCTGTAAGTTCCCATTTCCTCCAATGCTCTTTGCACCAGCTTTACTGTCTTGGTAGTTTCCTCATTAATGATTTAAATAAAATCTTTGACATTTGTTCATGCTATATTTGTACAAATTTTTGAAAATTATACGGTGACAGGATGTTAAGTTCCCCAAAGAAAATCCTTCCGTCCATAATTCACTATGACACGTCCAAGTACATGTCACACTCTATATGTTACCTTAGGTAGGGGTCAGAATTTTACTTTCAGTCAATATGGAGGAACTAGGGCCAGATTCTGCCTTAAACAACCAGAAAAGCAAACAAAATATATGAAACAGCAGTTCTCAGATCTACAACAAGCAGTGCAGGATTGTGATCTATACTAGAGGGGAAAGGAATGAGGTGATCTCCGTGGTAACTCCAGCTCACTGCCTACAGGTTTCTTCTAGGCTACAGCACAGGGAAGAGGAACCCAATACAGCTCAACAATCTCACTGAATTGAGGAGATAGAGATCAGAATTTGGGGGGAAGTCAAGGCAGCTAGAATTTTCTGAGTGTTATACCAGAAAGGAGAGGGGAAGAGAGGGAGAGTGGGAGAGAGAGAGAGGAGAGAATGCTCTGGAGATCTATAGAGGAAGATCCTCAAATGTTTGGCTGAATATATATCTACACATGTATCAGAGGCAGGGAAAGAACCACTGGAAAGGAGTGAAAGAACAATGACTAGAGTTGGAATTGCTTATATTCCAGCAAGCCAGAGTAGAAAGACCTTAGAATATAAGGAACATTGAGTATAATCCTCAGAAAGTTATTATCTTAGTAGTAGAGCTAAATTAGCCATATGCTACAGAGTGCTCTGAACTCACCTCAACAGAGCAGGAGAGCAAATCTCAAAAGAGTGCAAATGATTCCTAGTAACTTCCATGTGCACCAGAATAGAATCCAACACTATTTAAAGGAATATCACAAAATCCAACATGTAATCCTCACAGTATTTGTCATCCAGTTAAGACAAGAAATATTACCAGGAGTAGAGAGGGACATTACATAACACTAGAACAAGCTGTAATAATCCTAAATGTGCATGAGCTTAACACAGAGCTTCAAAATACATGAAGTAAAACTGATGGAACTGAAATGAGATATAGACAAATCCACAATTACAGTTAGAATCTTCAGCATTTCTCTTTCAGTAAGCAGCAGAACAAGTAGACAGAAAATCAGAAAGAAAATCGTCACAAAACCTGTACATAAATATTCATAGACATTGTGCATGGTGCCCAAAAGTAGAAACAACCCAAATAATCCATCAACTGATGACCGGGTAAACAAAGTGTAATACGGTTGATAAGATCACCATGAACATGAAATTAGCTAATGTTGAACCACTACATCTAGGGGAAATACAGAGTTAGGTTCTTGTGAGCCTTGGGTCACAACATTTTGGTCAATGGATCAATTTGCAATCTTCTTTTATGTTTGGCTCTGCTTAGAGATACCTTATTTATTCAAAGACACCAGATTCATTACCATTGAACTCATAGCCAATGGCAGTACAGCTCATATCTGAACAAAGCTCACCTACCACATGCATTTTCTCTATTCTCTATAAAGCACATTGCAGCCTTCTTGTGCTTAGGAACACCAGACAACACGTCAGCATTATTTTTGTGGGGACCATTTTAAATAGCAAAATCATCAACAAAAAGCACAAAAAATGCAAAAAAAAAAAAAAAGGCACTAAATAGACTGAAAAAAAGACACTTGTTTATAGTAAAAGAACTGAAGCAAGAAGCTTGAGCATCACCTTGTGTGACCCCAGTTGGGAGCCTGTAAATAGGTGACTCCAAATTTTCCCTACTCTGTGCATGGCACAAATGTTCACAAAAATGCTGTGAGTATTGATTTTGGGGTTACAAACAAGTTTTAGTGAGTAGGTGAATTAACAAATGTAGAATCTGAATAAGTAGGATTGACTATATATCATACAATGGAATATTATTTGGCTAGAAAAAAGAATGAAGCTCTGATACTCACTACAACATGAGTGAAACTTGAAAACATTATGCTAAGTGAATATGCTAGACACACAAGACCACATATTGTATGATTTTGCTTCTATGAAATGTCTAGAATAGGCAGAATGAGAGAGGCAGAAAGTAGATTAGTGGTTGCTAGGGGTTAGGGAATGGCAAATGGGGTGTGATACAATTAGAGGTGTGGGGTTTCTTTTGGGATGATTAAAATGTTCCAGAATTGGGGCGCCTGGGTGGCTCAGTCGGTTAAGCATCTGCCTTCGGCTCAGGTTGTGATCCCAGGATCCTGGGATCTAGCCCCATGTCAGGTTCTCTGCTCAGTGGGGATTTGCTTCTCCCTCTCTCTTTGCCTGCTCCCCCTGCTCATGCTCTCTCTGTGTCAAATAAATAAGCAAAATCTTAAAAAAAAAAACAAGAAACAAAAACAAAACAAAAAGAGTGATAAAAAAATGTTCCAGAATTAGGTAGTGGTGTTTTTGTATAGCTTTGTAAATATATTAATAAACACTGAACTTTATACATGAAGAAGGTGAATGTTGTGGTATTAAATTATATTTCAACTAAAAAATAAAGTAAATAAATTTTTAAAAAAGAAAAAAATATAGAAGGCCCAGAAACACTATCAACAAATTTTACCTAATTAATAATTGTAAAGCATTTCACACAACAGCAGGATACACTTTCTTGTCAAGTATACATGGAATATTCACTGATATAGATAATATTCTGGGCCATAAAATAAACCTTAACAAATTGAAAAGTATTGAAATCATACAAAGTATGTTCTCTTCCCATAAGTGAATTACACTAAAGCCCAATAACAGAAAGAAATCCTGAAAATCCCCAAGTATTTAGAAATTAAACAGCATAGAGCAAAATAACCTACCAGTCGAAGAGGAAATCACAAGGTAAATTACAAAATAGTTTTAATTAAATGAAAATGAAAACATTTTAGCATATCAGCTAAAATAGTGCTTAGAGGAAATTTTATAGAATTAGACTTATATTAAGAAAGAAGTAATGTCTCCAAGCTTTCACTTTAAGAAACTAGAAAAAGAAGAGTAAATTAAACCCAAAGCAAACAGAAGAAAATATTTATAAGAGCAGAAATCAATAAAATTTAAAATGGAAAAATAGAGAAAATCACTGAAACAAAAAAAAAACCCAGTTCTTTGAAAAAAATCAATAACACTGACAAACTTCTAGCAAGATTGACAAAGAAAAAAAAAGAAGAAACGAATCACAAATATCAAGAATAAAACAGAAGATATCACTACAGACCCTGCAGACGCCAAAAGGATAATAAGGGAATTCCACAAACAACTCTACATGTGTAAATTTGACAACTTAGATGAAAAGGACCAATTTCTTGAAAAGCACCAGCTACCACGACACATCCAATATGAAATTGAGAATTTGGATAGCCATATAACTATTAAATAAATTTAATTCACAGTTACAAACCATTCAACAACGAATACTCCAGGCCCAGATGGCTACCCTGATGAATTCTACCAAACCTTACAGGAAGAAATAAGGTCAATTCTACACAGTGTGTTTGAGAAAATAGAAGAGGAGGGGACACTTCTCAACTCATTCACTCAGGCCAGTATTACCCTGGTACCAAAACTAGACAAAGACATTACAGGAGAACAACAGACCAGTATTCTTACAGACCAATTTTCCTAGACACAAACATCTTCAACAAAATGCTAGCAAATGGAATTCAGTGATATAAAAAGATAATACACCATGACTAAGTGAAATTTATCATAGAAATGCAAGGCTGGTTCAACATTTGAAAAATCAACCAATATAATTTATCATATCAGAAGACTAGAAAAGAAAAAGCACAAGATTATTTCAACAGATGCAGCAAAAGCATTTGACAAAAATCAACATAGATTCATAATACAAACTCTCAGCAAACTAGAAATAGAAGGGAAAGTCCTCCACTTGACAAACGGTATCTTTGTCCTTTTGGGGCACCTGGGTGGCTCAGTCAGTTGAACATCCATCCCACTCTTGGTTTTGGTTTGGAGTATGATCTCAGGGTTCTGGGATGGAGCCCCATGTTGGGTTCCATGCTTAGCGCAGAGTCTCTCCCTCTCCCTCACCCTCTGCTCCTCCCCTTGCTCATGTGTGCTCTCTCTCTCTCAAATAAATAAATAAAATATTTCTTTAAAAAAGGTATCTTTCTCTTTTGACCTAATTGACATGTCTAGAACATTTCACCTAACAACAGAATACACATTTTTGTCAAGTGGACTTGGAACATTTACTACAACTACTACATATCTATAGCTACCTTCATAACTTAATGGTGAAAGACTGAATGCATTCCTCCTAACATCAGTAACAAAGCAAGGAAGTCCAGTCTCATGACCTCTATTCAGTGTTTTACTAGAGGTCATAGTTAGTTATAGTAAGGCAAGAAAAAAGAAATAACGTGCATATAGATTGGAAAGAAAAAATAAAATTGTATTCGTAGATATCAAGATTGCATAAAAAATACCAAAGAATCTATAAAAAAGCTATTTGAACTGAAAAGTGATTTAGCAACTTTGCAAGATACAATGTCAACATGAAAAAATAAATTCTATTTCCATATGCTATAAATAATTAGAAATTGAAATAAAAATAACATTTGCATTAGCATCAAAAATCATGAAACACTTAGGTATAAATCTAACAAAATATTGGAAAATCTGTATAAAGGAAAGAACAACTGATACAACAGTATGGATACATTTTAAAAGCATTATGCTAAGTGAAAAAAAGCTGTACACAAAAGACTAGATACAATATGATTCCGTTTATATGAAATTCTAGAAAAGGCAGAACTGTAGTAACAGAAAGCAGATCAGTGGTTGCCAGGGTCCAAGTACAGAAGGAGGAGATTACCTGAAAAGAAGTACAAGGGAGCTTTTTGGAGTCATGGAAATGTTCTATCTTGATTGTGGTGGTGTTTAAATGACTATCCATTTATCAAAACATTGTACTGGGGCGCCTGGGTGGCTCAGTTTGTTAAGCATCTGATTTCAGCTCAGGTCGTGATCTTGGGGTCCTGGGATCAAGCCCCATTTGGGACTCCCTGCTCATCCGGGAGTTTGCTTGTCCTTCTCCCTCTGCCCCTCTCCCTGATCATGCTCCCTCTGTCTTTCTCTCAAATAAATAAAATCTTAAAAAAAAAAAAAAAAACATAGAACTGTACACATAAAATTGGTGAAGTATATTATGTGTAAAATATACCTCAATAAAGTTGATTTTAAAATAAAAGAGAGCACTGTCAGGTTGCCGAAAAGAGGATGGACTGATGAGGGTAATCAAGACTAGAGACCTCGATGTTAACTATTCAGACACAAAAGCTAGGATTTTGAAAAACAAAGTTGATTGAGAAGTAAGGGGAAAGCACGAGAAGCCCAAAAAAGGAAAATACAGAAGTACAGAAACAGATGAGCTTCTCGAACACAGACTTTGTGTGCTAAGATAATTTAAAGACGAGCCACAGATTGGCACGACAGACACAGCAACCTGGGTACGCTGGTTCTTGTTCCTTCCTCTGTCCCACTTTGGTCTCCCTTGGATGCTGTGGGAAGCTGCTCAGGCTGATTCCAAGGCAGGCTCGTGTTAGCAGCGTCTTTTCAGTTTGCCAATTACACTTTTAGGGACCCCTGGGGGGAATTTGGTTCTGTGCTACGTTGTGAAGCTGGAATGGTGGGGGGTCAGGGGGCCCTTGTGGCCACTTGCTTACTCTTTTGGTTGGTGAGCCCTTTTTCCACTGAACACTCCTCCGGGCGCCACTTCCTGTCTTTACACGATGCCACCTTGGTAGGGTTGTCCCATGTAGTACTTAGGATTTATTTATATCTGTTTTTTGAAATTTATATCTGTCTTTTGAAATTTATTTATTTATTTTTTTAAGAGGGTACAGGAGTTCCAGGTACCCTCCTGACAGTTTTACAATATTTTAAAAAGATTTTACTTATTTATTTGAGAGAGAGAGACAGAGAGAGAGAGACCATGAACTGGGGGAGGTGCAGAGGGAGAAGCAGACTCCCTACTGAGCAGGGAGCCCAACGCAGGGTTTAATCTAGGAACTCAATCCAGGAACTCTGGGATCATAACCTGAGTCGAAGGTAGATGCTTAACCCGCTGAGCCACCCAGGCGCCCCTATTTTTTTGAAATTTAAATTTAACTGGGCATCCTGTAGTTTTACTTCTAAATTTGGCAAACCTTACCTCGGGCCACATCCCCCAGGATTCCACCTGATTGTCCCTTCCTTCCAGGTAATTCCTGAGACTATGTTTTCCCTGAATCAGATCATTTAGGGTTTACCGTGACGGTATGTTTACACATCCAGGAACAAAAATAGACTCAAGTCCAACAATCTGGAAGAGGAATATTGTCCTCTTAAGACTCAGGCTAGTCAGGAAAATGGGGGTATCTTTTCTCTAAATAGCTGTCCCCTCCACACAGGTGATCAAAAACTGCCACCTTGAATCTCCTTACTACAGGAGAAATATTTCTCTTTGCCTGGTTAGGGAGAAGTAAAAATTAAATTCTTGCCTTAGACTAGGAACAATAAGTTATAGATGTGATCAATCCAACCAAAGATTGATTTGCTTCCTTTTCAACTCCTTTTACATATAGTTTGTAGAAAAAGATCTTAAGTGATCTGACTTTTTTCTAAGTGTGTCTGCATCTAGCTTAAAGGCAATTTCATACCAAGAAAACATACCGAATCGTAGCATCTGGTATAAGGACTAGGGATTCTTTATTCTCTGATTAGTGCTCTAAAGTGTCTTCATGAATAAGACAATATTTTAAACCTCAAGCACAATCAACTTCATTATTTGAAATCTGTGATCTTATATTTGCCATGTATTTGAGCACTTTTTAAACTCTTATTAATGATGAAAATGAGGCCGTCAATTAAGCTAAATGACATGGCTGGGGTTACAGTAAATCGACTGTTGCAGAATGCTTGAGTCAGGAATTCTTGCTTCTGCAGTTGGTAATGAGAAATCTATCTGTCTCTCTATCTATCATCTATCTATCTATCTATCTATCTATCTATCTATCTATCTATCATCTAATCTATTCTTTTCTGGTGCTCCATTTTTCTCAACATCCTACAAACCCTAAATTAGAAACATAGATCAAAAATAATTTTGACTTAAATATTTAATAATTAGATATAACTAGGGGGCGCCTGGGTGGCTCAGTCAGTTAAGCGTCTGCCTTTGGCTCAGGTCATGACATCGGGCTCCCTGCACAGCAGAAAGCCTGTTTCTCCTTCTCCCTCTGCTGCTCCCCCTGCTTGTTCTCTCCCCTCTTCTCTCTTTCTGTCAAATAAATAAATAAAATATTTTAAAAATAACTGGATATAACTATTTATTCATAGATTAATTTTTCACAAAAACTATAATCCATGGACCAAAACCAAAGGGGTGAGTCTTGCCTGTATGTGTAAATAGAATTCTTATGTATTAAATACATATATGTATATATCATGTTGATACATATAGTAGACATATATTATATACTCCTTTTAAAAAAAGATTTATTCATTTATTTTTAGAGAAAGAGAGAGAGCCCGCACACACGTGCAAGCAGGGGGAGGGGCAGAGGGAGAGAATCTTTCAAGCAGACAACCCACCGAGCACAGAGCCTGAAGCGAGGCTTGATCCCATGACCCATGAGATCATGACCTGGGCCAAAATCAAGAGTTGGACGCTCAACTGACTGAGCCACCCAGGCGCCCCTATATATGCCTAAATGAGTACCTGTGACTGATGAAGAGCCCAACGTCTCTTGCATTGTTTCCCTTTGCCCCATTGTGTCAGTGAGGCACAGAACCTCTTTGTCTCAAGCAATTATAGCAGAGAAAAGGTTTTTGGAAAAGTACAAGGGCTCAGGGCATAGAAAAATCCTAAGGAGAAAGAATGAGTCTTCCCAACTCATTCCCCCAAAGACCCACAGGTGAGGGGAGAGGAAAGAGAATTGGAGGGAAGGCAAAGGGAGGTTAGCTGAACTCTGGTGTGGCCTGTGAGGGTGTTTCAATGCATTGCTCCCTCCTTGAGGCTGAGCACTTGAGTAGACGGTGAAGAGAAAGGTAAAAACAAAAACAAAAAACAAATGAGGTCCTAGGATCTGAGAGTGGTAAGCATCTATACTCCCTTGCCCCTCCAATGCATTCAAAGGCTGGGGAGGCAGCCAGAACCAGGGTCTCCTAGAATACCTGCATATGTGCTAGAGTTCTGGGTTGATGGCCCCAGGCAGCCTCTCAGAGCTACCTGTGTCCTGGGCAGCATGGGGGCCCTGGAATGACCCCTGAGAGAGATGAACCCTGGGAGCCTTGAAGAGGCTTCCGTAGAGACAACGGAAGACCAGACAGGAATGAGGATGGATGGATGGATGGATTGATATCCATCGTTGGTTGGATAATGACCCAGATTAGATGCCCACTCTCATCCAGGCACTCAGTTCTTCCCAGCAACTTCAAAGGACAGAAGAAACCCTCCTTGATTGAGATTGTTTCCATATAAGGCATACTAAGTTTGGTTATTTAGAGACTAAATAAAGTTATGTATTTTATACTGCTAAATTTGTGATCTGAAATACATGTCCATTATAAACAGATAATAGATAGATGATAGATATAGGGTATAATATTTTATATCTTTAAATTATGTGCATTCTCTATCTTATATTTATGGTTTGGAAATTTGCTGGGAAGTAGACAATTAGGAGAGTGGGCTTTTCTATCTATGATAAAGGCTCAAGAGGGTAAGTAGAAAATTATCACATTGGTTCCAATAAGGAAAATAAAAAGAAAGTCTGTGTGTGTGTGTGTGTGTGTATTGTGTAGATAGACAGACAGACAAATATCTTGAGCTACCACCTGTCTGCCTAGAGCGGTTCTTGTAATGATGGGGGAAAAGCCAGAGTGCCCCTAAGGCTTCCATAGGAATCTGAACAGTACATCTCCTGGGGTCTCCCATCTACCTCGCCAGCCTTAACTATGCACTTAATCTTGTGGCTTCTTTTGCTGTCACAGTGGGTGGGTGGGCTTCCTGCTGTAACTCCAGGGCTGGACCCCACTTTCTGAAACAATTAGATGGTGATGGGAAACACTGGCTGAGTTTGGCCCAGCAAGTCTTTTTCTCCATTAATGACAAAGCATGAATAAATCAAAGGCCATTTCTGAAAGCTTCAAGACAAAGCACAGATCTTGGGTTTCCATCTCTAGGAAGAAGAAAATGTAACACATTTATTTATTAAATGTGAGAGAAAAAAGAAAAATGTTTCTGGTTTCTCCTAGGAATCACTTACACAAAGAAAGAGGTATATTTTTGCATAGCAACCCAGCTAGACATTTTAATTATGAAAGGCAAAAGGGTGACCTGCCGGAAAGCATGAACCCTGGAGTCAGGCAGCGTGGGTTCAAATCCCAGCTCTGCCTCAGGTGGCTTCTGCACCTCAACTTTCCTGTTTGTAAGGTGGGGTTTATCACAGTTTCCTCACAGGGTTGCCGTGAGGATTAAAGGAACAATCTCTAAAGAACCTAGGTGAGTAAGCACTATGGTGTTGTTATTTGTTTTAAAAGGTTAATGTGATGAGCGAGACCACCGGCTTACTTGTCACCACTCAGGCAAAATTTGGAATAGCCCAGAGAGCAATATGAGAGATTCAGATGAGGAATAAGGAAGAATTTGGCAAGTTTGGTGTTTTTTAAGTTCTGCAATAGTTCATCAACGCAGTTACAAGGGCTTGAAAAATAGAGGCCTTTAAAAGCAGGAGAGTTACTCGTTTGACCGGGATAGTTTCAGTGTCAGTCTGTTGTACTAGGACCATCTCATGATGAACTTCTTCATCTGGATGCGTGGAATTTCATTTAGCTGTCAGTTTCTTCCTCTACTACTACTACTTCTTTCTTCCTCTTCTTCTTCTTCTTCATCTTCTCATCCTCCTCCTCTTCCTCCTTCTTCTTTTAAGACTTATTTATTTATTTGAGAGAGAGAGAGAGAGAGAAAGAGAGAGCAGGGGAAGGGGCAGAAGGAGAGGGAGAAGCAGATTCCCAGTGGAGCCCAGGGAGGGGGCAGTTGCGGGAGGCTCAATCCCAGGATCCCAAGAGATCATGACCCGAGCCCAAGTCAGACCCTCAACCTACAACCTACGGAGCCACCCAGGTGCCCCTAGTTGTCCTCTGACCCTAAATTAGCTATGTCACCGGTGATGAGGGTGGTCGTAGAGCACAGTCAGAGTTGGTTAAGTATTCCAGGTGATGAAGATCGACAAAGAGCATTTTGATGCTTATTTTGACTATTCAGGATGATTTTCCATGTGAGTTAATGCTGTTGAACGGAATAGAAAGTTTTCCTAAACCCACTTGTGTGACTTGATACACGCTCCTCAGGTGTTTGAAAAAAGTGTCACAGGACAGAAAAACAAAATAAAAATTTAAAACTAGGTTCCTGGGACATTTGTGAGCTGCTGGCGGTTTGCCACCAGGAACCAAAAACAATCTGTGGTCAGCTAATCTTTTGGCCACAACTAATTAAAAGGATTCTTTGAGATATGGATTCCACATCACAGGGCCTGGTAAGTTTTATAGGTAACTCTTTCCTGAAGATCAATATATTTACAATCAAACAAAACCAGGCAATCTGTAAGAGTTATATTGGACTCCAATGCTGTCATCACAGGAAGAGTAACATGGTATTCGATCTATATTCTATTCAAATCATAGAGTTGACAGGACCTTAACAATATGGAGGTCAGTCCCTTCCCCCATTTTGCAGACAGCAAAACTGAGGCTCTAAGAGCTTAAGAGCTTTATCCAAAGTGAAACTGGTGGCAGAGCTGAGATAGGAGCCCAGAACCCCTGCCTAGCCCTCCCACCTCATCTCACGCCGCTCTCCTTCTCCCTCGTGACACCCCGGAAACAGTTGTCTGCGTTCTGTTCTCCTAAACAGGGCAGGCTTAACCTCACGCTGGGCCTTGATATACTTGCTATTTCCTCTACTTTTCTCTCCATATATTCCTGTGGCTCCTCCTGTCAGGATTGGGATCTTTTTAGAGAGGCAGTCCCTAAAAACCCACCAGTCACTGTCTATCAAATCACCTTGCTTAAGTTCCTGCCTGCCAGCACTTGAATCTCTGAAATTATCTTCTTTATATCTTTTTCCATTGTTGTCTCCCCGCCATTCATAAGTAACCTCCAGGAGAGCTGAGGCCTCACCTGTCCTGTTTCTTGCTGTAGTTCCTGCTTCTGGGATGGTGTCTGGGACAGCTGAGGTGCTCAGTCAACACTCTGACTGCAAAAAGGAAGAAAAAACTTTTTAAGAGCCATTCTGTTTACCTGGATCATTTGATTACACTATGCTGCAACTTTTAATTCATGTAGCATAATAGTAATACGTACTATTTATTGAGGATGTGCTATATTTTCAAAAGTTATGTTGGGCCTTTTTCAAATCTTACTTCATTTGATCTGCACAACAACCCTAGGCGGTAGGTATAATTACCCTTGTTTTACTGATCAAAGGCTGAAGCTCAGAGAATTGAAGTGGCTCAGCAAAGCCCCATTCCAACCCCCGATTTGAAAGTGATCATACCTGAGACTTGCAACATGCTTTATTTATTATATCTGTTCCCAAGTGTTCAATATCAGGGCCACATTAGTAAATACGATGACAGAACACTTACCAGATTGTGAGGGCTCAGAACAGGTTTTAATTTCACATTAATAATGAAATAGTTGAAAGTACAGAGATGCTTATAATGACATTGATCTTTGAATGTTCGAGTAAGTTTTGGCCTCCTCATTTGTTTAGGTTTTGATTGGTTTGTTGTGTCTCCTCGGGCTCAGGAGAGGAAAGGAGAAATAGCGTTGTCGGGGAGGAGAGAGCTTTTGACTGGGGCCTGACAGGCCGGGAGGAGCTAATGCAAAGTTTTGGGTTCAGCCCGGCAATTATGCAGGAGGCCTCCACCTGTAGGATATGGGGTCGGGGCTTATTCATTCAGGCCAGGAAGCAGGATCTTAGGAAGAATCGAACATAGGACCTCTCTCCCCAGTCTTGTTCTCTGTTCTGACTGCTAATTACTGAGCCCTCAGCTCCCCCACCTGTCATGTGGAGAGTTGTGGAAATGTTGGCTGACAAACAGGTTGGGAGATGATTGAACCTTACTTTGGGTTGCCAGAACTTTTTGACTCTTCTCAAGGCCAGTATAACTCTCTGCCTTGATTCTTACAACCTGGCCATTACTGGAGAAGGGAGGTGTGCGGGGGGGCAGTCAAACAGTTGTTCACTTCAGCTCAAGGACAATTCCAGTCCACCCAGAGGGCACCGGGTGGAGAAGGTTCAGGAATGATGTCATTGGTCGAGTCCGCTGCCTCTAATTCTGGCCATGGTCATAGGCCTCAGGTATAGACACTCAAGCCCCTGTGTGGCCCCTGGTAGACAGGCCCTTTCCCTCTCTCCACTCTCTCTGCCCTCCCACCCCAACCCCTCAGTCCTGTACAATGTGTTACCACCACTCCCTTCCTGCCTCACCTACCTCCCAGAGGGCAGATGCTAAGAGCCTCCTCCCCAGCCTCGTGTTCTATTGCAAGAGCCTGCTTGCAGGACTGGAGTTTCAGAAAGTGTGGTGTCCATTACATTTTTTATCCAAATATCCCCTTTGGAAAAACCCAGAATTGATGTTCACCTGTAGTAACACAGGCGTGTAAAAAGGATACCCAAGGACTCAATGCAAAGGAAGGAATATTACGTTTTCAGCCCCTCTAGAGTCTAGAATATCTTTCGTGCTAGGTAGAAGGACTAGGGGGACGATCGTGAGCCAGCCTTGAACTCTGTGAACTGGTGGACCACACCCGGAGCAGTGAGCTGCAGTGAAAAAAGACAAAGCTGGATTTTAAAATATGTTAAAATATTTAAAATAGGAAAGAGCACTACCTGTGCCTCAAATGTTAAATGAGAGGGGCAGCCTATTTTTCTTGAGCAGGTTACTTAGCAAGTTTAGGATGGGAACAGGGGAGAAGAAAGTAGAGCCTGAAGTCATAATGAAACATGTGGCTTTTAGGAGGAAAAACAAAGGAAGAGGCTAGGAAGGAAAGCAGGGTGGCGTTCATCTGAGGGGGGCCATGTAGGAAAAGAAGAGATGGGAGGCTGGCTTAGGGAATCTCTGCTACCAGAGTCCTGGGGTGCCACTGTGCCTGGGGAGGGAGCATGTGTTTCCAAAGTCAAGGGGTGGACACAGGGCTCAGCTAGGAAAGGACTCATATGTGTAACCTGAGATTTTCCAGAGCTCAGGGCTGGGGAGGATAGGCAGATTCCCAGGCAGGTACCCAGAGCCCCTGTACCTGGAGTGACAGATCACACGGCTCACAGAAGCAACGTAAGCAGAGTGAGCTGTTCCCAGGGTTGGCCGGGTTGTCACCACAGGTCAGAGGAAGACTCAGCTGCGGGCGTGTTGGGCTGAGCTCTGACGTGGCTGAGGAGTGAAGTCTGGGTGCCGAGGTGCCCAGGCCAGGGTGTACCACACAGGGATGGGCCGCGGCCCCAAGGGGCCAGCAGAGGTTCATGAGTCCAGATGCCTGAAAGGAAGGAAGAGGGTCCACATGAGCCTCCAGGAAAGCTTGAACAGGAGAGCAGATCTTTGCCATACTTTCAGCAGCTAATTCCTATCCCATCTTCGTTGTAGCTACTCTTTGAACGGGCTGCCTAGAGAGAAATGCAAACAGCTGATTTGATGGAGAAGCCCATGGTAGAAAAGCAGAGATCATGCTTATGATTAGTGTTTCCCTTTGTCAAAGGCTAGAGCCACAAGCGAGGCAGCTCACTGGAAGGGACCAAAGGAAGGATGGTCTGGAACAGACTGGGATGGTATATGTTTATGCTAACCTATCAAAGTAACTGAGGCTGGGGACCCATTACTGACCTTACTGCTCCCTCTCACTGTACTAAAGATGGTCAGCTCTGACACTATGTTACAAGGGAAAAGCTCTTTAGGAGAAGAGGAGGGAACTAGACAGATGTTCACATCAAAACTAATTTCCAGTGCAATGGGGCAGGCAATTGAGGCACTAGTCTGGGATCAGTGACCCACGCTGCATCCAGAAAAGACAGAAATGTAGAAGCCAGGGTATCTGTCAGAAGGGCCAAGGAAGGGGCTCCGTGTTGAAGGTCATGGCAAGGCAAAGGTCAAGGTTTCAGAAGTTTAGTCAGAATAACACTCATGACCAGCTTCATTGTATTTTAACAAGGAGGTGGACCCAAGGTGGGCAAGGAACTGGGTCTACCTATGGGTTTAGGTGGGGTTTACTCTATCCCCACAGCAGGGGTTGGTCCTGGTTGACTTAATCCAGTGATTGGTTCCTAGGCACATAACCCAGTCTGAGACAGTAAGAAATAAGATGGTTGCTAAGGCTTCTATGAAAAAAAAAAATCTTTTCCTTTCCTATTTAATGAGACTTTTTGTTCCTAGGCAGTAGTGTAAATATGTGAAGTCTACAGTTGCTGTAGCCATGGGGTGGAGGGTGTGGGGCCAGGTGGGCTGTAGGCACATCATGTGGAGCCTGAGGATGGTCCCTATGTTGTAGCAAAACAGAGGCGAGGACTTTAGTGGCGTTGTCTGAACTGCTGGATCAAACCTGACCTGAAACATCAATTCTCACTGGATTTCAGATACATGAGTGAATACACTTATTATTATTTGAGCCAATTTGAATGGGATTTTCTGTTTTCATTTTTCAACATAGTCTTAACTGATGCATTAACGATGCGTGAAGGGAGCAAATCCAATAGGAGGAGTTATGATGGGCTACAAAGTCCTCTCATTTCAGGAATCAAGTCTTTTAGAAAATAAATCCTCCTGGTTTCTCTTGGGATGGTGATTTGGAATATGAGAGCAATCCCCCCTGGTGGGGGCTTCCCTTAGGAAGCAGCAGTCCCTACCCAAAACTGAACACAGGCCGTGTGAGGCCAGTAACGACGTTCAGCAGGTGAATAGCGAGAATGTCATCACTTTGTGTTTGATTTGCTTTTGGGGCTTTCCTAAATTGGTGGGAGGTAGGTCAGAATTTCTCGCACTCTGCTAAACGTTTTGCTGAATTCATCTGTGAGGTTGGAGAAACATTGGCCCTTTCAGATTGTTCTCTAACTTCCGAGAAAGTAAGACAGCCCCAAATACCACAAGCTGGCTGAGTGTGGGTGGTGCCAGGAGACGGCGCAGAAGTGTTCCTGGTTGAAGCCCTCCCCGCCACCCCACGTGATCCTTCCAGTGGGAATGTGTTCCTGAGACCAGATTCCACCCCGCAGCCTCAGCCTCCCCGGGCCACAGGGACCAGATCCACGTCCTGAGGCTCTATGCCGAAGCATTCTTTGGTTGGGGCTGAGAGGCACTGCCGACTCCTTCCAGTAGGAAGTCACCTGCGAAGGAAAGTTGCAGGAATAGGCAGTTCCTTTCAATGGCCTGACGTCAGGGAGCCAGGAAAGCTCCCCAGTACTGCTGTTCCTCTCCCACTGACTTGTATTCTCTCCAGTGTTCAAATGCAAACGCTGAGCAACGTTTTGAGCATGCACCATGAATGATACCAGTCATCCCTCCTTTTGAACTAACTCTGCTGACTGGTCCTGAGAACAAGTTTGGGCTTCTGGAGAGGAGAGACAGCAGGAATGCACTGATTCAAAAGGCTGTGGAAGGATCCGGGAGGAGAGAACTGATGGTTCTTGAGTAGCTGCTGCATGCTGGGACTCTGGATGGCTCTTCATACACGTCGCCCTAATTCAGTGTTTTTCCAAGAGTGCGGGGAAAGCTAGTCCTGCAAGAGACAGGTCTCTACACTTCACTGCTCTCCTACTTCCTAAGAGAATTCTGAAAAATCTTGCACACTTTTATACGTTTTTAGGTGAACATCTAAGTTGTTCATCCTTAGTTTAAAGACTTTTTTAAATGAATAGTAGAAAATATAAAACATTTGATCACATGAATTCAGGTGAGGATCAATCACAATTGGCATAAATGTTTTATAATATTGATGACGGAGCAGAAGGCAAGCTGAGGGCAAAGTACAAGCTGACACCCCACAATGCCCTCCCCCCAGCTCCTGGGTGGGATCTATGTGACATTCCTCAGGCACTCCCAGCTGCCCTAAAGGAAGGGAAGGAAAAACAAATGGTTAACTAGTAGAGATCACAGTCCCGCAAGACAGGAGTCGCCATCAGTTTACCAATGTCTTAGTGATTTACAAGGAAAAAGCATTCTCATCAATAACCTAACTTTCAGAGACCCATAACTCAATTTTCTGGAGCCCTAACATCACCCTCCCTTCCATGAGTGGTGTAGGAAACAAAGGCATAAGGAAATGTAAACAAAGGTAAGTTTCTTTATGATCTGCAGCCTATTGACAAGGACTTGTAATAGGAAGAGTATAACATTCCTTCAGAAAGCTCCCAACTGTCTTAATGTTAATGCCTTACTAGAAGAAAAACAACCATACCTCGGCAATAGCCAGGCCTCCAGTACCCTGTAAATCTTCTTTAGCATATGAAGTCATTTTGGACACCTCCCTTTTTCCTTACCTCCCCCAACTCCCAAGTATATAAGCAGTCACCCCGCACAACCTCAGAACAGCAGCTCCTTCTGCCCACGGGTCCTGTCCCCGTGCTTTAATAAAATCCCCTTTTTGCGCCAAAGATGTCTCAAGAATTCTTTCTTGGCCATCGGCTCCACACCTCACCAACATCCCAAAATTACATCAATAAGTCTTGCTGAAACAAATTTTAACTACTTACTAAATAGAGAATCAAATCTGAAAGAAAAAAAAAAGGAAAATTTTTACTCGTGAGTTTTCTTTCATGTATCTCAAAACATTTGGTGGTCTCAGAAAACATTCCAATTATAGGCTAAAGAATCTCCATCACAAATCGGTATCATTTCAGTTATTCTGAATTCGGAGCATGTCCCAAACACTCCATTCATGCATGGCTGCAGGTGCAACAAAGCTCTGGGTAAGATAGGACCCTAAGTGTTTCATGATTTAACATTCAAGAAGCAGGCAATCCGGAGGACTTGGATCTCAGTGCAGGCCCTCATGGTAAGATCTGGGGGGAGGGAGGGGCCAGCTTCTCTCTGACGAAGGGGAAAAGCCCACAGTATTAGGAAGGCAGTCTTGTTCTCAGGTGGATCAGCTTGATAAAAGAAACTGATTCCTTTTAAATGATCTGTATCCCTTGGGAAGTCTTCGTGTGCCCTTCAGGTACCTGCATCCCAGCATCAAGGACATTTCATGACAACAGGGTTCCGGGGAAATACAACCAGATTTCCTTACTGGCTTCTTCAAGGCTCTGTGAGGGCCCGCAGTAAAGAAACACATCCCTGTTAAACCTAAGCGTTTTCCAAAAGTACTTACTTATTTTTTATTTAACACTTGTTAGCATTACCATAAAAACTTTTTGGAATAGTGTTCTTAATGGCATTCCAGAGATAATGAATTTGCTCTAGGCCAGGGGTCTGCAAACTCTGTAAAGGGTCAGATAATAAATATTTTAAATATTCAATTAATCTTTGAAAGCCATTTGGTCTCTGTTGTGGTTACTCACCTCCGCTGTTGTAAGGCAAAAGCACTGTAGATAATGCATCAATGAATTAGCTGAACGTTCTAAAAAAACCAAACCAAAACAAAAAACTTTATTTACAGAATCAGGTAGTGGGCTGGATTTGGCCTGCAGACTATATGTACTTTGACAAGCCCCGCACTAGACCATATATCTAAGGGGATTGAAGCTGGATCTGATGACCCCACAATGCCAACCTGTCCCCATATCACTCTGAGGAGGTGTCACGGAGGACGCCATCAAGGGATGCTGCAACAGAGGAGACAAACCTCATCCCCTTGGGCATTTTGCCAAGGGCTGATCCCTTCCAGCTTAGCTGGTTCCGAGGCCAAGCGGGTCTCTCCCTCAGCTTCGAGTGTGCCCACCATCACCTCCACCCGTTTTTAATAAGCCTTCAGTATGGACGTTGCGGCCCAAAGAGAAAGTATCTCCCATAGGCCCCAGTTGCCAAGCACAGAGCAAAATACACAAGAGATCTTTTAGGACAAACCAACACCCCTACAGCTCTTGGCTCAATCGGGCCCACCTGGAGTTCTTTCTCTTATTGTTTAATAAGCTGGTCCTTGAGTCAAGGGCATCTGAATATGCTAGTTATTGGATTGACTATTTCAATTGTAGTTCTTCAGAGCTTTCAGAATGCTGCCAAGGTTCAGGCACTTACCTGGAAGAGGAACCGTATGTACCCTGCCCTGACCTGAAGCCATATTTCCTGGTAGGACAGACCTTGGGATGAGCTTAAGAGGGTTCATTTTCATTTTTGAATAGAATCAAATGATGGCCATTATTTTTGGGTGAAGATTGCTCCCTAGAAGTCACCTGGGTGCAGCTGCAAAATGCAGAAGCGTGTCCAGCAAGCCCTAATCATGGAGGCCCTTTGCAGAGTCCTCCATTGTATTGTTAACCTCCACAATGACAGAAAGGACTATTTTCATTATTCTAAGAATGGTAGGCAGGGGTCATATCATAAAAGCCTAGAGACGGCATGCTAAGGATGCCAGACTGGATACTGCAGGGAACTGTTAAAGAAGAGGAGTGGCTTGCCCCAACGTGCATTTAAAGAGCTCCTTTGGGCCACTGGATGAGTGTGAGGAAGGCAGGAGGGTTTTGGAATAGTCCAGGAGAGAGATGATGGGGGCCTGATTTTAGGCTGTGACTGGGGTGGGGGGCCCGGGGGATGAAAAAGAGAGGCATCAGGGATAACTCATACTGCTATTTAAATTGTAGGTTGAAAATCAGCGAACTGGATTTGTGAGGAAAATGCTAAAGGCAAACAAGGCTTTTCTTGGGAGGAGTGGAAAAAGATTGTGGATCATGCTGAAATGCAGGATTAAGCTGAGCAGCAAAAGCTCAGAGTGAGAAGGATGGGGACTATAGTCAGCAGGCTTTAGTCCCCACTCACTATTTGCTCTGGACACCTGAGGTTTGCTCAATATTATGAAAGGTGTGAGCAAATGAAGCTTCCAGCCTCCTCCTCTATTTCCAGGCATATCAGCACACTGAGCCCTTCCTGTACAGAAATTCTACACATTCAGTGCAATCCCTATCAAAATACCATCAACATTTTTCACAGAGCTGGAACAAATAATCCTAAAATTTGTATGGAAACATTAAAGACCCTGAATAACTAGAGGGATGTTGAACAAGAAAAACCAAAGCTGGTAGCATAACAATTCCGGACTTCAGGCTCTATTACAAAGCTGTCATCATCAAGACAGTATGGAACCGGCACAAAAACAGACACATAGATCAATGGAACAGAATAGAGAGCCCAGAAATGGACCCTCAACTCTATGGTCAACTCATCTTCGACAAAGCCGGAAAGAATGTCCAATGGAAAAAAAGACAGTCTCTTCAACAAATGGTGTTGGGAAAATTGGAGACCACATGCAGAAGAATGAAACTAGACCATTTCCTTACACCACACACAAAAATAGACTCAAAATAGATGAAAGACCTCAATGTGAGACAGGAGTCCATCAAAATCCTAGAGGAGAACACAGGCAGCAACCTCTTTGACCTTGACCGCAGCAACTTCTTCCTAGAAACATTGCCGAAGGCAAGGGAAGCAAGAGCGAAAATGAACTATTGGGACTTCATCGGGATAAAAAGCTTTTGCACAGCAAAAGTTGCTGGAGGGAAGGAGTGTGGGGTAAGGGGTAACTGGGTGATGGACATTGAGGAGGGCACGTGATGTGATGAACCCTGGGTATTATATATAACTGATGAATCACTGATGAACTCTACCTCTGAAACTAATAATATACCATATGTTAATTAATTGAATTTAAGTAAAATTAAATTAAAAAAAGATTCTAGAGCCACCCTTACCACTAAGCATTCTATAAAATGCATGGTTTTTGCAACAAGCATGGTACTCTTCAAAACAAAGATCGGGGCACTTGGGTGGCTCAGTCGTTAAGCATCTGCCTGCGGCTCAGGTCATGATCCCTGGGTCTTGAGATCGAGTCCTGCATCGGGCTCCCCGCTCTGCGGGGAGCCTGCTTCTCCCTCTCCCACTCCCCCTGCTTGTGTTCCCTCTCTCACTGTGTCTCTCTCTGTCAAATAAATAACTAAATAATCTTTAAAAAGAAACCAAAAAACGAAGATCAGTGACTCTGGCTTCTTGCTTAAATATAAATGAGATAATCCTGCTTTGTAATCATTATCACAAACATGGAGTAATATTTAAATAGGTCTCCTCTTGAAAAAAAGAACAAACAAGTACCTTTCACAACAGAGAATGTTAACTACAAAGGAACAGCACTGCAGAGAAGCCCTCCTAGCTTAGTCCTGACTGTTTCCAGAATAGCAGATGAGGCAACCACCTTAAATATGGAAATCCCTGTGCGAAGGCAAGTGTCTGTTCTGCCCTCTCAAAGCCTGCCAGCACTTAGAGACTGTGTCACAGAGCAGTGCCGCCCACAGTCAAGGGGCCGAGAACTTTGGGTAATTGTTGAAACTTTACCGATTGTCTCCAGGGCGTATCAGACACTGGCAGAGAGCTGCAGGTGCTACTCATTGCTTTCTTCGAACCTTCTCTCCTTTCGCTCAGGCCAGTTCATTAGCTGCCAACGGGCTGCAGCCTCCTCTCCCCGCCGTGGCCACCTGACACCGCTTGGGCTTTGTTCCTGCACCCCTGGAACTCTGTGGCAAAATCAGATCCAAGTGAGCGTTATCACGGGTACTGCCGGGCAGCCTGTTCTCAGGTTTTAGATGCTCGGCAGCATTTGGCGTTTCTTTCTGCAGCCGCCATCCTTGCAGGTCATCTCTCTGATCTGCCCTCTTGGGCTGTAACTTCTAACCTATCCGTTGAATGCCGACCACAAACTAGACTCTCTGTGGGGGCTCTAAGATGCACAGGGCATGGGCCCTACCCTCGCGGACGAGCTGGGGAGAGAGGAATGTGCACACAGAACAACACTCTCTTAATAGCATGTAATCCCACGTTCTCTAGTCTCCTGGAGAGGCCCTCTCCATGTGTCTGTTGGATATCAGTGCCAAGGCAGAGGTACAATGTGAGAAAATTAAACATTTCTTCTTGGGGTGATAAAGAGTCATCTGTTGCATTTTTGGGAAAAGTGTAGACAAATGTGGATAATGTATACACGGCTGGGTGTATAGGGAATAGAAAACGCTCATACACGGGGATGGTATATCTTTCTTTCACTAAGGTCATTAGACTTGTTTTTACGCCATATAAATGTTAGCTGTGTGGGGTTTTTTTTTTTTTTTTTTTTTAGAATTTAAAGATTTTTTTTTTGGTAGTTAGTCTCTAGGATCATAACAGGCCTCTCTAGGAATCTAGGTAAATGCAGATGAGGGATGGAACAAATGTCTTATTTCAGTGTAAACCTGAACAATATGGTCCCAACGAATCCTATTCATTTTCAGTTTCTCATCCCTTCCCTGCAAGGTAACACTAGAATGATACCAACAGAAAAGAGGAACAGAACTCCCAAGGGAGCTTCCTGCTCTTTTGTTTTTCTTCATCCACTGATTTCTCTACCTTGAAGAAATTGTATTTAAGACCCTGGTGAGACTTGGCCACAAAGCATTCTGTACAGATTTTTTCTGGAAGGGAGAATAAAGCAGTTCCAAAGAGTTGATCTTACTTTTTTGTTGGAGGCTTCTGAGCTCTGTCTGTCGAAAGAACATTCTGCTAATTAGTCAGACAGCCGGTGAGTTGGGGCTGCTTGGTTTTTAAGGGAATAGGCACCAAGTGTAAGTATCTCTGACAGTTGGGATTTCTGCTTTCAGTTTGCTAACACTGAGTTCCTCTCTGTTGTGATCAAAAAAGTCCAGCCCTTCTGTGGTTCCAAGCAGCACTGAATATTTGAACACAGGCCTGTGTGTGGGATGGAAGAGGAAACTTGCTGGGAGATCAGGTCTGGGGTAAACTGCAGGACTGAGTAGTGGGAGAATGGACTATATTCCTACAGACACCAAAGAGTGGATCAGAATTTCTTGGCTCATTTACTCCAGGCTTTGGGGCTGGGTTGGTTGATTGCCCTTGGCAGTCTTTTTCTTCTGTTCTGTGACCTGTTTTATACCAGGAACTGTAATACAGAGCTTAAAATCAAACAGACATGAGTTCTAGTCCTGAGTCTCCCTGCTTACTTTGGGCAAGATTCCTAAGCTCTTAAGGCTCAGCTTCTTCATCTGTAAAATGGGGATAATAATAGCATTTAGGTTACTGTGAGCGTTGACCACAGTAAAGTATAGTAAGTACCCAGCCCATTGCTTAATCCATAGTGGGTGCTCAGGAGTTTATTTTCCTCTCTGGTCCTGACTTTGCCACTTAATAGCTGTGAGACTCTTAACAAGTCATGAAAATGTTCCTGGCCTCGGTTTTCCTTATCTTTAAATTGGGTAGGAGGAGAACACAATAACGCCTGCTCACTGGGATGTCCTGAGGTGTGTCTGCACAGATGTGTCTGCAGCTATGGGTGATGGCCACTACTTGAGGCCTGCCCAGCGGCTCAGCAGTCAACTTCATAGCCATTGCTATGGGTTGGGATGGAAGAGTGTCAGGCTTGTGTCTGAGATGTCGGGGGGGGGGGGGGGGGGGTTGTCTTCTGTGAGGTGGGAAAACCCAGTCAACATATTCCTGGCAGGTGGACATCCTGAATGCAAATAGTCATTTTTCTCTTCCTTTGGGAAGTGTGATGGCTAATTATTATGTATCAACTTAACTGGGCTATAGGGTGCCCAGACATCTGGCCAAACATTATTCTAGGTGCCTCTGTGAGGGTGTTTCTAGATGAGATTAACATTGACTCAGGAGACTGAGTAAAGCAGTGCCTTGCTCAGTGTGGTGGGCCCTGTCAAATATGTCAAAGGCCCGAATAGCAGCAAAAGGCTAACCATCCCAGGAGTAAGAGGAAACCCCTCCTGCCTGATCGCCTCCGCACTGGGACTTTGGTCTTTTCCTGCTTTTGGACTTGAACTAAAACATCATCTCTTCCTGTGTCTTAATCCCACTCACGTTCAGACTGAAACTTACCCCATCAGCTCTCCAGAGTCTCCGGCATGCAGATCTTGGACTTGTCAGTTTCCATAACTGCATGAACCAATTCCTTATAATAAATCTCTTGTAGATGTATTCTATTTCTCTGACTAATACAGAAAGCCTCTCATTTGTCACTCTTTCCTCTCTCACTGCTGTCTTAATCCAGACTCTTCTCATCCCAGGTATGAACAGCAGCAGAAAATGAATCTTTTTGCTTTCAGCCCTCAGATGAGTCTTTCTAAAATTTCGATTACCTTTTGTCCTTTTGCTACTCAAACACCCAATGGCCCCATCACCTAGATAGGGCAAGGATCCCACAGTCTGATATTCAAGACCCTCTACTCTGGCCCACTTTATTGCACTGCCCACTCATCCCCCCCTACCCCCCACAAACTCTCTACTTATCTGCTAGGATCTCAGCACTATTTTCCAAGGAATGTGCATTTTTCTCAACTCCCAGCCATTGTCTATGGGATTCCTCCTGCCAGGCATGCCTTTCCCTGCAGCTCATCCTACACATAACCTCATTTTTGCCATGAGAACCTTGTAGCCATTGCAATGCTTTAGCTTGGGAAACAAGTACCTGAGTTTCTGAGCTCAAGAATGGTCACAGTAAGTGAAGCAGAGGAGAAGCAGGTTTGATGGGGAGATGATTTGGTAAATGTGGTAGCATTTTTTTGTTGGTTGGTTTCTCCGTTCAAGATCACATGGGATTTCAATGAAAGAAATGTTATTCAGGGGAAATGTTCTTTAAAAACTTCTCTGATGGCCATCTGATAATCTTGAAATCTAATTTTAAAAAGTGGAAATAATTTAGTTTTTTTTTTCTAGTTAGAAAAGAATAAAAGGATAAAAATTTTTAAAAGACGAAGACTAGAAAGAAAGATATAGAGAAGTAACAACTACCTGTATTTCCTTTCTGGCTTCACAAAGGGCATTTTAAATTTTTTAAAAAAGGAATTATGTCATGTATACCATTTTATACATCATATTCAACAATACATTGAGAATGTCTCTCTATCAATAAATATAGATCCCAATAACAATTTTTAATGACCACTTAGGGGTAGAATAAAATGTATTTAATCAATCCTGTCCTGATGAATACTTAGCTTATTTCAATGTTCCAGTTTTGTAAACAACCTGATCATGTATCTCCAATTATTTTCTTGAAAGAAATTCTCAATGTGTGACATTATAATTTGTATAGTTGGGTCTGGAAAATTGTATTGATTTTTTTTTTTGATTTTTTAAAAAGATTTTATTTATTTATTTGAGAGAGAGAGAATGAGTGGGGGGGAGGGGCAGAGAGAGAGGGAAAAGCAGACTCCCCACTGAGCAGGGAGCCTGATGTGGGGCTGGATCCCAGGACCCTGAGATCATGACCGGAGCCGAAGGCAGGCACTTAACCAACTGAGCCACCCAGGTGCCCCTGTATTGATTTTTAGAGACAAAATTTGCAGGTGTTCACTGTAAACAGAAGAAAATAGGTAAGAAAAAGAGGATAAAATAACCTACAATTCCATCCCCCCAGTGATCAACTCTACCGAAGTCTTGATAGTGCTGCATCCCGGAGTTGGCAGAATACTTCCTGCAGTGTTCTGATCATTTCCTTCTATTTTCCCATTTAACTAAGTGGTCAAAAGTTTATCTGATTATGCATGTTGTAAACCCCACTGATGTCTTCACATTCTGCACATTATTACTATTTTTCTTAGAGCTTATAATGAGGTATTTCAGCAAAATCAAGGTTAATTCTGACAGGATACATTACAAATGTCAAGATGGAAAATCATGCCTGTACTGATCCGTGTCTTATCATCCATATAGTTAAAATTTTTTTTTTTTTTTTTTTTTTTAGCTTCAGGCTCCTGACTTGGAAAATGATATGATGCCACAATGCTGTGTCACCTTCCTCCAGACACAGAGTTCATCATGCTGGGATCATGTGTTAGGAAGTTCCCATCCACCCACATCATCGCTTTTTGAGGAAACAGGACTTCTGTCTGGATTATTCCATCTTTATATTGTCCTCCTTCATTGCCTTGCCATTACCCAGGACACATCTGGTGAGCACCCTGAGTTTGGGGAGCCCCCTCACTCTTTTTCAGACTTCCCTCTGCATAATGCAGTGGCTTATAGTAGCTGCTTACGTAATCAAGCTTGGAATCCAATTATCTATTAGAATTACAACAGTAGGAAAGTGAGAGAAACAGAGACACTTGTGCCTTCTCGGGGCCCTCCTTCCACTTTAAAAAATGAAGATTTAAAATCATATTGTATGATGGCATTGAGAGAAGGGCAAATAGAATCCAGACTGGATTTATTATTACATATTCATTATTATTTTATTCCTTTTTCTTCTTACTTTAAAAGAAATAAAAACATGTCCATAGGCAATGAGTCTAATGGAGAAGGTGCCCATCTGTGTGTTGAAAGCTAAGGACAAAGAAATGCAGTTCTAGAGGGAAATTATTCCGGGATTAGCCAGGGCTTTTGACTTTTGCAATATTCTTTGACAGCTTGCTATAGTTCCCACAGTGGTTTACGTGTACTAGTCTCAGGGAATCAACACACCAGTCCTCTGTGTTAATTACGACTATTATTTCTCTATTTTACAGAAGTAACGAAGGCATACAGGGCTGAAATTAAGGCTCAAGTCATATGGTTAATAAATGGTGGGATTGGGATACCATTCATTGCACACATATTTCTGGGCCATCTGCTGTGTGCCAGGCACGGTCTAGGGCCCTGGGAAACAGCAGTGAGCGCAGCCAAGTCCCTGCTCTTACGAAGTTTCATCCTCTGATTCCATAAGCAGCTCTGTGTCTTGTGGATGGACAGGCAACAATGTCTCACTCCAAGGGGTACAGGAGGCTGGTCCCTGAAGGCAGATGGATGAAGCCAGAGGCTTCCTGTGGGATGTGGAGTGAGCCTAGAGAACAGATGGAGAGAGGCTGAGTGGCGCAGCAGGGCGAACACAGTGTGGGCCGCTCAGGAGGGGAGACCCTGTCTCCGAGGCAGCAAGTTCGGTCTGGCTCAGGCAGGAGACAAGAAGGCCGGGCCCAGATGCTCTGGGGCTGAGGGCCCAGGAGTTTTATTTATCCTGCGGTTGGGAGCATTCAGCAAAGGGCTGTCAGCAGAGATAATGAGAATGGTTGCACAGCTGGTGTAGTAACTGAGGTAAGAAATGACGAGGGTGGTGGAGGTGGAGAGAAGTGGGCAGCTTGGAGAGAGGGTGAGGAGGTAGAATGTGCAGGGCCTGGTGTCCAGGTGGGTGTTGGGGGGAAGGAGACGGGTCAGGTATCATGCCCTTGTTTCTGGAACACATGGTGATCGCTCTTCTTTCCATGTCTTTGCACAGGGTGCTTGTTGCTTCTGACTGGACCCTTTCCCCCTTTCCACCCAAATAACTGCTTGCCGTTCTGCACTCAGCTCCGGAGTCTCTTCTCTCTGGGGATCTTCCATAGCTGTCAGGATCCAATAGGAGGGAGGTGGCACATTATCCTGAGTAACTGGGGAGAATTAGTAATGGGATTAGTTATAAAGATGTGAGCAGGTTTAAGGAAACCAAAATGTGGTTTTAGATCTTCTAAAAAACCACAGCTAGCAGTACTATTACCATCCCCGAGATCAGAAAGGACCGGGGGAGAGAAGGTTACAAGGATGCCAGAGGATAGAGATGTATGTCGTGGGCTACCCGACAGGAGCTGCATCCTTCAAGAGAGGACTCTGCATTCTGCAGAATTCTGCAATGATCCTAGAGGAGGAATCCCAGAGAATTAGTACCCAGCCTTACCCTCTTCCCTCCCACTTATCTTTTGCTAGGGCTCCCCACCGACCAGATGTAACCACAAGAGCAGGTACTGGAGCCCATGAGGCATTGCCTACCAGCCAGCCCCATGGCACAAAGCAGGCTGGAGAGAGGACCTGAGAGACCCACGACACTTTCCCAGACCCCAGCTCGGTCAGCAGTCTCTCCTATTAGGGACCCCGTGATTCTCACCATCACAACATTGCTCTGTCTCCCACACTCACCCCCACACTCTAGACTGCAAGCTTCTTGGAAAGGTATCTGCACCGTCTTGTCCATCTGTGTATCTTCCACACCTAGCACAGAGCCTGGCACATAGGGAGGGCTCCATAAATGTTGAATGCATAAGGATCTCACTTAATAAAGGTCTCAAATGCAAATTGCACATAGAAAATAAATTTCTGAATCTGTTATCAGCTGGTGTCTTGGGGTGGTTTATGGCAAGAAAGAACAAGTTTCAGCATGATAAGTTGGAAGTTAATGTCCCCTGAGGAACATGTACTTCCTGGTTTTATTCTTTTTTTGGTGGATCAGGGTGTCATCAGTCAACGAAACATGCAGCAGCTGTCCCTACGGGGAAGCAGAATTCCTACCAGAAATTAACAAGTGTCTGCCATTCCTTTTTCTTTCGCAGCAAAGCTAAAGCATTAACAACTGAAAGCAATGACAACATTATTTCCTGCAAATTATATCGGGTGGATCCAACAGAAAAGTGCGTTGGGAAATTAAATTTAGCAGGTCAATGTAGCAGCACAGAACTCACAGCAGCTTGCAACTCTGCTGTGTCTATGGAATGACACAGGGCAGCCATCAGACGTAGACAGGATGACCGAGTTGCAGACCCCAGCCCTGTGTCCTGTACGCCCCTGCTTCTCCACTTTCATAGCCATTCCAGGTCACTTCCTCTCTCAACCTGTCCTACCCTGAGGAAATGGGGGAAATTGTTCCGGCAGCAGTTTCCATCACCTTCTAATTATTCTCTAGCCTGATGTTCAAACCCTTTTGACAAGTATCTCCCATTCCACCCTTAGTGATGTAATATGTCCCCTTGTAACTGGTTCTCAATCCTGCATCTACAGCTCCTCTCACTGTCTCTTGTTAAAAGTAACCTTCCGTCTTCACTTTGTTGTGAATTCTCACTCCCTCCCATACCTCGTACTCACTCAAGGAGAGTTTCTGATTAATGATCCACTTAGTTCTCCCTGCTCCATACATGTCTCCATAGTAACTACACCTGGCTAAAAGTTGGCAGCAGCCGTGTGTGGTGACTTGGCTTCTCCCCCACTCAGCCTCTGATCCTGTCGGTGGATGATTTTATTCCTGCCCCCACAAGGCCTGGAGAGCTCTGCCCTCCGTGACAAACCAGCGGCATTGCCCGCTTGCTACCTGATTCCTCTCTGCCTCCAAACACAATGCAAAACAAGCTCCTGTTGCCACACTGCACATAAATAGAGATTGCTCTTCAACTTCAGAAATGTCCTTGGCACAGAATGTACAAGCCTACCAGCCAAAGGATTTCTCGCTCTCCCCATCTTGCAGGGGCGTGGAGGCAATCTCGGTGGCCTTACGCAGGAGGCCCGCCATGGAGTGGCTCTATCCATCCTGATTGTCCTGTGTTAAGGAAGGAGTACATGTTCCTCCATCAGTGCGCGGAACCTGGAGTCAAAGCCACAGGAATTTATGGATTCGTTCTATGTCTCCTTCTCTGAGATCCTATTGCCAGGCTGGGCTGCCATGTTGCACAGGTCTAGGCAAATGGTGCTCCCTGGGGCCGTCAAATGTGGTGGGCCTGGTGCCAAGCATTGTCTTGAGCCCCGCGAATCCAGTGGCTATGCTGTTTGTGCATCTTTGCGCCTCTGGATGCATTCTTTGATCTTCTGCACCCTGCTCAGTGTCCCAGGAAGCAGACCTGTATGGATTGCAACTCTTTTGCCCTCCTACTTCCTTTTTTTAAAAAAAGATTTTATTTATTTATTTGACAGAGGGAGAGACAGACACAGAGAGAACACAAGCAGGGGGAGCAGCAGAGGGAGAGGGAGAAGCAGACTCCCCGCTGAGCAGGGAGCCTGACGTGGGGCTCGATCCCAGGACCCTGGGATCATGACCTGAGCCGAAGGCAGATGCTCAACCTGAGCCACCCAGGCACCCCGCCCTCCAACTTCCTGTTGGACAATGGGAAGCACTGGCAGGAGACTGGAAGGGGGGAATGGAGAAGAGTGGCCAGCAAACTTGCTTCCCTGCCAGGAGGCTGTGGTTTGCCACTAAGGGCCCTGGCTCCTGTCAGGCAGCCCTCCATTCGGCAGCCTTCTCCGAGTTCTGGCAAACACGGATGGCCCTGGGGTGACTGGGCCCAGGCTCTTGTGCTCTCCTTGGTTGCCCTCATCTTTCTAAGCGGTTCCCTCATTAAACTCTTAATTTGACTCCGTTTGAGTGTGCCGTCGTTGCTTTCTTGTGGGAACGCTGTCAATTCTCTGGGATTCCTCCTCTTGGGATCGTTGCAGAGTGGGGGCGACCCCTCCCGAAGACAGAACTTACATTACTGGGGAGGAGAGTCAGACAATTGTCAAATGTAATTTATATAATTTTAGAAAGTGATAAGGGCTAAACAACAACAAAAAAGTAAACACGGTAATAGGTTGGTCACGGTCTAGAGGAGGAGAGCTACTTACCTAGGGAGAGTGGCCTGGAAAGGCCTTTCTGAAGAGATGACCTCTGACCTCACCGCCAAAATGATGAGAACAAGGCAGCTGCCCCAACATCCGGAGAAAGAACATTCCTGACCAGAACGGCAGATGCAAAGGGCCCCAAAAGGGTTGGAACAGAATGGAACCCCGGGACCAGAGGAGGGTAGCAGGAGAGGTCAGGGAGGTGGGGCAGAAGGGGGCTTGGGGGGCGCCTGGGTGGCTCCGTCGGTTAAGCGGCTGCCTTCGGCTCAGGTCATGATCCCAGGGTCCTGGGAATGAGCCCCGCATCAGACTCCCTGCTCAGCGGGGAGTCTGCTTCTCCCTCTTACTCTGCCTCTCCCCCTGCCTGTACTCTCTCTCTCTTTCTCTGTCAAATAAATAAATAAAATCTTTAAAAAAAAAAAAAGAAAAAAGAAAAAGAAGGGGTTTTGGATTTTATGCTAAGGGCTCTGAGAAGTCGTGGGGGCAGGGAGTTGCGATGGTCGCCGTCCTGATAGAAATCAGATGCAACAGTGAGAGAGTTTAACTGAAGAAAATGCAATGGAAGGACTTTTGGCATAGGCATGAGCAGGGTGGAAAAGCCGGGAAGAAGGGTGGTCCAGCAGGCAGGTGCCCACAATGGAGGGAAGCTCTTTCCACCCCCACACCTGGAGGGGACAAGAGGAGGGAGCTGTCGCCAGCATCTGGGAAGACAAGGAGCCATACAAGAGGGGTCACCAACAGGAGCTGTGTCAGATGGCTTCTGGAGGCCTCTATGAGGGTGTGGGGGGCAGAGACGAAGTTGGGAGTCTAGCAGGTCCTGGGCGGTCTGAGCTAAGGGTCCCCGTGCACATGGACAACACAGGAGGTGGGGACTCCCGAGGACCACTGAGCACATCTGATGTGAAGCAGAGACACTGGAAAGAAGGCATTTCATTCTCCAGGGGCTGCCCTCAGCTCCAATACTTGTCGGCAAACCCTAAGCATTTTCATAAGCGTTCACAGCTTCAGGGCTCAGCCAGGAGACCGGGCCACAGCAGACACAGCAGGGGGGACTGTGGTAAAAGGCCAGTGCCACGCCCCACAGAAGGGCCTTCCAGTGGAAGGGTCGCACGACCTGAATTCAGGAGAGCTGTCCGCTACCTGAGCCAAACCACAGCTGCAGGGGCGATGCGTTCAGTCGGCTGGCCTGCCGGCAAACCTTCCCGAAGTCCTTGTACTGCCGTGCTCCCGTGGCTGTGTGGGGGCCGCCAAAGCGATCGGGTGCTCGTTCGGGCTGAGGACTGTCCATCAGCAGGCCCGCGCAGGTTGGCAGAGACAGATGGCTCCCAAACCTTTGCTCCTAAGTTTAGAGAGCAGACTTCTTATTAAGATGAAATTCTAGGGAAAGAAAACACTGTGGGGGTTATTCAGGGAAAGTAAATATATGGTCTTTTTTTTCCCCCCTCTCTTTTGGTTTCTGTCTCCTAGTAAGGTGCATCTGGGGGAAAAAACACACACACACACACACAATATAAAGTAAGCATTCTCTTCAGAAACCTCGGCTGCCCCCCACTGGCATTAGTCTTAGTCAGTGGTTTCCAAATATTTTTAGCAGCAGAACTCTTTCTAAAACAAAATCTGCCACAGAATCTTCACGTATAACACAGGCAAAACCCAAGTGGCCATTTTCTGGATACCTCTGTGCAGACCCTGATTCTCACCAGTTCCAGTGGGAGCATCCTGAGTGCCGGTGTGTGTAAGTGAGGCTTATGGAGGTATAATTTGCATACAGTAAAATTCAGCCTTTTTAGGTATACAGTTAGACGAGTGTTGACACAGTCTCATAGTAACACCATGATCAAGACACAGAAGAGCTCCATCACCCCCCACATTCCCTCATGCCTCTTTGTAGTTCACCCTCCCCAACACCATTTCCTGAAGCTACTGATCTGATTTCTGTTCCCGAAATTTTGCTTTTCCAGAATGTCATATGTAGAAATGGAATCATGCAGCATGCAACATTTTGTGTCTGGCTTCTTCCCCTTAACCTAATGCTTCTGAAAGTCATCCGTGATTTTGTACCTATCAGTGATTTGTTGCTTTTCATTGCTGAGAAGTCTGTTGTTCTTCTGTGGTTTTCGAAGTTGTCCTTCAGCTTCTGATTCTTTTCTGCATAGAAGTTAAAGTCCCCCATTCAAATAATTTTCTTTCATTTTTACAATACTGAGATTGAAGCCCTTGGTAACACCACCGAAGGAGCACAGGTGGAGCAGGGTTTTCTGACCCCGGGAGTGCCCCCCCATGCCACGCTGCTGTGTCAGAGTTCTCACTCCCCAAGCTGGCTTCTGGAGCTTCCAAGTCCCTCCCTCCATCTCTTCCCAGGACTGGAATTCCTGGGATTCTTCTAATCAAAGCAAGAGAGTACCTCTTGCCTTTCTGCTTCTTCTTTTTTAAAATTATAATCACCAGACTATTCTTGAGCTGGGGAAAGAATACAAGTGAAGGCATTTGTCCAAAAGTGCGCCTAGGTTGCTAAAGGTCTCCCAAGGACAAAGATAGGGAGCCCAAACACAAACTCCATACCAAACCTTCAGCTTTAGCCATTGCTCATTTGACCACCCTGTTGTAAGCCTCTCCCGGATTCTCGGTTCTGCCAACTGACAAACAGCTGTTGCTCCCCTCAAAGGCCACGCTATTGGCCTACCGGCTCACCAAGCTGGAACCCGTGTGTGGACAGAGAGGTGGGGGGAGGAGGGGGGAGAGGGGCGGTACACGGGCGCCTTGGGTCCTCAGCTCCGGGGTTTGGACCTCATGCCGTAGTCAGTGGCGCTGAGCAAGGGCTCCAGGCGGAGGCCTGGCGGTGTGCATTCTGGAGACCCCTCTAGTATCGGAGGGAGGGAAACCTGTTGGAGGCTCCCGCCACGGTTCATGTGAAAGATGATGCATCGAAGCACCGGCAAGACAATGGCGAGAGGAGAATCCACTTCAGAGACACGCCGGATACAGAATTGATAGAGCCTGGAAGAAAGGGGACAGGAAGGAAGGTGCAAACCACCTCATTTAGCTACTCCAAGAATCCTGCAATGTAGGGGTCACCGTGTCCGTTTCACAGATACCAAAACCCAGCTCAATGCAGTTAAATCACTTACGTGAGTTTACACAGCTAGTAAGATAAAAACCGAATCACGTTGCAGAGGCACAGCGCTCGGGGATTACTCAGGCCTGTGAGATAGCGAGAAACACATTTAATGAGTTGTGGAAAACTACCTTAAGAAAACCAAAAACTGTGCCTTGGCAAGAGCGTCCTCGAGGGCTTGGAGAGCCCCGTCTGGGCCATGTGCTCCTGGTGACCTAAGGGAAAGGAGCAGACTGTAAAAGGCTTTGCCCTGTTCTCCTCTCACTCATCCTCTTTCACTTTGTCCTTCCGCCTGCATCTGGGGAAGAGAGATTTGTATAATAACACGTTAGCATTTGAGAGCATTTCAGCAAAGCCTGCTACCATCTGCCTTGTCTGACACAGACATACCCCCACCACCGATTTATTCCTCTGGGGTAAGGGGCCTCCTCCCCATTTCCCAACTGCTTTGGAGATAAAAGAAAGCAGTGAGGGATTTATCCTTTTTCCCATAACACTGTGGCTGTAATTTAAAGCTGCCATAACTCATGTATAGAACTGTGACCATAATACCATGGAAAAAGCCATCATTCAAACCCCAGAGGAAGAAATGTGGAGTCTTGTTTCTTCCAGCTGTAAATTGCCTCCAAACCAGCAGACAGCTGTTGGCATAACCAGACAATGGAAACTAAGGTTTGGAAAGTTACCCACGATGGATTGTTTTTTCTTTTCTCTCTTTTTCACAACTTCACGAGAGTCAAAATAGTTTTCTGTACTGGAAAGTGACCAGGACTAGATAATTGATCTTTATTGGGCTAGTACATAACTCTCCAAATTTGGGGGATGCCCTAAAAGATTCGTAGACCTGGATTACATTTGCACGGATTAAATAGACCCTGGTCAAGTTGGGTTGGGTTACTTCAACTAGTTCTGTGAGGATACCAGCCATGAGTCTTGCAGGGATTGCGGTGTCTATTTTTCTCTTGTTCCTAGGGTGGAGTGTTTCAGCCCCATAATTTCTCCCACCCTGTTCTGGTCCATGCTTCCCAGCTGTGGGCAGGCATAACAGCTTATGCTATGGTTAAAATTCACTGCTCTAATCATTTTCCAGTGAGCTCATGTAGACCAGGAATCCCCCCAAATCTGCTCCCCACATGTCCTACCAAATTCAGCTCTGTCCAGTATGCCAACTTACACACATGGGCATGAGCACCTTCTATGCATTAAGAACATTCCAGACACTCTATGCTCACTATATTACTTCATTTTATCCTCACCACAGCCCTACCTATTCCCATTCCCATTTTATAATTGAGGAAATCAAGTCAGCAAGTGACTCAATAAATAAGAAAAAAATTCTAACTTAGGTCAGCGGAACTCATCAAGCTAGTGCTCTTGCTTTGCTTGGTTCACAATTCTTTTAGGAGGTAAGATGTATATGACCTCTGATAGAAAGAGGAGGATACAATTCTTATAAATGCTTTTGAGTGTGTAAACTTTTAAATCAAAGATTACCTAAGTATTTCTGAGATATTATTTACTTTCGAAGTCGATCATTTTCTATCCTTGTGCTTGTGCCTTCAGACTTGTGAGTTCAGGCTCGAGGGTTAGATGGCTTGAATTCAGTGCCGCCTCTGTTACTTCTTACCAGTGTGACTGTGGGCACTAAAGTCAACAACCTCTTTGTGCCTTGGTTTTCTCATCTTAGAATAAAAATTATAAGTAGTATCCACTTTCCAGGGTTGTTTTAACTTTTAAAGAGGAAAGATTTATGTAAAATGTCTAACACAGGAGTGACACATGGGTTGTGCAGTTGATTGTCACACTGGTAGCCCCAAATGAACCATGCCCCCCCCCCCCCGGGATTTAGCCTGTATGTAGTGCCCTTCCACACTGACTCTGGCCTTGCTTTGGCCAATGAGATACTTGCAAGAAGCAGAGTCCTAACAAGTGCTTGCACATAGGGGTTTGTCCTGTTGAGACATTTGCTCTTGGAGACCTGAGCCATCATATAAAGAAGTTAGCTTATTCAATTGCAGAGAACCCCTGGAAAAAGAGAGAGAGAGAGAGAGACAGGAGCCCCGTCAAACCTTAGCTGTTCCAACTGAGGCTCCAGATAGCCATCTTGGACATTCCAGTCCCAGCAGATGTCATGTGGACCAGAAGAACCACCCAACAGAGCCTGGTCAACCCATAAAGCCCTAAGAAACAATAAAATATTGTTTTAAGCCACTACATTTTGTCGTGGTTTGCTATGTAGCAATGGGTAACTGAGGTAAAGTGCATTCAATAAATGTCATCTACTTTTTCAAGTGGTCGTCATTATTGATTGACTTTATTTCCTCCAAAATAATTAATATTAAGACAGGGAAAGCTGTGTTCCTCAATAACTCATTCACTCAACAAAAATGTGCTGTGTCCCTCTCATGGGCAAAGCAACAAGGATTTGTCTCCCATTTTTAAAAAATGGTATCCTGCTCCCACTGCCCCTCAAGCATGCCTTCATAAGACTTTTCTTTTTTTTTAATTTTAAGGCTTTTTAAAAAAGATTTATTTATTTATTTTGAGAGAGAGAGAGAGAGTGAATGAGTATGAGTGGAGGAAGGAGAGGAAGAGAGAGAATCTTCAAGCAGACTCCCCACAGAGTGCAGAACCCGACAATCGCAGGACCCTGAGATAATGACCTGAGCTGAAATCAAGAGTCGGCCGCTTAACCAACTGAGACACCCAGGCGCCCCGTGGAATTTTTAACTCTTAGATTTGCAACGTAGAAAAATGTAAATTTCCCATCTTCTTAGAATTATTATTTATTGAGTGACTACAATGTTTATCCATTTTTTAACCTTTTAAAAATGCATGAGGGAATTAATGCAGAACCAGACTTTACTTTTCATATACTCACTGCCTCTTCTTGATAGGAAGTTGAAAAATACTCAACACTACATCAAAACCATAGACTCTCAAGGATAAAAGGGCCTTTGAAAGGTCAGCCAGTCTGCTCTACTCTAGGTAGACTTTCATCTCAGCTTCCCGGAGAGCTGCCAAGGCTCCTGTTTTTAAAGTTCTGCAAGCTACATTCCCTGGGTAGCAGCCACAAAGCCTTCATGCACAGCGTTGGTATTTCCAGGGGGAAATCATGCTGCAGTATTAACTTCGCTACCCTCTTCAGGCTCCTGCATTATGGGCTGCCGTAATTTAGGGTCATGTTTGTAGCCATGAAGTGTCATTTGGTTGAAAATCACCCACTCCTTGCTGGTGTTACACATAGCTTCTACTGAGCGTACACACAAAATGAGTTAAAACAAAACTGCGCGGGACAGGGAGCTTGCCTGCCCTCCCCACACTTCGCCTTTGGCCAGGACCTCCCGGCCTTCATCTCCTAAACACTGGTCTGACCTCAGTTGTTTCCAAGACAAATGAGCTTTAGCGAGGCATTATTTCTCCTTGTACAATTGCATCTTAAGCTACATACATATATCTGATATATGTAAACATGTATAAATCACCCAATTATGGAATCAAAGGCCTACGACCCTGTTAATTTAATTGTGAAATCAGAGAGATAGGAAGTGGACTTTATTCCAACTCCCCACTTTGATCTGCTCTGGTCATCTTCAGATATGAACGTGGGAGGGCATGGGGGTTAGGAAAGGACACGGAAAGCATTTGACCCAGGGACAAACATTCATGGAGGAGCTCCACTTTAGAATTTTGGCATTGTTTGCAAAGAGGTCGTATATACAGTCATGGATGCAGATGCTTCTCATTCAACTCGAAACCCACGTCCCGTGATCAGACCAAATACTACCGCTCAGGTGCTATGAATTAATTACAAAACAAGCAAACAAACTCTTCTAATTACCTGTGAATAGCACAGTTATATGCTACTGTGTGTTTTGAATTAGAAGTTGTTAATGTAAACATTAAAATATACCACAATTTGGGGATCCTGTTTCGACCATCTTTCAAATAATAACAGCTGAGCACTTATGGAGTCCTTATCACACGCTGGGTATTTAGCGGGAAACTTTCCAACAATCTGGTGAAGGAGTAACTACTACCACCCCATTTTACATGTGAGGAAACTGAGGCACAGGCACATTCAGAAATACGCCCAGGGTGTACAGGTGATTACACACAGAGCTGGGACTTGAGCCCAAGCAGGGCGGCTTCGGAGCTAATGTGTTCAATTCCCCAATCCGCTGTCTCAGTTTCGAAAGTCTCCCACGTAGGGAGGATGCCTTGCGTCTCCAAGATGTGCTGGACCTATAGCAATGGAAAAGAAGGTGGGAGGACAGGCGTGGGACGACGCCAGAGAGGATAAAGCAGGACGACCTGTATGGTTGCCGGGCAGAGGCAGATGAGGCCGCCTTGGTGGGATCTGCCCAGCCCAGGCCCAACCTTCCCAGCAGCTTCCCCATTGTGTTCTTTCCCCGCACCACTGTCTCCCTCTTGTTCCCAGCTTCATCCCCATCTCTCTGCCCCAGTATGCCTGCATGCGGTGGTCCTGAATCCTTTCCAGTGGTGTTCTCCTTCTGGTCTACACCCCCTGCCCCCAGCTCCAGTCTCTGGCCTCGGCATCCTCAGTAGAGGGCATGTCAGGTCCCCGAGTCAGCCACGGGAAACCCAGGGCCCAGAGTTTCTGCTGCCTAGAGCTGTGGCTTGACCCTTCAGGGCCCAAGGTGCAGGGAGTGGAGAAGTGTGGGATGGAAAGGAACCTGCAAGCGGGGGAGGAAGGCCTGTCTGCACTCTTGGGGCCTAACTTCTGTATACAGCGGCTCAGGGCTCTGGGAGCAGGAGGGAGTGTGGGGAGACACGTGTTTCCCTCATGCGCATGTCAGGGAAACCTGCCCACGGCCGCACTAGCAGGCAGCACTTCCATGTGCGCACGTAGTGACACACAGACCATGTCACTGGTTAGAATGCTGGTGAGCCTGAGCCGCACCCCTAGGCCTGATCACGGCCGTGTGAATCATCAAGTACCACAGGCACTGAGGATGCGAGCTTTGCAGTGGTCTACCAAATGCTAGAGGCCTGCCAAAAAACACGTCAGGCGACGGAAAAGTAAATCATAAAATAAAACTGAGCATCTAGTTAAAAGCCTGCAAACCATAACAGCCCATCACCTAGCCAGCCACAAGTCAGCTCACATGTAAATAATATTGACTGTAGAATGCGGGTGGGTTTCCATGTGATTTAATATGTCCGCCACAATCTTCAGCCGGTACGGAGGCCCAGGCACTTGCTGCTTCTGAGGAAGCTGGCCGTGGGGACAGGATTGCACACGTTAGAGGGACTGCATAAAGAGGAGGGTCACAGGTGGGCACCATGGACCCTTAAAAGGGCAGTGAGACAGAGGGTGGGGGGGTGCGGGTGGGAGGGCCCTATCAAAGATGGCTGCATGCTCCTCAGAGTGAACTCCTTCTTCTGGCCCCACAGATTGAAGTAATATTCCAAAACTCACAATCTTGGTGCAATTGGATTTCTTGCAGAAATCAGTGAGGGGGGGGGCGCCTGGGTGGCTCAGATGGTTAAGCGTCTGCCTTCGGCTCAGGTCATGATCTCAGGGTCCTGGGATCGAGTCCCGCATCGGGCTTCCTGCTCCTTGGGAGCCTGCTTCTCCCTCTGCCTCTCTCTCTGTCTCTGTCTCTCATGAATAAATAAATAAAATCTTAAAAAAAAAAAAAAGAAATCAGTGAGGGGAGCAGGTGGGGGACTGTGGCGGGCAGCTGGCTTCTCTCTCAGCATCACCAAAACCAACCCTGCCCCCACCTACTCCCACCTGCATGTCTAACTCCCCATCCCAGTTCTAGTGGCCTGGACAACTGTAAGAGCCTCCCTAAAGGGTCTCCGGCTTCCGTACCATCTTCTCTCCATAACACAGAAACACTGGTGGTTTACAATCATAAAGCAAATCCCTTCACACCCCCACAAAGAATAAACACTCATCTCTCTCTTTTGGTTTCCATGCAGCCCTTATGATCTGGCCCTTGCTCCCCCCTCATCGCAGACCTTCTCTCCCGAGTGTAGCTGACCCTGCTGCATGGCCTCCGGGTCTCCTGCCACAGGTCAAGCTCAAGCTCAGCCTCAGACATGGCCCTGGTGGCTCCCTTGGCCCAGAACACCTCCCTCAGTTCTTCAGGCTACCAACCGGCCATTCAGGTCCCAGTCAGTGGTCACCTTTTCAGGGAGGCCTTCCTTGCCCACCCCCCCCCCGGGGAAATTAAGTACCCCCTCACCCCCATATCACAAGACCTCACACTACCCTGTTTCATTTTCTTCATCAAATTTTTGCTGTCTGAAACCATCTTTTCACACACATTGTTCTCTTACTTTTGTTTGCTTGTGTGTCTGCATCCCAACTACTAGAACATAAGTGCCACCAGGACAGGAACTTGTCTTGCCTTTGGTTTTCACCAAACTAAAGTCCTTAGTGTGTTGCTATCACTTGTAATAATGCCTAGGAGGTAGTAGGTGGTCAATAAATACTTGTTGAAAGCATGAGTAAAAAAAAATGAATAGATGGACCTGAACTGACATGGCCCACAGGAGCGTAGAAATCCTGGGGATACTTTGAGGTTCTTGGATTGGGGATGAACTGATTTTAACTAAGTCTCTAAGGGGTCTTCAAGCAACATCTGGTTTATGTATGTATTTAATTGTACCTTACCTCATTGCAAAAGAATGTGCCGTCATTTTCAAAGATACATATAGTGCAATAAAATTTCTAAAAAGGAAAGAGTGGATATGGAGAGGAAATAAGCATTGAAAAAATAAGATAACATGAGAGAGCAAGATTAGCAATTAAAATACATACCACAGAGTTCTTTCTTCCTTGCCAGAAGTGACTGCAAATGTGACTTTGAACTTTTAATAGCAAGTGACAGCTTATCTACACCAAAGTCCTTAAGAAAGAGAAGCGAGAATGCGTAAAACTTGACTTTTACTTTACTTTTTACCTGTTAGCCATGAATCATAACAACCATGCTAACATTAAATGTGTTTCCAATTAAGTTTACTAATCTTAGTTTTAGCGGTAAATAGGAGTTGTTATCAGTCAATATTTATTGAACATGTGCATTCAAAGGGCTTATGCATTCCAGCAGACTCACAGTGCCTTTCTCATGCTGCCCTGGTAACCTGGCAGGGTCCTGACCAGTCAAAATGTTTACGAGAAGCACAGCCTGCATGAAGGATGGTTGACAAGGCCCTGGCTGATGCAGGTCTAACATGGCTTACTTCTGATCAGTAGAAAATTCTTACTTGAGTTTAATTTAGAGGCTCCTTGATAATGTTGAGGATCATTTCCTTCATACTGCCTGCCTTCTCAACCCATTTCTCCAGAATAAACCCCTCAATTGGTTTAATTTTTTTCTAAAATTTACATGTTTCCCCCAATTTTGCTCATCTCTGTTTCTCTCTCTAGAAACTTTCTAGGTCTCCTCCCCCTCCTCCTCCCACTTCCTCTCCGTCCTCATCCTCCTCTTCTTCTTCCTCCCCCGCAAACAGTTTTGAAAGCCAGTACAGAAAGTGTCAAAAGCCATTAGAAATTCTATGGGCCATGGAATACTGGCCAAGTTGCTTAATATTTTTTACCTCAGTTGCCCGTTTGTAAAATTAGGGAAGATAAGTGCGCCTACCTCCCAGGGTAGGTTATGAGGCTTAAATGCGTTTGTATGCATGCGTGAAGTCCTTCGAGCCTCGCCTGGCAAGCTCCAGGAGCGCATTAGCTATCATTATGATTAGGTGCCGTTCCCTTTTAAAATGATCTCTTCTCTTTTTCCTGTGTCCCTCAGCAGAAACTGTATTTATTCCTGTTTGTTGCCTTGTATCTCGATGTCTCTGAACGTTACCAGAATTCCCGTCCCCTCTTCTTTGCTTGGAGAACTCTTGTACATCCTTCAAAACTAATCTTAGATGTTTCTTTCTGCAGAAAATCTTCCTGAATTGGCACACCCAGCTCCTCCTCTGGGCTTCCCTGGCAACCTGTGCATCCCTTTTTATCACAGCATTTAAAATACTGTGGGTTGTTATCTGTTTGCTTGTCTATCTCCATGAGGACTGTCAGGACGAGGGCTGGAACTTGATCCTTTATGTCTTTGGTGTCTAGCACATTGCTTGGTACATAGTGGTTATTCAGTTCAAAATTGGTTGAACTAAAATGAGTACAGAACTGATCCCATGGGGAAAAATCAACCTATAACATGGCAGCATCGTATTTCTTATATATTCTGTACATAAGCAATCCGGGATCATGCTTGCTTTCCTGGATGAGACTAAACGAAACTTATTTTTATTACTTATCATTTAAAGATTTAACTCATCTTTGTAGGAGACCAAGCCTTTTTTCCCTTGCAAAACATAGTTCAGGAAAATAGCAGAAGGTACTGGGCACTGGGTTTGGAACCCCTCCTCTGTGCCTCCTGGTTGTGAGCTTTGGGCTAAATTAGTTCATCTTCCTGGACTTCAGAGCCTGCACCAATAAAAGGCATTGTAACACTTGCCTCTCTCCTTTCTTGTGAAGATCAGATGTGATAGTACCCGTGAATGCACTTTTAGAATAGCGTATCATCCCTCTGTAGATGTGAGATAATATGTAATTTGGGGAGAAATCTTGATGTCTAAATTGAGGCACCTATCCAACTAAGGGGTGGGAAACTATTCTGGCCGTAAGCTTAACTGGAGACAATATTCCTTTTTAAAAAATTTTTAATTTAATTTTATTTTAAGTAGGCTCCACACCCAACGTGGGGCTCGAACTCAAGACTCTGAAACTAAGTGTCACATGCTCTACTGACGGAGTCAGTCAGGTGCCCCAGCAATATTCCTTTTGCATCAAGATTCAACTGTAAGGTAATTTGAACATCTATATTTTCGGTTATACCACTTCATTAGATATTAAAAGACTTTCGATATAGTTTTCATAAATGGCACTGCTTTGGGAGGCAGGGTGTTAGTGCATGCCAAATCCATAGTCTTTACAGGGCGTGTTGCGTGTTCCCAGGGGAGAGGATGTAATTTCACCAAAGAAAGGTGGGGGCAGGGCTGGACAGTCAGGGCAAAGGCCGGGTACGCACTCCAAACACGGGGCTGTGTGAATTATGATTATTTTTGCACAGCAATTGAACCGTGATACCTTGCACCCATAATGATTTGTTGGCTAGAAGATGTCTACGTGCCGGTCCTTGAATTTTTCTTTGCTGCTTTCTAATTTTACTGTGATGATAATAAATGGAACCACAGCGCTTCCATCAGAAACCAGAGCATGTCCATGAATAACTAACAGACTGCATACAGTTTTCCCAGTGAATTTTCAAAGCCAAACGTGGGTTGGCTTTTGTATATAAATTGCCAGTGCGCCTTTTCCATTCCGGTGGGAGCTCTCTGAAGGGAACGTTACAGCTGTGATGAATAACAGTCCCTCTAAAGAGGCTGGCATGAGGCTTGCATTCCATCCCACTGAGTGGAACACCGCGCCTGTCGCCAAATGTGCCGGCTCTCCCACCATTAAATAAATATATACATATGTCACTTGGCTTTGTTCCTAAGTCCTAGGCTCTGTAGAAACCAAGCACTTAATTACTATTAATAATGCTATAGTTATAATAGATGCAAAGCCAAGGAGTGGGTGCTTTGTCCTTAGCATCTTTGATTAAATTTCCCAATGTCCGTTACTTAATTTTTACTTACAGTATCCCTTAACTCCTTATTTGCCACTATAATAAATAGCAGGATTCTTTCCACTATAAATTGGCTCTATGCAGCCGATATTTTAATTAATGAATCTCTAAAGATAGTAACATCTACTTCACAGACCAGGATAAGAACAAACATTTATTATGTGGTACATATTTTTCTAATTATTATTAGCCCTATTTTACAGATGAGGAAACAACTTTAGAGAGGTTCGGTGACTTCTCTCACATGGCATTGCTGAAATTTGAACCCAGACCATTATGTTCTAATGCTTCTCTATGGAAGTGAAGCATAAAGGCACTGTTCAATAAATCTTATTTTCTCATTTTCCAGGAAGAGATAGAATCATAACTATTCTTGTGTATAGAGAAGTTTATTAGAGAGGACACTCGTTGGTGATGTCTCAGTAATTATTGTGAAGATACTTTGTTTCTTTTTGAAATGACATTTAAAAAACTAACTCAGGTTAATAGTTAGAATCAGACAAGAGACCATGGAGGCAAATATCCAGTTTTCTGTTTCTTTTACAACTTGTATTAGCTGTAAATTTTTAAGATAATATCACCTGGCCCTTGGATTATTCCTATAGACTTAAATCTGTCCTTCTGACTCCACTCTCCCCACCCCACCACTAAACTAAAGAAGCTTAATGAAACTGCGATTTGTTGGCCTGGCTCCCAACTGCATACCCATCCCATCTCCTCACCCCCCTCCCCCCTACTGTGGATCTATTGCCAATGGAATGAAATCCGAAATCCACATCTCGAAGCCCTCACCAACGCGGTTTCATCCTAATGATCCGTTCTTATTTCTTACAACGAATCAACACTTACTCTTACTTTCAATCTGGAGTAATGCCTCTGTCACTCAGCCACGCACTGCTTGTTCCTGATTCCACACCTTCGCCTATGCGCTCCCTGCCTGCACTGTGGAATGCTCAGCCCCCCACACGGGAAGAAGATTTAAGACCCATTTCTTCCCTGAAGCCAAGTATTCTAGCCTATCCTCTTGTTGCTTTCCCTCCACCCCAACCTCCTTCCTATTCCATATATAGTTAGTAACAGTTGAGCTATCAATTATTCCTTAAGTGCTAAACAGGTGAAGTGTCTGGCCACCAAATATATTGTCAGCTCCTTAGGGACAGGTCTCCTCTCAAGTTTTCTTTTGTATCCTCCTGAATAATGTTGAGGAAACATTAGGTCTCCATATGTACTCATTGGGTAATGAAGATCGGAATTAGTCAAACTTGTATTTGAAATCTCTAGTTTCTAATTTGTAATGCACTCATTAACTTTATAATTTTATTTAAATAATGCTCTAAATCAATCTAAATATACAAGAGTAAATGTTGAGTTCCATAAGGAATGATATACCCATACCATGGAATATTATGCACCCATTTTAAATAGTGCTCTTGAAGAAATATTATGAGGTCAAATGCTTTGTAATATATTAGTAAATTTTAAAAATTCTATAAAAAGTATGTACAGAATAATCCCAGTTTGGGATGAAAACTCCAAAACTAACAGGATATTGAAAAATACTAATCCTAAAGGAAAAGACTGATAAGTTGCACTTTATAAATAGCTTCTATTCATCAAAAGATACCTTGAACAGAGTATAAAGACAAACCTGACAGAGGACTCATATCCAAAATACATACGAGAAATCCTATAGATTAAAAAAAAAAAAAAAAGAAGACAACATCATTTAAAAGATAGACAAAATGCTTACACAGGCAAAAAAAAGATACCTAAATGATTGATAACCAAATGAAAAGGTGCCAAATATCATCGGTCATCAGAGAAATTATAATAAAAGCCATAATGAGATACCAGTACACATCCCTCAGTTGGCTAAAACAAACAAACAAACAAACAAACAAACAACAACAACAACAAAAAACCCCGAAACTGGTAGTATCGAGTGTTAGCAGGAATATGGAACAACTAGAACTCTCAATCATTACTAAGGGGAATGTCAATTGGAACCTCCGTTTTAGAAATTCTTTTTTATGTTTGTTTTCTGGAGAACTTCCAGGACCTCTGACCACTCCAATCTGGCCACTGATATTGGCCTTGGACTTCCCTTCTTCCTCTTTCTGGGACTTCCTATCACCATTCTCTTATGGTCCCTTGCTTCTTTGATTCAGTGACTTCTTATTTCTTAGTTCATTTCCTATTTCTGCTGTGTATATGTATTTTTTTTTTTTTTGGTACTTTCCCAAAGAAGTGTGGATAAGAGTTAAATTTTTTAGTCTTCTTAGAATGTTGATGGCATTTTTCCATTGTCTCCCAGTATCTAACACTGCTGTTGATAAACCTGGAGCCATTTTCATTCCTGTTCCACTGAATGTGAACTTGAGAGAAATAATCACCAGAAGCTTTAAGATGTTTTCTTAACCCTGGTGTTCTAGAATTTTTAAATGATTTGCCTTGGTTTGTCTCCAACCCCTATCACTATGATTGACTTGCTGGGGTCCATCCCTTTTCTTTCTTTCTTTTTTTAAAAATTTTTTAGAAGATTTTATTTATTTATTTGACAGAGAGAGTGCGAGTGTGTGCACAAGTGGGGGGAGCAGCAAGCAGAGGGAGAAGGAGGAGAAACAGGCTCCCCGTGGAGCAAGGAGCCCAATGTGGGCTCGATCCCAAGACCCTGGGACTGTGACCTGAACAGAAGGCAGACGCTTAACCTACTGAACCACCCAGGCGCCCCCATCCCTTTTCATCTAAAACTCATATCCATCAGTTCTGAATAATTTTTGTATAATTTCCTCCTTTTCCCCACCATGCGCCCTTTGTTTTCCCTTTCTGGATTAGAGGTGGCTGTTAGACCTCCAGGGTCATTTCTTATTTTTTTCTCTTTCATTTTTATTTGTTTCTTTCTGTTCTACTTGTAGTAGGTTTCTGTGACTTTATCATCCCGTCCTTCACTGGAATTTTTCACTTGGGCTATCATGTATTTTATTTCTATGAGCTCTTTCTTGCTATTTGATTGTATCCTTTTCCCTGGGTTTGATTTGTTTTAGTGGATGCAGTAGCTTTTCTTTCCTCCTGAGGGATATGAATTCTAATTGTTTCAGTGTTTTGTTTTGTTTTTTCCTGCTCTCTTCATTACCTTTCATTGAGCTACATTCTTTCACTCTGTGTATTTGTTTTTGTGTCACTTTCTTTCATATTGGAGGTTTTCTCAATTTTGGTGATCCTTGGCTAATGTTCATATTTTAGAGGGAGGAATTAAGAAGTGTGAAAACTCTGGGTGTGTGAGCAGAGTGTGTGTCACCTAGTGGGTTCCCCTGTAAAAGAAAAAAGGCAAATTTTGATAGAAATAATGTTGCAAAATGATTTCCAAGGAAAAAAAGGAACCCATTCAATACCAGAGATTCACGTAAAGAAAATTGTGCTTCCGTAGAGTGATTGGGTAGATGGAGAAGGAGATTATTAAATTCTAGAGTCCAGTTCAACTGTATTGCAGAGAGAAAGCTGAAGTAATAGATGCTCAGTAAAGCAGCTCCATAGCTTATAACAAAGTACAAGAGCGCCCCTGGTTCTAGATAGGTGAAGAGAGCTCCTTCTAAAGCAATTACTTAGAAAATGAATCTGATGAGTGTTTAAAAACTTACTGGTGCCTGATGGATAATTTTGAAAAACATAATTTAGAGAATATCTCTTAATATAGTGTCTACATCCTCAGGGTTTCCTTTTCTTGTTTTAACCGTCTTACGAAATTTACATTTAAAAGCACCTAGGCTGCTCAAGAGTTCTGTGGGTTGTTGGTTTTTTCCCTTTTCACCCCATGGTTTTATTTCACCAGTAATTAAAACTGCAGTAAGCCGGAAAGAGGTGAATGAGAAAAATATTCCTCAAGGTTGCTTTTCTTGTCTTGTTAGCAGAAAGTCTTCAAAACAGAATATTCTTACAAGTTTTCCGGGAGATATTGGATTCACTGAGATACTCAAGGGAAATGAAACTTGGAAATGCCATCAAAGCCTCATTAATTCAGTTGCACGTATTTGCCATTAAATCATTTTGTCATAATAGCCTCATTAATTCATCATCCCTGTTTTTCCCCCTTTTCTGTTCTCTTATCATTACTTATTGGTGACCTCAATACGTAGAAGCACCTTTAGTCTTTTTTGTTTGCTAGCTCCCCCGTCTGATTTATTTGGGGGAAGGAAGTAGGATGTCACAAATGGTGACCGCCTGGCTTCACTCAGGTGCTTGGAGGACAGCTCATTGATTAACGAGTGGCTCATTCTGAAGGCAACTACTTGGCTGGTTTTTTACAGCTTGACTTTCTGCCCAGTGAGGTAATGGCAGAAAGTTTTCACTTGCCTAAAGACTATTCCTTGTAGGTTCTATCAGAAGGGAGCTGAGGGTGGCAATTTAACTTGTAAGATATAATTTGAAATATGGAGAAAGTGCAGCCAGAAGACAAACTGAGCGGCCTAGGGAACTCAATACAGCTGAGGACCATCATCCCAGTTCATACAGTGCTGTGGTGCCCATTCTCAGCTGTATGTTAGAATCACTGGCGGAGATTTCAAACACCCCAAAGTGGGCTCCATTCCAGACCAACTGAAATGGAATCTCTGGGCGTAGGGCCTGGGAATCTGCATATTTTAAAGTTCCCCAGGTGATTCCAATGCACTGTGAAGGTGGAGGAAAACTTACGTCATGGGACAAGATGCATTAAACAGGGAATAGGGGTAATTAAGCTTCTCTGTCTTCCCAGCTATGGCTCAGATGCACCTTGGGAGAAGGTGCAAAGACAGGAGGCATGGGTGTCAGGAGATTTTCCGACCTACTTGAGAGACAAGATAAGCACAAGTGAAGATAACTGAGGGCAGCATAAGGCAAAATATAATCAGGTGGGTGCTCTACCTACAGGGATTCTAGGAAGACCTTCGTGGCTAGAGATAGTCAAGAGTCTTCACAGGGAAAGTGTAGAGTTAGAGCTTTGTGGGGAGCAGCGGAGGACATTCACTCCAGGTGAGACAGAAAGTAGGGGAAAGAATGTGCTCAAGGGGTTGGGAAATAGAATCATTCAAGCTAGGCATGCATCCAGGTGACTAAGGAGGACCAAGGAGAGAAATGGGAACACCTGTTATCTGCAGCTGTGACGTCAGATGGGGAGAGTTTGCAGGGTCCAGGGGGAGAAGCAAGAGCAAACTGGTGTTTAATGCAAGAGAATCTGAGGCCCTTGTCAGGAGCCCAGGTGAGGGTCCAGGGGTTCAGAAACCAGGATCCCCAGAACCAGGGCAGAAGGTCAAAAGTTGATCAGATCATTGGAGAGAGGGGCTCTGCCTATAGCATCCCCATGCTCCCGGCTTGTGTGTAAAGCAAGAAGTTCCGACGTGGTCCTCTGAATGCTGCAAATACTTCTCAACCTTAAAAAAAATTAGCAGTCAGGTTTTGTCTTGTTATTAGGTAAAAATATTACACAGTATTATTTTTAAGCAATATGCACCTCAGTCTGCTCACCCTGTACCTGACCCCCAGAGCTATAAGGAGACATTTTGGCACCTGGGGCAAACAGCAGGAGATGTTCTCCTCCAAATCAATTTTATAATTCATGATATGGCTCACAGATGGGCATTATTAACAGTGCATACCATCTGGCGGTTTCCCACTTTAAACCATTACTCTTGCTAAATAGATGTTAAGCTTTCAAAATCATTATTTACAATTTTCGGGTCCTCTAAATCTCAGTGCCTTAGGTCCAGCCCCTTTCCCATGCTTGACCCCTGGGCCATCTTTACTCCTGCCTGGGAGGGGGTGTGGCTCAGGCACAGGGTGAGGGTACGTTGGGCACACATTGGAATAAAAACAGCTAAGAGTTTAACGGCTTACTTCTTAGGCTCATGGCAGAATGTAAAAGTATTAATGTTCATGGCGTCCAAGAGACCATGTCCAAATAGTGCAAACCCACCGTGGGATGTGATGAGTCCCCTTAAGGGCACCAGGCAGAACAGGAGATTCATGGAATCAGAGAAAGAAAGTGGTATAGATGTGATTCGAGTTTAGTGTGTGTGACTCCAAAGTTGAAAATTCCTTTCCGTCATTTCCTACCCTGACAACCCAGATACCACGTGCACTGCAAAGAGGCATCAGCTCTGGTCCTTGTCCTCCGGGAACGTTCACCTTGACTGCACTGCCAGGGCTGGAATAGAAGATAAGTATCAATTCCTTGTTAGCATCAGATTAAAGCCAAACGTGATGAAGGGACATTAGGTGCTGAAGTAGACCCATTGTCCAGTAATTCTCTTTGGAAACTTACTGTGTGAGATGATTTAAGATTGAATTTCTATTCCTATAATGTATTTTTTAATATTTGCATTTTTGAACACATATTATAGGCACATAGCAAAATATTTAAATGACGCAAAAGGACGCATGGTGAATAGTAAGTTTCCTCCCGTTCTCAGTCAGGATCCTGGCAGAAAGCAAAATGCACCTCCAGAGTATCCCCAGGGACCTTAAGGAAGGGACCACTTACCGAGGTGAGGGCAGGGTTCAGGGGATAAACAAGGGACAGGGAGGCCTGAGGAGCTAGCAACAGCTGAAGAAGAAAAGAGTGCAAGCGGAAACCAGGGAGAGCTGGAGCTAGCTGTGGACAAAGCGGGGAGAGGTGCAGCAGAAATGTCCTTCTTCCTCTCCGCCCACCCTCGGATCTCCTACTGCTGCCTCCCACTAGCCAAACCCAGGAGGAAGTCAACCCTCGAGGGAAACGGGGTGATGGAGACCCTGGAGGACAGACTCTCTGCAGGGAATGGAGCAGAGAAAGGAAAATGATCTGGGGTGGTGTTGGAGTTGGGGAGAGACCCAGGGAACAGTCAGCGTAGCACCCCAGACACTCAGTCCCCTGCGGCAACAATTATTAGCATTTTTTCGGGTAACCATCCAGAAATAGTCAATGCATATACAAGCTGCAAGTGTATATGTCAACCTATTTTCTATGCAAATAGTGGTAAACTCTTCCCCTGCCTCCTCCACACCTTTGCCCTTGTGTTTTAGACATTCAACAGTGTATCTTGGATTTGGCCCCTTCTAGCATTTACAGAACTACCTTGTTATTGGAGACCAGAGGTTCTAAAAGTGTGGTCCCTAGACAGGCAGCATCTGCATCACCTGGGAACTTGTTAGAAATGCAAATAAGTTAGAAACCCTGGGAATGAGGCCCAGAAATGTGTGTCTTTTTTTAAGATTTTATTTATTTGTCAGAGAGAGAGCGAGAGCACAAGCAGGGGTACGGCAGGTAGAGGGAGAAGCACGAGGAGCCTGACGCGGGACTCGAGCCCAGGACCCTGCGATCATGACCTGAGCCGAAGGCAGCCACTCAACCCACTGAGCCACCCAGTCGTCCCTCCAGAAATGTGTGTCCTAACAAGCTGTCTGGATCATTTGACACACACCAGAGTTCACGAACCAGAGTTCCAGAATGAGGCCGGGACCCCACCTGATCAAGGCACCAGCTGCTCACATGTCAGTGTAGCTCAGGGACAGGTGCAGAGAGAACATGGTGAGGCTTTCATGTCCACGTCTTTCCACTGTACCTACCGGTCAGAAAAACAAAACGCAGTACGTATTGATGCAGTATCTGATGTCAGCTCTCAGTGCAGATCAGAATCCTGAAAGAGCAAAGAAAGGAGAGGCTCACTCGCTTCCTCCAGACACATCCCCCTTTCTCTCTGTCTTTTTGTGTATATTTAGTCCTTTGGACACAGATACTGTGTTTTAATATGTTTGGTTGAGTATGTGATGCAATGCAAGCTAAATATAATCATGAAGACTCATAGTCACCACATGCTTCAGGTTGGCATCTGCTTGGAACCCACAACTATGAGACTCGAGACTGCCCTGATCCCTTAGGGCACTGACTCCCTCAGGAGGGCTCCGTCAGGCTTTGCTCCATCATTGTTTCACGTGGCTCGAATACCCACTACATCGAAGGCTGCTGCCTTCCAGGGCCACACAGCAGATGAGCACCTTGTCCTCTGGAAGCTTGCAAACCAGCCTGAGGCTTGGGAAGCACTTAGCAGCTCTGTGACCCTAGGAACCTCTCTGTGCCTTGGCTCCCCCCCTGTAAAATGGTTCCCCCACAAATAGAAATGGCAGGGCTGCTTGGTTGCACGGTTCTAGGGAGCATTACTCAGCCAGAACACCATGTGAGTAGCGCTCCCTGGAGGGTGAGGGCTGAATGAATGATTAAGTAGAAACCCCCTTCTCCTGGTGCCTACTGCTGGGCTCAATGGTTCTGCTGTGAGGTGGTGAGCTGTGGGAGAAAGCGCACTGTGAGTCAGACAGTCTGAGACTGAATCCAGGCTCCCTTCCTTACTTAAAATTCTGTGACTTGGACAAGTCGTTCTCCTAGAGCAGTGGCTGGCGTATTAATGGCATGCAATAAATATTTGTTGAAAGAATGAAGGTACATTTATGAGTCTCAGTTTCTTACTCTGTATGATGGGAACAAGAATATAATTTACTTCATAGGGATAATTAATATTAATTGAGAAAACATATTAATTGAGAAAACATATTTCAAAAGTTCTGGCACAATGAAAGGAATTAAATATGTGGCAATTACAGTAAACATGTACCAGGAGATAACTTGAATACATTGCAACCTTTTTGGACCTGGGGTAGCGTGTCTGAGTCACACGCCAGGCGTGGAGTCAGTTTAGGAACAGAACTCTGTCTCTAGAAGGATTGGGCAAAAGCAAGGGAGAGGGATTGGGTGTAGCTTAGACTCACATTGGAGCTTTTAAAAATTTACAATTAAGTCAAATCCCTGGGTCATAGGTCTTGAGCATGGATATTTTAAAAACGGGCCCCAGGTGATTCTCAGGGAACTCTGATTTATGGATACCTACTACATGCCGAGTGTTACATTAGATGTTAGACAAATATTATGTCCTTTACTCCTAACAACTTGTCATGTTAGATATTTTGTCCCCGTTTCACAGGTGAGGAAATCAAGGACCAGGGTTAAAGAAATATCTCGAAGGTCACAGACCCGTGTGATGGAGGAGACCTAACCTAGGGCCATGTGACTCTGAAACCAGTGCTCTTTTCACTCGAAGGAAAAAGTCCCAGAGTGCGTGATATTATTTCTGACTTGTGTCCCACGGGGCTGAGGCTGGGCCTGTGGTGGCTCAGGGGCTTCCATTGTGCAAGCAGAGTTGAACAGTATACGCCTGCGCTTCCTCCTGGGGCAATGGGGGATTTACAGCAGGAAAGCATGCGAGTTGTTTTCCTTTCAAAAGAAGTGGTAGTTCTTGGTTAAATGGCCAGGAAGTTCCTGAAAGTGTCAGAAATGGTGTTTCTGAGTCTATTTCTAGCTAAGAAAGATGGGTTTTGTGGCAGTAATTGACAGCTTCCAAAGCGGACCAAATCCAAAATGCTTACAAAATATCAGAGTATGACCCTTTAGGTCAAAAATTTAAAGAACTTTAAAAGAATGTTTCCTAAACTAAGGACTGGACTCCCACGTAGGGCTCAAAATGTAATACTGTGTATTAGAAACCGAAGACTTCAGAGCCAGCCGGACCCGCATTCAAACCCTAGAATGTTCCGCACACTCCCCATCTGTGCCATCCCTTTGAGCCTCAGTTTCTTCCTTAATAAAATGGGAATAAGTGATAGTTCTGTCATAGAATTATTGTGAGGATTAAAGGAAAGATACATAAACAGTATAGTAGTGCATAGTACATGTCATCACTGTTTTTATGAGATGCTCTGACTTCCTCAAGCACCTGGTTCCCCCTCTACTATGCAGCACTTGGAGCTGGAAGATAAACAATTATGTTGAGAATGAGACCGGAATTAGCGTGTACCAGAGGTTTCTTTTGTTGGTGGTGGCATGGGGAAGTGAGAGCTCGGACAATGTTGACTGATCATGAAAAATTAATTTAGAATAACTTGTACCTATGTCGAATGTATGCTTCTTGCTCAGGATTAGTGGCCTAATAACACCTCTTCCTTCTTCCTCCAAATTTGGGGTCCGTTAAGAGGTAGACATACAAATGGAGATCAAAGTGGCGCTTTGTTACTGTTAAAGCTGGTTTGGAGGACATGGCTTAAGCATGTGGCACAGGGATCCCAACACTCACATTTCAGACTCTGCGCATCTTCGGAAGATGCGCACCACTGCAGGCCCTCCCCACATGCCCTGCTTCCCTAAGCTCCTGTAGGAAATTGCAGAATCAATTATCCCTACCTCCAAGTCTTCATGCAGCTGTGGGGCCCGCTCACACCTGAAAAAGGCTGACCTGGGGGCGCCTGGGTGGCTCAGTCGGTTAAGGGTCTGCCTTCAGCTCAGGTCATGATCCCGGAGTCCTGGGATCGAGTCCTGCATTGGGTTTCCTGCTCATCAGGGAGTCTGCTTCTCCCTCTCCCTCTGCCTCTCCCCCCCTGCTCATGCTCTCTCTCGCTCTCTCAAACAAATAAATAAGATCTTAAAAAAAGAAAAGAAAAGGAAAAGAAAAGGAAAAGAAAAGAAAAGAAAAGAAAAGAAAAGAAAAGAAAAGAAAAGAAAAGAAAAGAAAA
>NW_023270268.1:45218014-45400043 GCF_011800145.1 Mirounga leonina
GAGAGAGAAAGAGAGAGAGAGACAGTGAGAGTGCGCCCTTCCGAGGGCCCAGATTGTATCATGTGTGTGTGTGTGTGTGTGTGTGTGAGAGAGAGAGAGAGAGAGACAGTGAGAGTGCGCCCTTCCGAGGGCCTGGATTGTGTGCGTGTGTGTGTGTGTGTGTGTGTGTGGGAGAGAGAGAGAGAGAGAGAGAGAGAGAGAGAGAGAGAGAGAGAGACAGTGAGAGTGCGCCCTTCCGAGGGCCCAGATTGTATCGTGTGTGTGTGTGTGTGTGTGTGTGTGTGCGCCCGCGCACTTTGCAGGGACCAGCAGCCCTGCCTCTACTTTCTGTCCAGGGACTATTGTTAGTTGGCCTATTAGGTTCTCATTAGATTTTCAGCTGCTTCTCCGAGTTTTCTCTTTTACAGAATAGAGAACAACCGGGGACTTGTTTCCTAAAGAAGAAAGCTTGGTGTTAGAAGGTTTTCAAACCTCTGAGAAGAGAGGGAGGTCAAATGAGAATGCGGGGACCTGGCCTTCCGGGATCTCAGGCCAATTATCCACGCAGAGAAGGTCCTTACACCTCCGTGCCCGCTCCTAGCCACCAGTGCTTCTGTGTTTAACTGTTGCGTGAAGACTTCCAGCGCCAGGCTCCCCAGGCCTGTGCTAAAATAAACATCCCTTTCATCGCTAGACTGACTTGTGGTCTTCTAGAAATTTTCCAGGTGTGGGGCGCCTGCGTGGCTCAGTCGGTTACGCATCTGACTCTTGGTTTCGGCGCAGGTCATGATCTCAGGGTCGTGATATTGAGCTGTGCATCGGGCTCTGCACGGAGTACAGAGTCTGCTTGAGATTCTGTCTCACCCTCTCCCTTTGCCCCTCCCCCCACGAAAAATAAATAAATAAATATGTTTAAAAAAATTCTCCAGGTATATTTCCTGAATGAAGGTGTAGGGACAGGCATCTGGAAACTACCAGTGTGTTCTGATGTCAGCCTGTGGACCACAGATCACCATCAGAGCAAGTTACTTACCAGGGATACAAATAGTCATTTGTTTCTTATAAATTTCTCCAAAAGGGAAAAAGTTTTTTTTTTTTTTTTTAAATGAGCATTTTCAGGACCTCTCATATGGGGCCTAAGTACCCAACGGCTGTGGTGAGGGGCCCGGTGGTGTGTTCTGTCACTCCCTGCTTCATCCTGAGTGCTTTCTTGAGGGTAGCAGGTGGGGGGTAGAAGAAGAGTCCGTTCCAGGCTCAGATGTGGCCTTTGGTCAGCTGCAGATAAATTTCATGGATAATTCAGGAGAAAGAAAATGGACTTGGGTCATGCTTTGTGACAGCCAGACCAAAAACAAAGACACAATGATACCATCATAACCCCAGAATGTAATGTAATTTTCATAATTGAGAATTAGTGCTTAAAGACACTAAAGTTAAAACCAACAGCCCCAATGAGTCATTTTGCATTAAGTTTACTAGGAAGAATCATTTTTCATGATTCCTCAGTGGTCCCGGCAGTTATGTCTGTTGAAAGTACTGCGTTTCCTTTTTATTCCTTTTAGAGGTTTGCAAATTTTGACCAACAGGAATGGATAATAAGACTGCTTTAGGGCGCCTGGGTGGCTCAGTCGTTAAGCGTCTGCCTTCGGCTCAGGTCATGGTCCCAGGGTCCTGGGATCAAGCCCCGCATTGGGCTCCCTGCTCAGCGGGAAGCCTGCTTCTCCCTCTCCCACTCCCCCTGCTTGTGTTCCCTCTCTTGCTGTCTCTCCCTCTCTGTCAAAAAATAAATAAAATCTTAAAAAAAAAAAAAAGACTGTGCTTTAAACAAACTTAAGAAAAGTATGTTGGTACTTTTTATCAATGCTCATTTAATGCACTATCATTTTAGGAAAGTGATTTCAGCTCTGTTTCTTGGTATCTCTGGCAACAAATGTGTGGATATATCAGAAATAGTATTTGTTTGTATAAAAATATATTCCTCATGCCTTTTGATTCCTCCCCAATGGAGCAGGCATTTTACACTTGAAATGCAGATAGTGGAACAATTTGTCCATTCTAGTCAACTGCCTTAAAAACCCAGTTCCCGGGGCTCCTGGTGGCTCAATCGGTTGCGCACCACCAGCTCAGGTCCTGATCTCAGGGTCCTGAGATCGAACCCCTCCCCACCTCCTAGCGTTCCTCACTCTGTTTGGGATTCTTTCTCCCTCTGCCCACCCCCCCCCTCAAGTGCAGGCGCTTACACACACTCTCTCTCGTAAATAAATAAATAAATTAAATAAATAAATAAATAAATAAATAAATAAATAAATAAATAAATATATATATATATATCTTAAAAGAAAAAAAAAAAGACCCCAGTTCCCACCAGGTAAAACAACCTTCCAAAACCTTCCTTCTGCTCTCCTTTGCAGCCTGTATCCTTAGTACATCATTTGTAAACATTGCCACGGAGGGTTTGGGTGCTTTAATTTGTGCATCTGAAAGGATGGACAAAATTAACCATTTCCAAGTGACCAAAGCAAGTCTGCTCCCTTACTTGGAAGATTACAGAAGTATTTGCCCTTCAGTACATTAGATCTGCAGCTACATTAGTTGTCTCTGTGTCTTTAGATTTTGCAAAAGGAAATTGAAATCCAGCAAGTCGTATTAGGAGCCCATTCAAAAAGTGAACAAAAAAGCAAATGAAAACAACCCAGAACGAAGTGGTGTATTTTTCACTTTGCGTTTTGTAGGCATAAGTCCCTTCTTTATAATTTGCAATTTTTTCTGAGAGGTGGTGGATTTTCACTTCAGAGGCGAACAGTATCATGACAAGGCAGCCACAGGAGCCTGCAACAGAAGGAACAAACAACGTGTTGGCACAAATATTTCCTGATTGTAAGAGACGGGGAAGAGGGTCAGCAAACTAAAGAAAGCCTTTACCATCATCCTCATTTGCATTCTTCTGCAAAAAATATATAATTTCAAATTGGTAATCATGAGCCTGATTCTCCAACTGATGGGTGGAAGGGCCTGGGCTATGTCTCTGAGTGAAGAAAACTTGGTGGGGGTGGGGAGGGTAGAATCCGGCCGATCTCACCAAGATTGGGAGATGTTCCTCTCTGCCTGATGAGAAGGCTGGATTGCTGGGCACCTTAAGAGCACAATGGCGGAGGGGTGCCTGGGTGGCTCAGTCGTTAAGCGTCTGCCTTTGGCTCAGGTCATGATTCCAGGGTCCTGGGATCGAGGCCCGCATCGGGCTCCCTGCTCCGTGGGAAGCCTGCTTCTCCCTCTCCCACTCCCCCTCTCTCGCTGTCTCTCTCTCTGTCAAATAAATAAATAAAATCTTTAAAAAAAAAAAAAAAGAGCACAATGGCGGAATGAGGCTACAAAGCAGCCACGGCTATGATGTGGCTTTTAGAGAAAAAATTTCTCTATACTTCACAGGCCTCGTACGAAAAACGTCAGTGATACAGGCCCCTCATGAAAGGGCTTAGGGCTTCCTTCAGAAGGGCTACTTGCCTTCCCCTCTCCTCCAGCTCCCACCTGGCCACAGCTGCCCACAGGAGACCCTGGGCAAAAGGAGCCATAGGTAAGGTGTTGAGGCAAACAATTATTTGTGCTCCATGTTTCTAACAGAACGCAGGATTTTTACTTGGGTGTGTGGCTGCCTTGAATAAAGGCAACATTGTTTGGTTGAGGAGGGGTGGGATCTACGTAGGGGCAGGAATGTTTCCTTGAAATCTGCACCTATCAGAGGCCAGCCCTTTCTTTTCCCCCTTCCTCCTTCCTGTAGTTGAAATATGGATGCAATGGCTGGAGCTCCAGCAGACATTTCGGAGCAGGTGGCCTCAGAAATGTAAGCCATGTACTGTAGAAAAACAAGAAAGGAGGAGTCTGGATCCCAGATACCTGGAGCTACCAGACCAACCCTGGATTTCGAACTCTAGGTTTTTATGGGAAGGAAAAATAAATCTCTATTTTGTTTAGTCCACTATTATTATTTCCCCCTCATTTACCACTCATTGGTAGCCTAATCTAATCCTAACTGGTGCAGCTGAGGTCTGGGGTGAGCTCTCTGCAGGACAGGGGCACTCCATACTGAGTGGTGCCTGGAAATTCTGATAGGCCCTCTCCCACTGAGGATGGAGAATGGGAGACCCCCAGATGGGTGGATGGCACAGGGGGCAGAAGCAGGCAGCGAGATTGGGAGCACGGTGGATAGCCAGGATGCCAGGAACTTCTACCTCTAGTGTTGCATCCCAAGCCATTGGGGTTCCGGTTAATAGGAGACTTGCTAGGTGGTCTTCTGACTTAGGTCAAACCGATTTGGATTCAGACCCTGATTCTTCCACTTACTCTGTGAAATTAGGCAATTTTAATCTCCGAGTCTCAATTTTCTCATCTATAAAATGTGGATAATAAAGATGATGCCCGATTAACATTTGTCATCGAGAATTGACACATATAAATGCTTACTAATTGGTAGCTCTTCCTATGAATTTCATCTTGGAAGTCCTTACCATAATCCCTTACCCCGCCCCACCGCACACCAAAAAAAACCTGACTATATCAGATAGGCCACCCAAAAGAATGCATCACAGTGCCTTATTCCTCCAAATACTCTCCCATTAGGTTTACAACTCCTTCAGGAGGGTAAGTGCTTTTTGCTCTTCAATTACAGTTAATTCAAACACCCTGGAAACAGCAACATAGTGGCTTATTCATTTATTCCATTTGACTTGTTATGTGCGGAGCACCGGGACAGTGGTGGAGATTTAAAGGTTAAAGGAAATGCATGTGGTTTCTCCTCTAACAGAGAGTATAATCGGACAGGGTAAGACAATTATAAACCAATCGCGGTGAGTGTAACAGCAAGGGAGGTACAGGTGGCTGTTACTGAGAGGGTGGGCAGCATCATGGAAGGTTCTTTGGAAGTAGCTGTAGGAAAAGTCAGCCGAGCAAATGGAGGCTGGACTGTGTGGGGAGAGTGGTCTGGACATGAAGAGCTGGAATGCAAATGGTGGCCCCATTCTTTTCCCAAAGGCCAGGTTTGGGCTGGGATAGAGGGAGAGAATTGATCGTGTGAGGGTAAGGGGTGAGGGGTGGGGTGAGCAGGGAAGGAGAAATCACACGTCTTCTATTTTAGAATTTTGCATAGGACTGACCCATCAGCTTGATCATCCTCCTAATATACCCCCCCAAATAATCAGATGATCTCGTTTTCTTGAAACTTCACTCTCACCAGCCTTAGAGCAGTAGTTGAGAATACTCCTTTGTAAAATTTGTCAGCCTATTTTTGTGTTCTGAACTTCAAACCAGGGCTCTCCCCTGGCAAAACCGTACTATTCCTTTCTTGTTAGATCCAACAAAAAGGCTGCAATGCTGTTTTCTCTTTATCTTTTATTTGAAAATTGGGGAGAAAATGCCATTGCTTTTACCAGAAGAGCCTTCTTTGTCTAGGAGATGGTGAATTTCAGACAGAAGCGAAACACTGTATTGCCTTCGTGCTTGAAAGGAAAATTCAAGCTCGGTTTCCTTTTCAAGTTGTTAAATATTTTAAAGGTACTACTTTGTGAAGGAGACAGCGTCATAGTGAGACTGTATTTCAGATTCCTAAAGTAAAGGTTGCTTGGGCTATCTTCAGACTCACAGCCTTTCTCCACAGCTAATCATCCAAGCATGCGAGCTCCAAAACAGAGTGCACGGTCCAGTAGTTGAGAGGATGGTCTGGGATTCTGCGAGTTTGACCATGAGGTCACCCTTGTCATTTCAGAGACGGAGCATAGCGACCTAGCTTGAGTTTCTGCCACCCTCATGACTATGAAGAGACATGCAGGGAAACGACTCGCTGTGACATTAGGCTGTCTTTGCTTCCCTCTGTCCACAGCTCTAAAAGACATGTGGGACCAAGGATATGTGGGACCAAGGGTAACTACAACTTTCAGACCAAAAGATACATACGAAGTGTATCTTCTCTTTGTGGCCTGGCTACTAGGCACATGGAGAGAGGTGTGTAAGGGATGGGGGTGATGGTGCAAATAGGGCTTGGCACTTTTCTAAAATGTCCTTTAGTCCCCAGCAAGGGGGCTCCTGCTATGGCTCCCACATTTGGAGGGTGCTTCTCTCTCTCTCTCCTAGAAAGACCCCTTCCCACAAGGAGAGGAATCCTTGAAGTCAATGGGATAAGCCCATTCCTGACCCACACTCTAGACCGGACTCCCGGGACCTGGGAATTTTCTCCCCAAACAGCTCTGAGCACATTGCCAGGACTGCATGGGTATCTACTCTTCCTTGGGTCAGTCCTCCCAAGGGCAGACTTTTCGGCTGGTGTTGCAGAGCCCTGAGGCCTGAGGATGGCCAAGGAACAGCTATTTCGAGGGCGTGGTCAGAGCTTGGGTACTCAGGGGAATGTCCACACATGTATACCATTACAGTGCGGGTGGAACCACGCGAGGGGAGGGAGGTGGACAGACAGGTGCCGGCTGGCCTCCATCACCGCACTTGGGTCCAGAATTCTAAATGTGAATCTGGCCTTCCGGGTCCTTATGGAGAGATGTTTGTCAAGGCAGAAGGATAAAACATGTCTCACTAAATAGTTTATTAGCTTTTAACTTTTAAATGTTTGGACATGGGGTAGGTGGGCTGTCATTAACACCCTTGCTCAAGGCCTCACAAATGTTAGGATCAAGCCTGCATGCTTCCTTCTTCCTTTTCCCGGGGAATCCAGACATACCAGGAGTCCAAACTCAGCGGGGGTCATTGGGACAGATGCCTCACCTGTTCGTCTGACCAACACTGCTCCTGCTCATAAGAAACGTTAGAGTACATTAGACGTAGGAAAGCCTGCCAAGACTTGCTCCAGCTAGAATTGGGAACAAAACCAGGCGCAGGACCCAGGTTTTGCTGCCTTGCATCTTACTGAAAGACCAGCCATTTTCCTTTATGTGTTTGATTGCCCTGCCATCTGGCTGGTACTGTAATATTTTTCCCCCTTTAATGACTGATTACCGAGTTAATCCCCGACTGAAAAGGATAGCTGAGTTATACGGCTGTCACACAATGAATTACCAGTCAATTAACAAACATTTGTAATGTGCTAGACACTGCACACTCATGACTGTCCTCTGGCGGCTGTCTGGGGCTGCAGAAGTGGATGCCGCTCTCCTCCAGCCCTTACAATATAGGGAACAAAGGTCACAGCCAACAAGAAAGCTGCCTCTTCATCCCGGGCTGACCCTGAAGCCGACTATGCCTTCAGGGGTGGGAACATCCTGCCAGGATCCGTGGGAGTCCAGGGGACCAGGGGTTTCAGCGAAAATGTGTCCTCAAGGGTGAAAAAACAGCTCGGATACATTCTCCTACTATCACTAAGATTGTATTTTGGGGAAATAATAAATTAGAATTTCAATTCCATTTAAAACAATGGCCAACATTTCCAGAAAGCTAGCACGTCATCTTTAAACTCTCTTATAGATGACAAATATTAGAGGCATTCCATTTCCTCTACGGAATGATAAATTGATAATTTCCTTCTTTAAGGAGTCTTGAAAGATGATAAATGGGGGTGGGAAAGCCAGGGCTTTGCAGGTGTAGGTACTAATTTTCTGTGAAATCGTGCAATCTCAGTAGAGAGCCAGCTAGCGAAGGTGAGGTCTCCAGCAGTAATTTTGTCCGCAAATGAGAGCAGTTCTGGCTCCACTGTGGTATGGAGACCATTGGCTGCCATCTAGAAGAGGGGCAGAGGGACAAGCAAAGCAAGTTAATATCTAAGAGTAGATTTTGAGATCGTGAAGAGGAGCGATTTGGTCACGCGTTTCCGAAGAGTAGGTGTGGACGAAGGAACACCACCAGCTGGGTCCAGCTTTTTCTCTTCGTCTTCGGGACTGCAGAGTGGAAAAGCCCACATCTGACTTAGGTTTTACAAATGTCCCATCAGTGAGAGCAGTGGTTTGTGCAAAGAAGAAATGATCTAAAAAATCAGTCTTTCTCTAATTTGAACTGCCTTTCAGAAAAGGAGGCTACCCTTTGTTGCCAGGAAAGGCCCAGAGCTGCTTCTGCTTTACTCATTTCTTCAACAAATATTCATCGGGGGTCTACTGCACTGTTGCGGGTGCTGGGATACAGCCCCGGATGCGCCCACAGAAATCCCTGTCCTCGGGGAGCTGTCAGTGGTGGGGACAGTGGGAAAGTGGCAATAAATAACAAGAGAAGCAAGGATGTTCTAGTGTTTATCAAGTGTGACATGCACGAAGGAGAATAAATAAAGCAGGGAAGGGGGTGGCCGGGGGTGCTTCAGGGAGAACGTGATATTTTAGCACCTCTTGGAGGAAGTCAGGGAAAGAGAAAGTAGCTATCTGAGGGGAATAGCTTTTCCGGGTGAGGGAAAAGCCTGTGTGAGGCCCCAGGTAGGTGGTCTGGGCCAAGAGAGAGACAGAGAGCCAGGCAGAGAGGAGTAAGACGTGAGCTGTGGGGGTGGGTGGTGATGGGGGGGTGGTGATGGGGTGGGCACGTCAGGTGGTGCTTTGGAGGTCCTAGCAAGGACTTGGGCTTTGCCTCTAGATCAAACAGAAAGGAAGACACACGTGCACATTTTCAATCAGACGGGAGTCTGTTTGCCATTGTTATGGAACAAGATTGAGCATCTCCTGGCCCAGGGTCATGGCCGGGTACGGGGCACAGTGAGTTAGACAGTTCTTTTCTGGCCCCCTCAACGTGAGTAACCTGGAGCACCGTCCTCTTCCTACCCCACTGCCACCTCCGCCTCTGAACAGGAGCCCTGGTCCTTTGCCATCACGGGCTGGTTAGTATTACTTCTCTCCTTCTGGGGCCTCCTTTCTAGAGTCTATGCCGAGAAACTCGTAGAATGTTTTCATTTCAGTGAGAGCGATGGTTTGTGCAAAGAAGAAATGATCTAAAAAATCAGTCTTTCTCTAATTTGAACTGCCTTTCAGAAAAGGCACCAATCCTGTCCTTCCTCAGTTCTGGTGACGCTGATGCCTGGACATCCCTGTATCTGCTTCTTGGACTTTGGGTAGCAGCTCCTCCATAGGGACGGAAGTGGAAACGAGACCCAGATAGTCTATGACCACCAGTTGCAGAATAATATACCCTAGACATGGTACGGAGGCCGGGATATTAGGAGTACTAAACCTGATGTATAATGTAAGCCTCCTTCTATTTTTGTCCTGCTCTTTATTTTCCTGTCTATGTGTTTCATGTGTGACTGTGTTTATTTATGTTCTATGCCACAGTTGTAATGATCATAATTAATTAGGCCCGTATTAGGAACATCCCCCTCTTATTTATTTATTTTTTAAAGATTTATTTATTTATTTGAGAGAGAGAGAGAGAGAGAGCAGGGGGGAGGAGCAGAGGGAGAGGGAGAGAGAGAATCTTAAGCAGACTTAACGCTCAAGATTGAGCCTAATGGAGGGCTCTGTCTCATGACCCTGAGATGATGACCTGAGCCGAAACCAAGTCAGATGCTTAACTGACTGTGCCACCCAGGCTCCCCAGGAACATCTCCCTTTTAAAAGAAGGCAGTCATTGTATTTGTTTGCCTTGCTAGGTATAACTCATAACACGATCCTCTGTTTAAGAGAAGACACAATAAATACAATTTGCAATAAGTCTGCATTTTGGAGGTTTTCATCACCTCTAAGAGGCCCGAGTCAATACCTTTCATATCATTTTCAGAGAGTATTCACTGAACTATCTAGGATGTTCTGTGATTGATCCACGGCAAGTCTTCTACCTAGCCTTCTCTCTTTTCCTTGCAAATCTGGGACTCCACCATCAACTGGGAAACTTCTAGAATGGAATATAGAAAGGCAGACACTCATATATCCATGTGCCATTGTGAAACTATAGATCCAGTTGCTTCTATGCTCAGCTGCTTCTTCTCTGGGTCCCTCTCTCTTTCTCTACTTTCTTAATTTGTATACATCTCTCTCTCTCTCTCCTGCTGTATTATAAACCTTGAGGGAAGTGTTGTCCACCCTGTTTGCTCCATTCTGCCTTCCCCTCCCATTTCCCCTCCCATTTCCTCTCCCATTTATGCTTTTGAAACGCTCACCATTCAGCCATACTCCTGAAACATCCCCGTCTTAGAGCCTCAGGAACAACATGGCCTCTTGGTTTTCCTTCCTCCTCTCTGGACACACCTAGTCAGTGTCTTTGCTGACCCCTCCTTCCTCCTCAACCCAAAAATGAACTGACTGTGTTCTTCAGGGATTGGTCCCACGTCAATTTTTCTCTATCTACAGTCTCTCTCTAGATGATCTCATCCATTTCCATTGCTTTAAATAATATCTATATCCTGACAACTCCTAAATTTTGTCTAGACCTCTTCTCTGAGCTCCAGACTCATATATCCCACTGGCTCCTTGCTATCTCTACTCGGATACCTCCTAGGGTCTTAAACTTGACATAGCACGAAGAGAACATTGATTTCTAGTGCTAAGCTCCTCCTTCCAGCTCTTTCTTGCCCGAAACTCTAAGTCTGTTCTTCCCCTTGTCTTGTTCATCTTGGTTAATGCCACCACTGTCTACTTGCTTAAGCCACCTGCAAAAGGTTTTGGATTTACTCTCAAAATGTTTTTAGAATCCATTCATCTCTCTCCATGTCCAAGGCGATAGCCTAGTCTTTTCACCAGACATTTCTTACAAGGTAAATCAGCTCTCCAACCTCTTCGTAAAAATCTTTCGCAAGCTTCTCTCAACGCAATTAGAATCAATTCTAAAAGATTTGCCATGGGGTATGACATTAACTGGCATCAACAGGTTTGCTAATGATTTTTTTTTTTTTTTTTTGGCCATTTCTCCCTCATTACCTACCCCGAGGCACATGGGCCTTCTTTTCGTTCCTACGGCAAGCCGACCTCTTTCCCTAGACTGTTCACGTGTGCTTTCTCCTCTCCTTGGGAAAGTCTCTGGGGGTCCTCAACTCCTTTGTATCTTTGGAACTACTTACTGACCACCGCATCAAAGCCCCAGCCCCCCTTTCCCTTCATTCTCTATTCTAACAGCACGTTTATCACCTTATTGAAATGATCGTCATCTTTCATTACTTAGGAATGCTTTTGTTTGACTCTCCCACCAGACTGTAGACTCCATGAAGGCAGGACTGTGTGCCTGACTGGTGTGGTATCCAGCACCAGTGCCTATTATAATGGCGGGCACACAGTGGCCTCTCAAACCCTCGTCAGGATTTGTTGAATAAGGGAAATATATTCACCTCAGCCAACAGTTCTCAGCACTGGTCACACATTAGAATTACCGAGAGAGCTTAAAAAAACACCTGCACCCAGACTCCATCCCCAGAGACTCCAATTTAATTAGCATAGCATGGGGCCTGGTGTCAGCATTTTTAGAAAGTTCTTCAAGGGATCCTAGTGTGTAGTCCAGAAAGAGAATCACTGCCCAAAATGAACTAAGGGGGACCATTAAGGTAGTACTAAAATCCTAACTTGGGGAAAAATTCCTCAAATCTAGTTTATAATTGGCAAGATGAGAAAGAGCAAATGGACTGAGTTGCGTGGGTCTTGTGAACATTGACATTGGACAGAAATGCAGCACGAAGAAGGCTGAGGAATGTGATGGACCGAACTGGAAGCCGTGAGAAGCGGCAGCAACATCTGGTCCAGGAGGGCAACATGTTATCAGGCCATAGCATGAGCCCACTGTGGCGATGAAACCTTTAGTGGCCTCATCTGCAGGTCTATTCCCTTTCCTTCTTTGTCTCCAGGGTCTGGCATGCACACTGGGACACAGAAGGGGATGCTCAGAGCACTGCGACTCCGGCCATATGGAAGGAAGACCCCTTCCCTTTCCTTCTCCCCCATCTTCATGCTTCAGGATGAAGCATCCAGCTTCATGGATGGGTCCCCATCCAGCAAGGGGGTAGACAGTAGACCTGAATGATATCAGCACAAGGAAAGAGGGAGTCTTGGGGAACCCAGGGGTGAGTGAGAGAAGAAGAGAAAGGAGGTCCAAGGAGGAAGGAGTTTTCCCTGCGCACTGTGAGGAAGGCCACCTGGGCAGAGAAACAGGGGAGGAAACTCAGGGAAAGAGAGCTGCCCACCCCACACCTCCCGTGTGGCCAGTAAGGGGGTCTCCAGTGGAGTGTGACTCACACGGGAACAAAAGGACTTCCTAATACAGGCCCTCCCTTCTTTGTGTGTGAATCTACTGACTCAGAGTTACAGTGTTTGTGATAAGGCTGTAAATCCTCCTCCATCCACAATTAGGGTGAAATCCTCCTCCGTCCACAATTAGGGTGTAGAGCTGGGATCTCCGTGAACTTTACAGCTTCAGATAAACACTTCCAAAATGCCAGGGCCTTCTGGTTACTGTATGTTGACCGAAGCAGAAGGAGGTAGTCTGTGATTCAAGAGTGATCTGTTTACCCCCAAAGGTCACCAACCATCAGCCATTTGACCCTTAAACATGTTTTGTTCTCGTGCACAGTTTTTTACAAGTTGCCGAAATTTTTGGTCTTTTAAAAATAAGGATTTGGGGCTTAAAAAAGCAGATAAGCTACAAATACTACGCCTTTTTCTTCTGCAAGATGGATCTGGACCTGGCTCCTTCTTTTCCGACCCTTCTCTTCCTTCCTCATCCACACACCTTTATTGAGGACCTGCTTTTGCAAAAAGTTCAGAGATAAATAAGATATAATGTAAGCACAGGGTCTGTGTGTTCCCGCATATATTTCTGTGCTCAGGTTTTCGTTTCATTAGACCTGGCCAAGGGCTGAGATAAGATCTGGGACTTGGATTAAATTCTGCATTCTCTGAGTCATCTTGCTTTTCAAATAGCGGTATTTCGGTCCTCCGTTAGAACTGTCAAATAATTTGTCTTCCAAATGGGCTGCTCTTCTGAATTTCATTCAGAAGCTGGAGTGCGAGATGGTTGTGCCCGTTAATAAGCTCTTGTAGCTCGGCTTCGAACCAGTGCTTTTTCCCTCTGCTTTGGGATGTTGGGTCAAGACTACCCCGACTCTAGTTCTGCCTTGTCAGCTGCTTCCCGTTCTGTTGTCCATACACAGCCCTGGGGGGGCGGGGGGTGGGGGAGGGGGAGGACGAGTGGGATACAGCACTGGGGGGCTTCCTAAGCCCTTCCTTCCCCCCTCCCAGCCGCCGCTGGTGTCACGCGACACCATGTTATCAGGCCATAGCATGAGCCCACTGTGGCGATGAAACCTTTAGTGGCCTCATCTGCAGGTCTATTCCCTTTCCTTCTGTGTCTCCAGGGTCTGGCATGCACACTGGAACACAGAAGGGGATGCTCAGAGCACTGTGACTCCGGCCGTGTGGAAGGAAGACCCCTTCCCTTTCCTTCTCCCCCATCTTCATGCTTCAGGATGCTAAGCCTTGGGTCCCCATCCAGCAAGGGGTGACAGTGTCACCTCCTCAAAGGTCTGACACCCAGCGCCCCGGCCTCTCTCAAGCACGTGGGTGCTACTGACTCCAGCCCTGGGAATGGTAGCTGCTTTCTGAGATTATCATCTCTGAGCCAGCCTAGGGTCTCCATTTCGCGTCGCCAGTCCTCTAACACCTGTTTCATCAGTTCCTGATAGCCCTGGTCCTCGAACCTGAGCTTGCATTGGAATCACCTGAAAGGCTTGTTGAACACCCTTTGCAGCTTGTTGCTGCCCCACCCCCCACCCTACCCAAGTTTCTGAGGCAGTAGCAGGTCTGGGGTGGGGCCGGAGAATTTGCTTTTCTATCAAGTTCCCCAGGGAGGCAAATGCTGCTGGTGGTCTGGGGGACCCCACTTAAATAACCACTGCTGAACCTTATATTCCCCTGGTCAAAATAATGTGTATTCTGTTTTCTGGCTGGCCTCTGATTGCTTTAATGGCCTTCACTAAAATAGCGCGCCGCCCACGTCTACCGGTTTGGTTTGGTATGTTGCGGGGGCGGGGAGGTAATGCCAATATCCACTTCTCACCTGGACCTACCCATGACACTGAATCACTGTCTCAGTCTGTCCACACCCTGTACCTGTGTTCTAGCTCCTCTGCCCTAATCTCGAAGCCCTCAGCCTTCCTTCCCAGCTTTCATTCCACCCCTCTTCAGCTCTTGTCCTACCACCTCCATGGGCCCGCTCTGCTCATCCCATCCCATTGGAATTCTGATTTCTCTCAACTGTACTGAGTGCCCAAGTGAACATCTCCTTCTGGGTTTGCTTTCTCAAGTCCGCAAACACGTATTGAATTGCTCACTGCATGCGGAGCCTCATGCCGGATGCTCATGCTGGAGATACAAAGATGAGAAAGACTTAGACTCTGCCCTCCCAGAGTCACCATTTCTGCACGATTGGAAGCTGTGTTATCTGCTTGTGAGAGACAGAACTCCCACTGGACAGAGAACTGCTTTGGTGAAGTGAATTATTTGATTGGCAAGATGTGGAAGAGGTAAGACTTGAGGAAGTGTGCTCAAGGCTGAATGGGTGAAGGCTGTCTTGCGCTGCGAGCTGAGGGAGCCCCTGTTGACCCAAGGCTCTGTTTTCTAGAGAGGGAGCTCGGCAAGCTTGTGGCTGGCGTTGAGTTGTGCTGGGGAAAGGGAGCAGTGGCCAGACACACAAGGGCCTGGGGCCCTGGGGCAGCCAAAGGGCAATGTCAGCGGGGAAGGAAACAGACTAATAGGGATTTTCAATCTACTGTTTGCTGGTGTGAGTTGTAATCTCTCTTGTCTCCCCATGGAATCCTTAAGAGCGCTGCGGAAGCTTCATGGGAATATGACAAAGTACTAAGTTGTTTTGTAAGTTTGAAGTGGGGTGAAATCAGAGACCTCCAATACAAGAATGGCTACATGCAAGTTACATGTACAGTTTTGATTTTCCCATGTTTCTTTTCTCCCGGTAAAAATATCCTAAGCACCCTGTGGCACTATCTGGAGTTTCTATTCTTTTCCATCAGCCTTGGTTATTCAGTAGGACATGTTACTGATGAACACATTTCTGAGTTTAGAGTTTATTTTTTCTCAGATACACCTATCATTAGGCTACACAAAGTACCTATAGGCCTGAATATGACAACTCATGTGGGCAGAACACTGGCTCTTTATGGAGCCAGTGGATAATTTTTTGGGGGGATAATTTTTATTTATTTTCCTGATTGTGAATAAATACATGCACATTATTGAACATTTGGAAATATTAAAAAGTATAAGAAAAAGAAAATCACCCATAAGTTCACTGCTCAGAAGTAACTACCATGAACAGAATAGATGAGCTCTCTCTCTCTATATATATATGTGTGTGTGTGTGTGTGTGTGTGTGTGTATCTATATGGAGGCTAGAAAGAGCATATGTACAATATAAATATTTATATATGTTGTCTATATTTATATATAATCAAATTTGGTTCATAAAATCTTATGATTATAAATCTTATATTTATAAAATCTTATATACAGTCTTATTCACTTAACTTTTTGATACAAGCATACATCCTTTTGATTACATCTTCAAAGATATAATTTAATGCCAGCATTTATCCATATAGACTATCACAATGTGTATCTCGAATTCCTTATTGTTGGATAATTCTGTTTTTCTCCACTTCGGCGATCATATATAATGCTACAATGGACATCCATGTCTATGTACTGTCACTTATATTTAGGTAGACCTGTCTTTTGATACCTTGGAAAGCACACTTGTCTTTGTGTCAGAGTAGAAGTACTTTGAAGTAGAAGTAGAATTTTGTACTCACCTGAAATGAAGCTCAAAAGATACAACCCTAGTGGACCATGCAGGGTTTCAAAGGGCTTGCCAAAAGCATTGTACATGAAGAAGGCTGTTCCCACCATGGTTAGAACGACCAGGATTGTGGAGAAGAGGATGACATTGACGTGGATGCTCACAGGGATCGCTTGGAGCAAATCTGGGAAAACTAAAGATAAAACAAAGATTAGAAGAAATTTCATTAGTGGTAGTCTGTGAATGTAATTTCAAAAATTAAATCCTTTTTAACCTCAAAAATCACTAAAATCCTTTAGGTGAATACATTCTCACTTACTAATTTACGAGGGATTTAGAAAAAGGTTTAAACACAGGATTATTCTGTAGAACTCACCAGTAAAGACCAACAAAGAGGAGATTTGAGGGAATTTTTTCTGCCCTTGGTCATATGTAATTACTTAAATAAACAAGTACTGGCTTCATAACCAAAAACTGTACATGTTGATGACCAAACTTTTAATGACATTTCTCAGTAGTATTTTTTTTTTTTAAATCTGTCTTGAAATGACATTTTCAGTTTGGGGATATCTGAGGGAGTTCAAACATCAGGAAGTATTTCTGTTTCCTTTGCTCCAAAAAAGAAAAAAATTGTTTCTAGTCCACACCAAGATTTAAAAAATGGGGTATTTTCAGTCAATTTCAATATTTTGATGTCGCACAAGCTGTGGGAAAATAATTTCTGGTGATACTAGAAATATTTTCCACTTAGAAAACATGCCAAATCTATTTCTAGATTTTGTGTTCAGGGCAAGTTTTTCTTGTTTGCAGAGGAAATGAAGTCCTTTATAGTGTAGGGTCTCTCTTATCTGGTGAGGCATCAGCAGGCTTAGCATCAGCAAACCTGGCAAGACCAATCTGGGGAAGTTTAATTCAGGCCATTTCAGTTTCCTGAACATTTATCAAGTGCTCTTTAACATTTACTGAGCACCTGGTATGTGCCAGGCATTGTTCTAGGTGCTGGATACAAGATAGACAAGGTTCCTGTTGTCTCGTGGAGATTATAACCTAAGGGGAGTAAGTAGACAACAAGTAAACCAGTAAATTTCATAGCCTATCTCCAAAGATGGCCGCCATCAATTCCTTCCCTCCTTCTACACACATGGCACTTCCCCTTTAGAGGAATTTATTCCTCAGTCCCCTTGAACCTGGGCTGGTTTGTGACTGCTTTGGCCACCTGAACATGGCAGCAGAACTACAGCGTGCCAATCCCAGGCTAGCCTCTAAGAAGATCAGCCGTTCCTACGTCTTTTCTTGGAGGCTTGAGCAATCATTCGGGAAGTCCAAGTTACTCTGCTGGAGAAAAAGGCCACCCAGAGGAGCACCAGGCACTGGAGGGAAGAGTCTTGGACATACAGCCCAGAAAAGCCTCTGGGTGACTCCAACCCCAGCTGCTGTTTAACTGCAACCCCATCAAGACCTAGGCAGTTGAACTAATAAATTTTTGTTTTAAGCCCCTGACCTTTGGAGGGCTATTATGCAATGGTAACAGAAAGCACTTTCACAGAGTGCGCTGCTATGGAGAAATGAAACAGGGCAATGGAATTTTGAGTGATTGAGTGAATGGATATGGGTGGTCAGCAGTTACACCTAAGCTGGTACCTGAATGCAGGGAAGGAAGTGGCTGTATAAATATCTGGGGAAGAGCATTCCTGGGAAAAGGAACACAGCTGGGGCAGCAGCGAGCCCGTGAGCCTGGTGAGTGAGGGGAGGTGAAGTGGGATTGCGAGACTGGCATCAGACTGTTGCACCCACTGGGTCCTGGTCAACTGACCATGGTAAGGAGTTGGCTTTTAATTCTAAATTCACTGGGAAGCCACTGGGGAGTGTTAAGTAAGAGAGGGACACAGTCTCCTTCATGATGTGAAAAGATCACTCTGGCTGCTGAAGAGCAGGAATAAGGGGGTGAGGGGAGGGAGGAGGGCAGGTGTGGAAGCAGGGAGACCCAGAGGCAGGGAGTGTTCACAGCGGCAAGAGACAGGGGCCCGACCTAAGTTGCAGCAGTAGAGGTCGTGAGCGGTTATCAGATTTGGAATCTATCCTGGAGATAGAAGATAGGACTTGTTGAAAGAAAGGAATCAAGGATAAGCAACCGAATAAATGGTAATGCTATTAACTGACATAGACAAGTAGAAGGTGTGGGTCTGGACATGGGAACGGGAAGTGAGGAAGTTCTGTTTTAGACATTTGAAGTTTGAGTTGCGCCTAAGAAATGCGAGTAGAGGTGCCAAATAGGATTTATGTGTCCGGAGGTCCAGGGAGAAGGTGGAGGTGTTTAGGGAGGTGAAACTAGGGAGAGGCCAGCAAGGTGCCTAGGGCATGCAGCTTACAGGGACAATCACTCTCTGGGATCAACCCCCTCTTGCACGAGCTCAAGCATGAATGTCTCCTTAAATTTTATGACCTAAGGGCCTCCATGGCCTCATCTTGGTATGTGAAGCCAGAGGAATGGCTATCACCTGTGGAGAAACTGTAGCTAGAGGAGAGAAGAGCCCTGGGGATTGACCTGCACAGGAGAGAAGAGAAACCAGCCAAGGAGCTTGTGAGTTAGGAACAAATCCATGGGTGGGAGAGCAAAGAAGCCAAGGGAAGAAAATGTTCCGAACAATGATGTGAATCTATAAGAACAGGTATGAAATGATCATCAAAATATGTGAGGTGAAAAAAAAAACAAAACAAAAACCAAACTAATAGAAATGTGCATTTGGAAAAAGCCAGAGGGGAATATATATAATAACACATAATTAAGTACTTACCTGATTTCATTCTCTCAACAACCCACCTACTACAGGAAAAACTGGGGCTCAGGGGGTGAGGTAACATACCCCAGATTTGTACTTAGTAAGTGATGGAGATTTGAACTCCTGTCCTCGCTCTTAACCAGCATGCTAGAGCAATCTCAGGGACAGGCATGCTTATCCGGGCAGACACCGTTTCTAGAGGCTACACACAAAATTTGTAGCATCGCTTCTGGAGAAGGAGACTGAGAGATATGTCATTATGTACCTTTTGGATTTTTTTTTTTTTTTTACCACCTTGGAAGCGTTCTCTATTCAATGAATACATAAGTACCTAAAAAAATAATAAATGGATAAATGAAGACCAAAAACTCCTGTGACTCATCTAGATTAGAGGTTTCAGAGATTTATTACTAGATGAAATGTATGGATACTGTTTGTGATTTGAACAAATGCTCTATAAAAGTCATTTTTGAGATAACCAGAGAAAATTGAACATGGACTGGGTATTATATGATATTACATGACTATTACTGATTTCGTTGGTTATATTAATGGTATTGTGGTTATACTTTTATTTTTTTATTTCTTTTTTGTGGTTGTACTTTTAAAAGTCCTTATCAATTAGAAATGATGTGGATGGGTGGGCTGAAAGATAAAATAAGGAAATTCCTCAGCTGCTTGGAGGAATGGCAGGGTGGCATTGTGGACGTTCAAGTCGTGGGTGCTAAGCCTCTGTGCCCCCCGCCCTGTGTTCTGGGGGCACAGTGAAGCAGCTAATCTTATTCCTCGATGCCCTGGCCTCCTGAGCTTCCAACTGCTGAGACCGTACCATCGACCCAACCTGCTATTCTTAGCTCTATCAGCTGTTGATTTGGTTTTTACTAGCAGTTATCCAAAAACCCACTTCCGTCTATCTCCCCACCTGTTAAAAGAAGTGGCAACCTCAGCGTTTCTGATAGGGTAGCTAGGTGAAGCCTGTCTGAAAATCGAGGCAGAAAGAAGTTGCACTGATTTGCCTCCTAGAAAGAAAAGCTAGGAGCTAAAATAAATTGTCACATGGAGCATTCTAATTCTTATGAAGTCTCTAACAATTTCCACTCTGTTGAGAAAGTGACCCAGCAGGGTACTAATCAGTGCGAGTTATACAGTTACTTACATTTTCTCTGGTTTCTGTTTTTGATGAAAATTCCCTGAGTCTGTCATGAGTGGCCAGAACTCTGGTAACAGCCCTCCATTTTCCGACCAACATTCACGTGACTTTTGCTTGGCTGAAGCTGAGGGCAGACCATTCAAATAAATATAGGGAGGTGTCACTTTAACCGTATCGGATGTAATGTAGCGAGGAGGTAGGTTGGTTTGGTCTTTCCGTTCTTTTAGGTTTGGGATTATAACACAGAGAAAGGATTTGAACATTTTGAGCTGCGGAGGGCCTGTCATTAAATCCAGCAAGTCACTTCTGGCCTCCAGAAATTACTTAATTAGCTGTTGACAAGTGAAAGGGAGTTATTTATTAAAGCAGGCAGCTGAGGCTTGTCTTTCATTCTCTTCTCACGGATTTCTTCCACTCTGCGTGAGTCAATGTGCCTCGCTCTCCCCATCTTCAGACCACCCCAGCCCCTGAGTGCTTTTCTCTGCTCTTTCATCACCAAACTTCCTCAAAGAGCAATACATGAGTAATAATAACAGGACTAAAAATAACAGCCAGAAATGATATAGCATTTGCTATGTTCCAGGTCTTTACCTATATTGCATAAATGAGAGACTTACGTGTTTTAATTTTTACAACATAAATTGAAATACAAATGAGAGATTTAAATCTTTTCATTCTTACGACAATATAAAGACAGGACTATTTTATCCTCAATGTATAGATTTAAAAAAACAAAACAAAACAAAAAAACCCAGAAGCACAGAGAAGTCAAATTGCCTAGCCACACAGGGGTATTGCTGTCTTTGCTTTTGACTCCCTCCCCGCCCCCGTTTTTAAGATTAAAGTAAAATTAACATCGTAAAGAATTCTCCCTTTTTATTTTCTGTGAATTTTGACACTCAGTCATGTAACTATGACCTCAATCAAGATATAGGACAATTTCATCGTTCCCAAAACTTCTGGGTTCCCCTTTGCTGTCCACCTGCCCCGTGGCCCCAACCCCCAGCTCCTGCATGGGTAACATTGTAAAAAACTGCAAACTGTTTTCCAGAGTGTCTGTGCCATTTCACCTTCCCACGGGGGAAGAGTCCCAGTCCTTCCGCATGCTTGCACTTGGCAGCTTTTTAAAATTGTAGCCATTTAAATAGGTGTGTAGTTTACCTCATTGTGCAATGTTTTACTTGGCATTTTCCAAATGACTAATGATATTGAGCATCACTTTGTGAGTTTATTTGCTTTCTACATATCTTTTTTGGTGAAGTGTGTTGATATCTTTGTGCATTTTTTATTGGATTGTCTCTTATTAAGTTCTGAGAATTCTTTATGCATGCTGGATATGAGCCCTTTATCAGATAAGTAATTCACAAATATTTTCTCCAAGTATGTGGCTGGTCTGTTCATTCCCTTATCAGTGCCTTTTGAAGAGTAGTTCTTATTTTTATGAATTCTAGTTTATCAGTTGTTTTTCTTCTATGTATCATGTTGTGGATGTCAAATCTAAGAAGTCTTTGCCTCATGCAAGGTCACAGATATTTTTGCCTATGTTTTTCTTCTGGGCATTTTTTAGTTTTAGGTTCACATTTAAGTTCGTGATCCATTTTGATTTATTTTTTTTATATGGCCAAGGTTAATTTTTGTTTTTGCATATGGATATCCAGTTGTTTCTGTGCTTAAAAAAACTGAACATAGACTTAACATATGACCCAGCAACTCCATTTCTAGGTATTTACCTAAGAGAATTAAAAACATATGTCCACAAAAATCTGTATGCAAATGTTTACAGTGGCTTTATTCATATTTGCCAAAAACTGGAGACATCTTAAGTATCCATCAACTGGTGAATGGATAAACAAGCTTTGGCCCGCCCATAAGATAACATACTCCTCAGTAATAAAAAGGAACAGACCATTGGTGCATACAGTAATGTGGATGGATCTGAAATGCATTATGCTAACTGAAATGAACTACACTCAAAAGGTTGCATGTTGTAGGATTCCATCCACATGGCATCTGGAAAATAATGACAGAAAACAGATCAGTTTTTGCCCCAGCTTGGCAGGGAGGGAGGAGATAGACCACAAAAGGGGCACGGGGGAAATTTTGAGGGTCATGGAAGTATTCTGTATCTTGATTGTGGTGGTATTTCCATGCCTTTATGTATTAGTCAAAATTTTTTAGACCTGTACACTTAAAAATGGTGAATTTTACTGTATGTAATTATACTGCAATAAACCTAAAACCAAAAAAGAGTGGGAGGATAAGGTCTGGACTGAGGAGGCTCTTCCAGACATGAACAAGACCCTCAGCCAAAGTGACCATTTGGCATGGAGGAGGATGAACTCCGTAAGAGAGAAGAAAGGAGTAGAGGGCCAAGAACCAAGTGCCAGGCTCTAATCCACCGTGTGCCCTGGAGTAGGTCAAAAGGTCCCTGTTTCTCTCTGTAAAATGAAGGTTTTCCTTGGGGCAGCCTGGGAAGGGACCGGGCTTCTGAAATCAGAGGAGATTCACACTGCAGCTCCTTTTCTAAGTCTGCGAACTCCCTAAACCTTGACTTCCTTATCTGAAAAGGAAATTCTATCTTTCTCTCAAATGTGTGAGGACTGCATGACCTCAGCATATTGAGTTCTTAGCACAGGGTAGGTGCTCAGTAGAAGTCTCTGTGGTGTGCCCCTTCCAAGGGCCAGTTCCACCACTGTTCATGGCCGCCCCTTCTCACCTCCTCAGAGACACTGCTGAGGAGTTCTCTCTCTGCCAGGTCCATTTCCCCCTCTCTTTGGATCAGTCCCATCAGCACACAAGTAACATGCTGTCATTTTCTCAACTTAAAAAAAAATAATTATATATATATTATATAATATATATATATATATATATATATATCAGGGCGCCTGGGTGGCTCAGTCAGTTAAATGTCTGACTCTTGATTTCGGCTCAGGTCATAATCTCAGGGTGGTGAGATTGAGCCCTGCATCCAGCTCCCTGCTCAGCATGGAGTCTGCTTGTCCCTTTCCCTCTACTCCTCCCCCAGCTCATGTGCGCTCTCTCACGCTCTCTCTAAACATAAATAAATAAAATATAAAAAAAAAAATCTCACTTAAGCCCTCTAGCTATTATTCCTTTTTTTCTATTTCCCTTAGAGCAAAACCCCTCCTGGAGTTGGCTGTATTCTCGAGTCTCCTCCCTCCCTCCACTTTCTCTCTTGAACGTACTTGCACTGATAACTACATTTCCCAAGGCACCGAAGAGCTTCAAGCTGCCAAACCCAACAGTCAATCTTTGTCCCCATCTTCCCTGGGCTACATTTGGCACAATGGCTCACTGCCTCCTCCTGGAAACTCTTCCTTCCCCGGGCTCCCCAACATGACACTCTCCGGCTTCTGCTACCTCACTGGCTACGATCTTGATCTGCTTTGTTGATTCATCTTCCTCTCTGGAGTTCTCTAGGGATGACTGCATTCTTGGACCTCTTCTCTTCTCCCTCTTGACTCCCTTCCTTGGTGCTCTATCCAGTAGCATGGCTTTTACTAGAAACACTTACAAGGTGCTATCTCCAGCCTGGATTTCCCCTTAAATCCCACACTTGTAAGTCCTCAACTTCCTACTGAACATCTTGCCTGGAACATGAAATAGGCATCTCATGGTGTCCCAAACCGCACCTATAGTCTTCCCTTCCTCACACTTGCTTCCTTCAGCCTTCTTCACCTCAGTTGCTGGCAGCTCCATTCTTCCTTGGCCTCATCCTTGATTTTTACTCTCCTATTTCATGTTGAATCCATCAGGAAAACCTGTTGGCATGACCTTCAGAATCTGACCACTTCTCTCCGTCTCCTCTGCTCCATCCCAGTCTAAGCCACCGTCATCTCTCATTCAGAGGACAGCAAGGGCTTCCTAACTGGTCTCTCTGCTTCCACCCCTCCTTCTTACAATCTACTCTCAGCCCAGCAGCCAGAGGGATCTTTAATCAATGAATTGGTGTATGTCAATCCCTTGCTTAAACCCTTCCAGTGGATTCTACTCTCACTCAGAGTATAAGCCAACTCATTACAATGGATCTATGTGGTTGGACTCCTTGTCAGACCTCTGACTTCATCTGCTACCCATTTCCTTGAACAGTGTGCTCTAGCCACTGGCCTCCTTACTGTACTTCAATCATGCCTGGAGTGTTTCTACCTCAGGGCCTTTGCACATAGTGTTCCGTCGCCTGGATGTTCCTCTGATATCCTCATGGCTTGCTTCCTTACCTCCATGGCTTGACTTAAATGCCACTTTGTCAGGGGGGCCTTCTTTAACCACTTTATTTCAAGTTGTCACCCCCTGCCCAGTCACCCCTCCAACCCCTTTCCTTGCTTTTACTTTTCTCCTTAGCAATTATTACCACCTGACCAAGTCTATATTTTTACTTGTTTCTCTCATGACTTGTTTCTTGGTCTGTTTTATTCACTGCTGTATTCCTAGCACCTAAGAATGCCTTGGCACAGTGTGGATCAGTATTTCTCAACTTTTTTTTTTCATTATTGCTCCTTGCCTCAGGAGTCTTTTTAGACACTTCTAATCACTCTTTCCCAATGAAATTTTAATACCACAGGTATATTGTGTATTGATTTCTGTATTGTATTTATATCTGTGCTTTATACACATACACACTTTTTAAAGAATAAGGTGTTTTGTTTTTTTTTTTCTCCCCCTGCCAAGAACCAATTTTCACTCCCTTAGGGGCATTATGGCAGCCATTGAGGATGCATGATGTAGCTGTGGGATACATATATGTTGGATGGATACATTTTGCTTGGAGTAGGATGCGGGGATGGAGCCTGATGTGGTCAGCAGGTCTAGGATTTCTTGGTAGAAGTCAGTGGTTTATACTAAGGGAATTAGGACCACAAAGGCAAAAAGAGAAGGAAGAGGAGTGGATAGTCCATTTGGTGACCCCAGGGCCAGGGGAGAAAAAGAGGGGGCTTGGCAGCTTTAAGTCTGATGGGAATTTTTTGGTTAAGAACCTGAACTTGTCCACAGAGTCCAGCAGTTGCTGTTGACCTTGATATAAGCTGCTGATGGTAATAGAAACTGGATTGAGAGAGTTTTTGGAGAGAATCTGGGGCAATGGAGATAAAATAGAGTAGTCACCAGAGGGATGATAGGAAACTTTTTTTTTTTTAAGAAGCTGAAAGACCTGGTTGGTAACCAGAATAGAATTTCAAATCTCTTTATTAAAAGAAAAATTTTAATCCAATATATTTGGGGGATTGTCAACCTGTTACATGGAAACTGATGGCTGTTTAATAACTGGGTTTAAAGTTTGGGATTTGTAAAAGAATTCATCTCTACCCTGAACATCACAAAGCTCTTTTTTGTTAGCAGGGCAGGAGGATTAGGAGAAGATGGACTTGCTCCTCACTGTGTTTCTGTTCAAGTGTTCAACTGTTCATAGAGGAATTTTTAAAAATAAATGAACATTATAACAATGAAATGGAAATTAAGGTAAAAATTTCACCCACAATCCTACAAATATGAAAACAAGATTTTCCTTTATTTTTATTTGTTTCAAATCTGTGTCCATCTTAATATTTATTTCCTATATTATAAAAATAACGTGGTTTTGAGGTCATATTCTGTACTTCTCATTCAGAATATAAGCATTTTCCATGTTGCCTTCCTAACTCATGTAGGTAACAATATGGATTTTCCATCAAACTGATGCACTGCTGTCTGTCAGGTTGTCTTTCATGGCTTCAGTATTCTGGCTGATGCTGTAACGAACATCTTCAGGCACATTCCTTCTTTCTTATTATGGGGGTAGATGATGAGCAGGACTAGCTTTTCTGGATGAACTTCCAGGAACAGAGTTACTTGGATCAGAGTGCTTTCTAGAAGGATGCTGTACATGTGTTGATACAATGTAACCTAAAGAAGGTGAGTTATATTTTGTAACATACATATTAAACTACTGGTTCAAAGCTCAATTTCTCTTCCCTGCAGTCTGCAAGCAGAGATTTCTGACAAGATATCTAATCAGAAACAGAAAACTAGAAGAAACTAGTCATTGAGGTCACTCTCCTAATAGAATAGAAGGCACCTGTCACAGGAGATGGGGCAGGGGGACAGGAAATCCACATTGCATAACTAGCCCAGTGTACAGAGAAAGGCGGTCAGACCCTCATTACTGCAGTCGGCTATTACAAAACACAGCTGAGTAAGGCATAAGTGAATGGCTCAGAGTGCAAATGCAGTCCCAGGGGAGCTCTCCGTAGGAAATTTACCCTCCCGCAATCATTTGGTGGGGGGTTCTATCCTTTGGGCTATGTCCCTTGCCTCTGTGCCCCCATTCCAACTTGGGCCTCTGATCTGTGGTCTACCACAACCCCCAGCCATTCCGCCAAGTCTTCTCCAGGCTTTCCCTCTTCTGTCCCTTGTCAGATATGCCAGTCCTCCCCCATTCTTAAGCACCTATCACACCCCTGCCTCCATTTCCCTCAGTTTGTGTGCCTAGCTTACGGAAGGCCTGAAAACACCCAGTGAATGGAAGTCTTCCATTTCAAAGAGAAAACAGAGGCCATCAAGGGAATTCCTTCACCTTGCAGTTCCCCATTGCCATGCCGCCTTTGGTTCGTGCCCAACCTTCCCTCTAATCTTAGTGAAATTTTTTCCTTCCTGTCCACTGTCTGGCCTTCTGCCTGTGCTGTCAGACTCACCCTTTTCTACCTCACAGGGGCCCTTCTCAATCCATTACCTACCTCTTTGGTCTGTCCTCAGCACTTTCCTCCCTACTGCTTTATCCTCTCAGGATAGAATCACACTCCAGACCCTCCCATTGTGAACATACCCACGGACGCACACATACACGTGGACACACACACACACACACACACACACCCAGGCATGCGCACATATATGCCTGGCCATGGCGCTCCTCTAGGAGCCTGACCACAGCCTTGCTCTGAGTCCTGGCCTTCCATTCCCTCCTCAGCTCCTATGAGGACCTCTCTTCCCCACCACTCTATCAGGACTGCCTTAGAAAATGTCCCCCGTGACCTTGTGGTGTTAAAATTCAAAGGACTATTTTCACTTTCTCTTATTTGACACCTCTGTGGTGTTTGGGACTGCTGACCATTACTTCCTTTTGAAAGTTTCTCCTCCCTTGGTTTCCCCTCTGCTGGTTCCCCTACAGCGCACTGACCCTCCCTTCTCAGCCTGCTTTGCCAGTCCCTCTTCTTCAACCCATAAGTATTGGTGTTTTCTAGAACCTACTTTGTTCACCTTCTCATTTGATTCCCCTCCCTGTGAAACCTCTCCTTCCACTGTAGCTCCCAGTGCCACCTCTAATCTGCTGAGCTCTCTTCTCTACCTTGACTCTAGGCCGCTCCCATGACCTCCACGTTTGTGCAACTGATGGATGTCACTTGTTGCCGGCCTATAAGGGGACCTCACTAAACATGACCAAAAAGAATTTCATCTTCCCTCTAAACTTTCTCTGTCTGTATTTATCTCTGTGAATTGCTACAGCTCTCTGTCCTGCAGAAACCTGGGGTTTACCTCACGTCACTAAGTTCTGTTGGTTTTTTGCATCTGATTATTTTGGAAATATTTCCCCTCCTTTGCAGCCCTCTGGCAATGCTCTGGTTTGGGCCACCAACTACTGGATGGAGCCTCTCCACTTGACTGGCCTCTTCACCTCTCTTTTGGTCGTCCTCCAATCCATCTTCTGCCTTGTCACCAACCCACTTGACACCTTCCAGTGGCTTCCCATTGCCTACAAGATCAAATTCACTGCCTCACGACAGCAAAGTCTCTCCCATTCTAGTCACTGCCTTCCTCCCTAGCCTTACCTTTCTGCTTCTTTCTCTAACGTCTTCTGTACTCTGGCCACATTAGGCTCTTCATAACTTTGCTCATGCTATTCCTTTATTCAGAATGGCTTCTTCAATCTAGTAAAATTTAGTTCTTAAGGACTTTCTTCCAATTCCCCTGTGTCTTACCCTGACCAAGAGCAATTCTCCTTGTTGGAGCTTTCTGGATAAAAACAATAATTGTGATAGTAATTAGTGCTCTCCAGCCATCTACAATTCTGGTTCTTCCCCATTCTGGGCTCCTGATAGGATTGCACATCCTGGCCCCTTTGAAGTTAGACACGGCTGTGGAACAATAAAGTGTAAATGGAAGTGGCACGTGTCTGTTCCGGGTCAGAGGATTTAGTTGCTAGAATAAGAGCCTCCACAATTCTTGCCCTCTGTTCTAATAACTGGTGACATTCCAGATGGTGGCTGCTTCCTGGAACGGACCTCCAGCTGATTTCTGACGAACATGTACTGTGAGCAAGAGATCAATCTTTGCTGATTCAGCTGAGCGGTATGAACGTAACTTGTTACTAAAACATAATGTAGTCCGTCTTGACTGATGTGCCTGTGTGCTTTTACAAAATGTCAATCAGTTAAAAACACTTTGGCCAGATTCTTCATTGTGAATAAGCATCCTCTCTCCTTTCCCTTCATAGCTCCCGAGTCTAGAATGCTTAGGCACATGATAGGCCCCAATGATTTTGCCCCCCGTCCCGGGGGGGGTGGGGGGTTGAGGGCACATATAGTCTAACTTACAAAGAATTTGTGTGTTACATGTAAAGTCAAGCTGTTTTCAATAGATCATTGGAGAGTAATAAGAATAAGATAAAGAACCGTTTGTTCTAACAAACTAAGTATGTTCCTTTATTACTTGCCATTAATCCATGTTTTATTTGAGATCTCTAAATGTATGGCTTTCATTTCAGTTGCCTTAGAATTTATTTCTATCTGCTGGGTTCCTCTGATATATTTTATCCTGAAACTTTGTTCTCCTTTTTAGCCATTACTGATTCCAGTCTAACAATCCTATCTTTTATCCTACAGCTCTTCAACAGGAATTTAGTAAATCCAATCTAAACCTGTATTGAGGCATTAACCAAGAGTATTAGGTAGTTAGAATATCATGCAACACCAAAGCAAGAAGGACGGAGGAGCTGGTGGGAAGAGAGACAAATAGCCAGGCATTAACTGAAAGGCAGCATGGCAGGTTGAAAAAAGCATAGCTTTTGGAGTTAGGAAAGTTGGGGATTAATCTGATTTTGCCATTTACTGCTCATGTGGGCCTCTGTATACCTCAAGTCTCTTATGTGTAAATGTGAGTAGTGACAGAAATAAGTCACAGAATTTTCAAGGGAGACAAGTGGAATCATTTATGTGGATGCTCTATGTACATTGTAAGTAACTTTAAATATTTTTCTAACATGATGAGAATGGCAGGGCAGTTGTATTTTCACCAAGAGGAGTGGGAGATAGAAGAACCCAATGCTGTGAGAGTGTCTGCATTTTCAAATCTCATGATCAGTCATTGGGGGTGGGAGGGAACTCTTTGGCTCACAGGTGGTCAGAGCACTTATCTGTACATTGAGACCAAAGACTCCCTGCCCCCCACCCCCATAGGAGTCACTAGATACATGGAATTCAGGCAAACTGTCTATCTGGTAGCTCAAACTTTTACCTTTTTTTCCCTCCCTGACCAGGTGGGTGACTATTCCTGTAAATAATCCAGGAACCTTAGATTTATAGCTAATTACTTCTTCGGTACCTGTCACACACTTTCCTCAGCATCTGATATATTGCTCTCATCCTCATTTCTATTTCCCTTGTGCAGTTTCTTGGACATTCTCTGTATAATGACTTATCTTAAATGACTTTTGGGCTGATGGCACACCTCTAAAGGGACCCCTGATAGTTTCTTTGGAAGGAGCAGAGCCCTTCCACAGGAGGCAGGCAGGTGAAGGTCAAAATGTTAGTTTTATTTCTGATAAAGTGCTGGAGAATGTGGCTTAGATCTTCCACCAAGTTCTGTTGAATTCGGCAGCCTCACCCACCCAGTGACAGGCGGGGCTGGACAGCTGAAAGCCTCCCAGTCCGGGGCAGTCCTGGCTCCCTGATCCTGACCAGGTGGAGAGCAGGTTCCTATATCTGGTGGGCAGACTTGGAAAGAGGGGAAGGCTCTAGGGCTGAGAGCCGAGTATGCTGTTTCTTACTCAGATTCCTCAATCCGACCTCTCATTCCCTCTGAGGCCAGGAGGGTGTAGGGAAAGTGTGAGACCCTTCATGGAAATATGCAGCTCAAGGAGTAGAAGCTAAGGATCCCCAAACCTCCCACCTGCATGGAAACAGTGCTAAATACCGCTGTTCCTCTCTGCCCTCCTTCTGGTGGTCTTTCTCTTCCCTAATGTGGAGGGCTCTGGACTTCTCACCTGCTCCCGCCTGTCTTGGCCACCATCCACCTCCGTAGTTCTTAGCCTTGGATATACATTAGAATCTCCTGGGAGCTTCTAAACCATTCCAATCCTCATGCCTCACCTCCAAAGAGTCTGGTTCAATTGGCCTGGGATGCAGCCTTGGCATCCGTCGTTTTAAAGACTGTCCAAGTGATTCTAAGGTGCAGCCAGGGTTGTGGACCACTGACCTGAGGGTGTAGGTCTCATCAACCCTCTCGTCTTCCTCTGGCCAGATGTAAAATGCAGGTAACACCATCTGTGAAGCCCTCAGAATGAAGACCGCCTCCGATTATGATGCCAGCAATGTTGCCACAACTTCTTACTAGATTAAAGCCACGTGGTGGCCGCGGAGGTCCTGTTTTCCTTCTCAACTCGTCCTTCTCCACATAAAAGGTGTGTAAAAAGAGAAGTTACATTTGGCCGCTTGGTGCTCAGCGATTCATTTTCTTGAAAGGGAGCAAGAGGGAAAATTTCTTTCTTCTTACAGAAATGCTCTGGATCTGACTTTGCCCTCAGCCCATCTGCAGCCAGTCATTATGAAAATCCAGGGAAAGCCATTCCCTGACATAAGCTCAGTGAGTTCACCTCCTTTAATAGCCGCCATCAACACCCAGGTATTGAGCCGGGCTTCTTTCAGATGGCTGCATGGTCAGGGAGAAGGAAATCCATGACCCTAGCACTTCAGAGGAAGAGACCTGACGGTAAGATACAACCATTTAAAATACCATTTTTCAGTACCTTGCCTGAATTTCTCTCAGCTGAAGTGCATTTACCTGACTCAACCCAATTCAGAGGCAGCCCCACCAGTGAGTCTTAATCACCCATGGTGGCTGAGGGACGACGCTGCTTTGGCGCATATGTGTCTCTGATAACAGAACCCATTTACCTGCTCCAAATCCACAGGGTATGATTAGGTTGGGGTGATAACTCCCGAGAATGGCTTTGCTACAGTTATAACATGCTGAGAGGGAGCGAAATACGAATCCTGCATAAATTAGTCTGCCAGGTACAGTTCGCTATTAGTCAGCTCTATCATACCTGGAATAAAAGTGTATCATCTCACAGCCAGTCTGGGTAGTTCGGTGCATGACTGGATTGAAAGGCGAATTTCTCATGGTTTAATTTAAATAAGGTGTTTTTTTTTTTTTTTTAAAGTCTTAACTTTATGAAACCCCGATCTACTTCAGAGATAAAAATTAGCTTTTACTTTTCGTTTTTTTTTAAATGGGGGGCTCCTGAGTGGCTCAGTTGTTAAGCATCTGCCTTCGGCTCAGGTCATGATCCCAGGGTCCTGGGATCGAGCCCTGCATTGGGCCCCCTGCTCCGCGGGAAGCCTGCTTCTCCCTCTCCCACTCCCCCTGCTTGTGTTCCTGCTCTCGCTATTTCTCTCTCTGTCAAGTAAATAATAAATAAAACCTTAAAAATAAACAAACAAACAAACAAAATGAGATTTTAACTTACACTCTAATTCTAACCCATTGGCTCCTCATAAAACGCCAGATTTTAACGTGAAGCGAATGCTGTGTACCTGCTTTTCTTTTTGTCCCTGCCTGTTTTGAAACCGTTCATGACACCACAGGAAAGAACCTACCATTTTGGTCATTGCTGTGGCGAAATAATGTTGCAGTCCAAGTCACTAACTTTGAAGATCATACCATGAAGATGTTCGTTGGCAGTGAGCTTACATCAGCTAGCTGCATGCGCAATCAGTTATCTCCTCTTTCGGCATAAATTGTTAACATTAAGGTGATATGATGACATAACCCAAAGATTAGCCCTAAGCATGTGACCTGCTCAACCTAGATTCTTTTTTTTTTCAGCCTAGATTATTAAACAGGCTTTGACTTGACGATTTTACCTTCCAAAGGTCAAAGATTAGGGCTTAGACATCAGGGCCACCGAAATACAAGACAAAGAGGCAGTGAATGAATTCAAGTGCTGAGGCCAAGTGCCATCACACGGGTATACAAGATCCAGTTGTTGTGAAGTACTGACATCATTGTTTAACTGGCGTGTGAAACTGAAGTGCACTCTTATATTTTCTTCATTTCTTTGTGTCCTTTTCGCTTGTGGTAAGGAGACAGATGTGGCCAATATCATATGCGTCTGAATTTCAGTCTCAGGCTGGCTACCTACTCGATCTGTGACTTTGAAAAATTGGTGACCTCTCTGAGTTTACATTTTCCATTTTAGTTCAGGAGGAATAGCATCATAACGCCTCCCACATAAGGGCTGGAGATGATCTATGCCCCGCGCCTGGTGCCTCGGAGGCACCCAGGAAATGGGCAGCTGAAATAAGTATTTTTTCTTCGGAGGTGTCCGAACATCCTCGGGGAAGATAAGTTATCCTCGGAGATCAGAAGAGAAAGCACAGCGACGAATTGTAAGAATGATTTGGAGTCCTCCTCCAACAGGTGAAGTTCACACACATCAAGGTTAAGTTCCAGAAGCCCCAAACTCCATGTCTCTGGTGAGCCCAGGTCAGTGACTTTACTGACCATTAGGGTGAAGAGTGATTTCAAGGAAAGGAAGGTGTGTGCTTGAGTGTGTATGTGTGTGCGTGCACATGCATGTGTGCACACGTGTGTGCAAAACTGTAATCGTCAAGCGAGGCTGATTCTGTGGGGGATTCTTCCTGGTAAGGGTACTGGAAGCAGTTGTTAGGGAAGAAGATCTGTCTTTTCCTGGCTGATATTCCTCACGAATTTGAGAACGATGTCTGCTCAGTTCGTCCTTTGGGTGAAGAAAACCCTGAGAGTGTTAAACATACTGCTCATTCCTAATGTCTTGCCATTATGAGGAAATCAAATGCAGGAAAGAGGAGTTTTTCCAGTGAAGAAGGAAGAGAAGTTTCCGGGAAAAGTTGGAGGAAGTGGGAGGTCAGCCTCTCACCGTATTTTGACCTTCCTTTAGGCTTCCTCAATAATGCCATTAGACCGTGTGGGTGTTAATAGCCACTCTTTCTCTTTCCCTAGCATCCTATTCTTCATTTTCTCCTCCTTTAACCTGCCGTTTCCCACACAAATAGTAAAAGATTTTGACGGGGAGGAAGAGAAGCATTCACTGTGATAACAAAATTCATTTGGGTCCTGATAAATGGTAGGTATTTCAGAATACTTTAAAAATCATGGGCTTTGAGGACCAAAGACTAAAGGCGCACAAAACTCCCCACTTCTGACGATAGTGGCTGGAATCTGTCAGCGGAGGCTCTAAGCGACAGAGTAGAAGGGTCAAGCAATTTTAAAGCTGGAAGGACCTTGTCTAGAACAGCCAGCCCCTCACTACATAGATCATAAAGCGTCTGAACTAGAAGGGATGTTAGAAATCACCAAGTTTCATCTCCCATTTTACAGATGCAAGAACTGAAAACCAATGAAATGTGATTTGCTCCAAATCTAATCCCCAGTGAGTGACACGGACCTGCCTCAAACTCAGGTTACTTAATCTCAATCGTGTCTGTTTACCAAACATTTATCAAGCACCTTTTTGTGACCTGCACTGTGCTAGGTCCTGCTTGAGGGAGTTTGGGGATGAAGAATACCCAGCCCCTGCCTTCTGATGGCTCAGGATCTCCTTGCAGAGATATACACATTCTCAAATACTTATAATCCAAGGTGATTTGAAATAATAGAGTGAACATCAAGGTCTAGGAAGGACAAAGCAGGAAACAATTATTTGGCCACGAAAAGTTGAAGATTTTCCCTTTACACCTGTGCTTCTCAACCATTACTATCTTCCATCCCACAATCACTTTTTTTTTTCCAATGGAAGGAAAACAAAATCTCTATTTGCTGGACTGTTGGAATGGGTGAGACCAGACAAGAGGGTCCTGAGCTAACAGGCAGGGGGACCCACACTAGCGAGGTGAAATGGTACGACTGTCTTCCCCCTTTCTTCCCACCAGGGCGTCTTCCCTGGTGAACTCCATAGGTTTCTATCCCACCAGACCGTCCATTAAGGAAGGGAGGAGGGACAGGCAGTGTTCTCAGAAGGGGTACATAAAGACCTTTGCAGCCCTGCCATGGGCAGGCAGGGTGATAGGAGAGAAGCAGGATGTGCAGGATGGTGAGTAGTAGAGCATCGGGGGCAGGTGGGGGAGTCACGCTCGCAGGAGACCATGGAGGTACAGTGACGACCCTCGGCAATGGTGGCAGAGACCCCGAGTCCCAACTGTTGTACCCCAAAATCTGTTTGAGAAGCCACCTGCTTGCTGACACAAATAGCTTCAACATCCTCTCTGTAATCTGGGTGACGTACCTCATTTGGTAAAGAAAGTCTGCTTTTTAAAAATATGAAGTAGGCTAAATCTCTGTTAAGATTTTTAACAAATTTTCGATCATAAGGTCTCAGTTAAAATGCTTTAAAAGTATGACTGAAGTTGCATGCTGTGATACACGATTGGTTAGATATTATTTTTCACATTTCAAAAAAAACCCAAAAAAACAAAAACAAACCCTCCATATGTTTTTACCAGCTCATTGAACTATCTTGGCAATAAATAGATCAGCATATCTAGGAATGATTGATACCATATGATTCTTGGGTATCGTATTTGATGATGCTCTGCAGTGCTTCAAACCACCAAAACAGAAACCCACCCACCCATACTAAGCTCAAAACTGGCAGTTTTTCCCTTGATGGCTACAGTTAGAATTTAAACAGCATCATTAAAATTTTACAGGTGACATATCAGGAAAAATGAAGCCCACCAGTTGTGTTTCCTTGAAAGGGAAACAGTCCTTCATTATAATGAATGAAATTGTGTGCTAGGTATGAATGCTAGTGACCTCTAGAAAATGAAGCACTGACCCCTAAATGGATGAGAATCAGCCAGAGTAAACGAGGCAGAAGTTTTCCCAGCATAACTATGCATGCTGGCAGGGAAGATGCTTGTTATAATTCAAAGAGATAGAGTGGTCAACAGGGAACATTTAATGGGAACAAACATGACAACAGTGCCTAATATTTTTCTAGTCCCTTCTTTATCCTCGTGTTATACTATGTGTCTGGGTTTTAAAAGTGACACGTGCATTGCCCATAAAAATAACACATCAACTTGTACAGCAGAACCAAGCAAAAAGTCATTTAGAATATGGATATGGACACTGCCAATGCTGAGTTTACTCAGAGTAAATCTCTAGCTAAATCTGCACTGTCCCGTTGTGATAGCTATTAGCCACACTGAAATGGCGAGTGAGCATTTGAAATGTGGCTAGTTTGGGTTGAGATGGGCTTAAGTGTAAAATGCACCCTGGATTTCAAAGACTAAGCACTGGAAAGAAAAAAAAAAGTAAAATATCTCCTATCTTATATTGACTACATGTTAAAATGACAGTATTCTGGATATCTTGGGTTAAAGAAAATTATCCTTAAAATTAATTTCGTTTGGTTCCTTTACTCTTTTTTCCAATATGGCTCCTAGAACATTTAAAGTTTCAAATGTGGCTTGCATTTATGGTCCGCATTGTATTTCCGTTGACCAATACTGATCTAAATGAAAAAGTTTGCTAAGCAAAGAAGCATTTAGCAATCCCACAGAATTGAAATGTAAATTCATATTAACTGATGATAACACAACAACGTGAAGAAAACTGGTCAAGAAGTGACTGATAGTTCGATGAGTTGCCTTTTCCATTCCTTCTACACTGGAAAGTTTCTTAAAATCCAAATGTTTGCTTAATAACTAAAGGGAAAATGAGAAAGGCTGAAGTTCTGGGAAAGGAATTGTGCCCTAATCATAAGTTGGGCTCTGGAAGAAACAGAAAATCGTCTACCCCGAGCTCTTTGGGGGTTCTGGATTTTGCTCGAAGTTTGCCATTATTGAGAAGACAGGTTTAGGCCTCTCATTCTCTGACATTAATGGGGCTATACTTTTCTCTTAGGAAGAATATCAGAGGGCTCTCTTCCTTCCAGAATACGTGGTTAGAACATCACTGGCAGGGTGATGGCATTTCAAGTGGGAAGATATGGACCATGAAGCTATCTTGCAACAGGAGTGTAAACTTAGAGGGTGCAGTGTGTTCTAAAGGCACATTGGTTAGGAAGATTTTTATCACCAAGAGAGCTGTTCATTTAAATGAGAATTATGCTTTTTGGGGAATCCATTGGAGGTATTCAGTTTTCCCAACTTTCTTTCATGTTCCATTGAAAGAGATATTTATATGCTTAGGCAGAAAAAGTGATACTGTAAGTCTACTTTGCTGAGTCTCATGGAAATAAATGAGGTTTTAATAGGTCTAGCATCTAGAGAGGTTCTGGAGAGAGGCTGTCACCACAGAACAAACAAATGTCAGATTTTCTTCACAAGGCTGGGGGGAATTGTTCAGAGTATCATGGGGACAAATGCAATTCTGTGACAGATGAAGGTATGGTTTAAACCCCACTGACTCTGAGTCCTTATAAAAGCAAAGGGAGGGAGGGACAGGTGATTAGAACAACCGCATCACAGACGGGGCCAGCAGAGAACACAGCCATAAAAAAACGGTGCATCGAACCACCAAGGAATGTACTTGTGTGAGGATTAAATAAGACAAAATATGCTTAGTGTCTAGTAAGTATTCAGAAAACATATTATTTTGAAACCTGTCTTGTGGTATGAGTAAAGTTTATTTCACTGTACAAAATGCAAAGGCTCCAGAAAATTCACTGTATGTTCCCTGCTTTTGTCTAAATTCGTTTGTGAGAAGCTTTACTCACGCTTTAGCTGCCAATGACTCATGGTTAAATCATTTCACTCATCTTTTTTTCTTTTTTATTTTTTAATACAGTTGCAAATCATGTGATATTCTGCTTTGTTCTCTTTCCCCCCTAAGGAAAGCTAAGCAACTCTAACAGCCCCATTACCTTAATGAACTAAAGCCATTCAATGAAAAGAGTTGGTATTCACTTCATCAAATCTAGTGATGATAATTTTTTGAAAAGCTAAAGACTAATTCGTGGGGATTTTTTGGAGTCCTGTGACAATTCATATCACCTAATAACCTATGTGAGTGAAGGCTGGTGTCCAATGACTGCTAAGAAGATATAAGGAATGTTGCAGAAATATAAATAGGCCAACACTGAAATTTAATTAGACACTGCATAGGTTAATAATAAATTCAATTAATTTAGCTTTCTACCTATGCTAGAGAAAAAAAATACCCAGGCAAAATAATAATTCATTTTAAATGCCTCAATTGGTAACCTCCTTTCCTGAAGAGTGATTTATGCAGTAATTTACTGGCGGTTTCTTCATAAGATTGTTCCAAACCAGCCCTTTTGAAATAATAATAATTTCTGAATGTGTGTTGTGAGAGATATAACAAATGACTTCTTATTAATTTTCATTTAATGAGTTGCCTATTCACATGGTAATTTTAAAAAAATTCCCTTAAGATAAACAGGTTATAAATACTGCGGGTAACACTTCCATTTCACAAAAATCGAACAGGAAAATCTGTCTCATATTCTCTACATGATTTGAAGGTGAATCAGTTGCAGATTTTCTATACTAAATAGGCATCTATTTCTTTCCCAGTTAGCACAGCAGATCATTTTAAATTTCTCTAGCCAAGTGATTCAAATTGGTTAAAAAAGAAAAAAAAAAAAAAAAAGAATATTAGCAGCAGGAAAGGTCCTAGCAGGGATAGTACAGGGGTAGACAGTGTACAAAGTCAGGAGCAAGGTGGAAAAGCAGCTAGAGTTGGTTAAGGAACCCATGACACTGATCCCTTTTTTTTGTTGTTGTTTTTTAAAGAACACAATGAAGATCCTCTCTTACAGCTTTCTATTTCTCCAGGTCGCCCCTCCCCTTTTAAAAAGATACTGAAATTTCTAGCATAAATATTAATATTTAAGAATTTAATTGCTCATCCTTTCAAAGTTTAATTCCATAGCAGCTCATTAACTATATGTTGCATAATAAAAACAGAATGAAATAATTAATAAAAACAAAATAATAAAAACTAGGAAGAGGAAGTCTCTCGGAAAAGACCGACTTATTTCAAAGGGTTCACATCTGTTTTAAAAGGCCTGTAATAGGGCAAGGCTCTTAAAAATAATCCCTTGCAACAGTTGAAAGAGTATGCCCAAAGCATTAAATAATTCAAATGCAATTGTTACTTACGTGAGAACCGAAAGGGCCTCGCTCCCAGCCCGCACTGCCTCACGCCCTCTCCGTGGAAAAGCCCGTACTGCATTTCGCCCATGAACTTGTCCAGTTCCTGCCCAGAGGCATTGACGAGCAGAGCCCCCGTTTTGCAGAGGAAGGTGGCTTTGATCCACAACGGTGTTCCCAGGGCTGTCACCACTCCGAGGGCGCACACGAAGCTTAACACCCCAGCCATGCAAAAAATGACTTTCTTTTGTTGGTTTGGCATGATGAGAAATGGCTTTTGTGAGGGTGAGGTTCAAAGACGAGACCTTTGCGACTGACGAGAAGTGACTGCCCCTTTGGCTGCATTTATTATAGTGGCTGAACGGACAGATCCCGGCCGAAGAGGCACCTTCACTCTCGACGCTGGTTCTTGTCGGTAGAATGCCAGGATGGAAGCTTCTTCATCACACCTACTTGACTTTTCTCCTTTTCTGCTGCTGCTTCTCTCAAATTTGAAATCTTTGGACTAAGAATCTGTAAAATAAAACTCTTTCACACTGCCTTCAAGTATCTCCTCTTGTGTCCCTTGGGTAACAAAGGTCTAAGATAACAGATGGAGCCCTCCGTGTAACTTGATAAATGCCTTCCCTTTCCCCCAGTCTTTCATCTGATTGGGTGAGTTGAAACTTTCAGAAACAGGCTTGGCTCCTATGGTAAATTTTCAGCAACTGGAGAAGCTCATGTATTGTTGTGTTTTTGTTTTTGGTGGGAGTTGAAGAGGAGTTTGGACAGAGGAAGAACAAGTGTATATTTAGTGGTAATTAACTGATTTTGGAAAATGTTAATTGGGGGAGCCTTGGTGGCTCAGTTGGTTAAGTGTCTGCCTTTGGCTCGGGTCATGATCCTGGGGTCCTGGGATCGAGTCTCATGTCAGGTTTCCTGCTCAGCAGGGAGTCTTCTTCTCCCTCTACCCCTATCCCCTGCTTATGCTCTCTCTCTCTCTCTCTCATGCTCTCTTTCTCTCATAAATAAATAAATAAATAAATAAATAAATAAATAAATAAATAAACTTTTTAAAAAAATGTTAATTGTAACAGGATAAAATATTGAACGGAGTTGGGTGCCCTAGACCAACCATCAGGGCTTGTCATCCTAACTTCTCTTCCCCCAGATCCATGATTTAGAATCAGTGTGTCAATAGAGAAGTGGATTCCAGTTTTTACTGGCACACAGGTACAAATATCTAGATTTCTAAAAGCTTTCGTTCAAAACGCTTGGCTGCTTCAGGATTATAGCAAGGAAATGAGGTTCTGGGTCTGAGAAGTATTAGAATCTATAAAGAAGAAAAGAGCATTGTCATGGAAAGAAGAGATTGTGCTCAGATAGCCGGCTCTATGAATTCACCATAGAAAAGCAAGGGTCCAGCAGAAGTCATCAGTTAGGGAGACAAGAGACAAAGTCATGAGCAAGATTAAATAGCAAAATGAGTCCAGTTACATTGTCAAGATCTGAAAACTAAAGTTCAGAATGTAGTAACAGCTTTTTTTTTTTTTAAGATTTTATTTACTTATTTAGAGAGAGGTGGGGGGAGGGTCTCAAGGAAGACTCCCCCCCAAGCATGGAGCCCTACATGTGGCTCAATCTCACAACCCTGAGATCATGACCTGAGTGAAATCAGGAGTCAATGCTCAACCAACTGAGTCACCCAGGTGTCCTGTAACAGCTTTTTAACTCAGCATTCCCAAAGAGATTTTTCCTGTTCCTGCAAACAAGATATAGGTCGTGAGTGTGTGTGTGTGTGTGTTAAGTTTTGCTGAATATCTATCGTATGCCACATTTTGTGCTAGGCTCTGACCTACAAAGTTAACTTTTAGTGAGAACTTAGTATATATGGTACATTGTTAAGTATTTTACCTAAATTATCTTATTTAGTCCTCATAATTACCATATAAAGTGATGATGAAGGTGATAGAAATGATCTCTCCATTTTATAGATAAGGAAACTGAGGCTCAGAGAGATCAAGCAACTTGATCTTTTTTTTTTTTTTAAAGATTTATTTATTTTAGAGAGAGAGTGAGAGAGAAAGAGCAAAAGTGGAGGGAGGAGCAGAAAGGGAGGGAGAGGAGGAGGGAGAGGGAGGGGAAAGACTCTCAGGCAGACTCTGTGCTGAGCTGAGCATGGAGCTTGATGTGGGGCTTGATCTCACAACCCTGAGATCAGGACCTGACCTGAAAATAAGAGTTGGAGGCTTAACTGACTGAGTGACCCGGGAGCCCCTCAAATCTGGTCTTCTAATTTTGAGGTTTATATGCTATCCTAAGCAAAGCCCTTGGCCTTGAAGAGAAGACAAGCTCCTCATTTTGGATTGTGTTGGGCTGGGAGTAATAAGGGCAGAGTAGCTCATTATTCATTGCATATCTTGGGTCGTTGGAGAACACAGACATCTGCAAACAGAACTTTCCCAGCTGGTCAAAAGCACATATTTAGGCTAGTTTCTATTCTCTTGATCTACCTTTAAGCCTGTCAGCTTAAGAGAAATTAATAAAGGAAGATGTATTTTATGCCTTTGTCAGCATAAATGAGTCTCTAGGTTATATGCACTTTGAGGGAGACTTTGAGGTACAGTCTTGGACTTCCTGGCACAGCTATCCTCTCTTAGTAGCTGCCAGAGGCTGTCTTGTCAAAGATAGACAACCAAGTATAGAACTGATCCCAGAATGCCAACATCCCTTCAAGGGAGGAAGGGGGCAACATAAACCATGCCCACAGAAGGACGGGACACACCCTAGATTCCTCAGAGGCACTCAAAATCAGGTTTACAATATAGGTAAGGGTTTTTTTATTTCATGTAACTTGACACACACAATAAGCAACTCACCATAGGTTATTTGCCCTCCCAATGAATTCTCCATTGGATTTAGAATAATTGCCATCATGATCCACTAGCAAAACAAGGGTGCAGCAATGGCCCCAATAAGTGGTTATCTGGGGGCACATGTGCTGCGCCCACTCCAGAAACCCTAGTTGAAGATGTCTAAGAGCTGGCCACTCTTTCTGCCCACAGGGCCTGTCCCCGTGCTTTAATAAAACCACCTTTTTGCATTAAAAAAAAAAAAAGATGTCTAAGAAGAGCTATGCTAATTAAATCAACATATTCTGTAATTGGAAGAGACAGAACATTTCCAAGCCTGGGAGCAGAAATTACCTACCTTAATCAATACTATTAATACATCTACAGGAAGGATATGGTAAGGAGGAGTAGTTGGCGTTGGACAGTGGTTTAATGAACCAAACCCAGCCACGTGTATGGTAAGTGGTCCAAGAATTAAAGTCCTGACTCTGGACATAGAGAGTAGTTAGATCACACTGGTTCTTACGTGTGTATTAGTCTATAGTGAAGTTTTCCCTGATCTGGAGAAACATGAGAAAAAGAAATAGAAGAGAGTGAGTTCTTTTATTGTAAAATTGTGTCCTTAATTTTTGTGTTCTTAAAATTTCCCTTCTTTAATGAAATAATGACAGTTGGATTTTTAATATCCTTACTTGGCAAATTAAAAAATTGGCAAACCTCTATCTGTTCCAAGTTTGAATGACCAACCAACTCACTGGTCTAGGATATGCAAAAGCATGGACCTCTGGGTGGAAAGAATGAGTCCTCGGGCTCACAGCAACTGGGTGGAAGGCCTCTACTCTAATCCAGTGGTTCTCAGCCTTGGGTGCTCATTGGAGTCACTTGAGGAGATTTTAAAAATACAAATGTCTGCATCCTCGTCCTTGAGATTCAGATTTATTTGATTTTAGAGTACGGCCTTAGTGTTAAAGCACCTTAGGTGATTTCAATGGACAGTTGAAAACTGGGGCTCTTCTCATACAGCTGCCTTCTAATTACTAACTAGGCTTTGTGCATGCAAACATGAACATCCAGTCACTAGAGAGGAATATTCCTACTGTAAATTAATAAACAGGGTACCACCATTCATAGCTCAAATTTCCTGAATTTTGTTCAGCACCAAGAGCACAATCTTGTCACAATATCCTGATGGGTCAGGTTTCAGCATATCCAAGACTAAAGACTAGGCCCTGGATCATAGATTTACCCCAAGTCACCATGAGAATGTCAACGGTGACGTGTCCTGCTTGTGAAGCAGCGCCTCTTGGGTCCTACGCCCACCCCACCTCCTCTCTGCAGCTTCCTTTCAAACTTCAATATCAACCACCCACAGCCTGCATAGTAGTGTGTGTGATCCACCCTCTGAGAATGATATAATAGAACGTGGCAGTCATTATGCTTGACAGCCTCCTTTTGAAATTTCATCTTAAATGTCTTGAATGACAGTGATGACACCATTTTCCTTGCAGTCTCTCGGAGAATTTGAGTCATTAATGTCAGCAAGTTTTCACCAAGTATCCTACTGAAATCTTTACTTCTCTCAATCTTAAGAGGAATACATTTGGTGACATAAGAAAATGGAACTAGGGCTTTCTACCCTCCCTCATGACCCCTTTCAGGTGCTGGCTGATGATATAATTCTTCGGTGTGACTGGAAACAATACAGACAAAGGAATACAATTGCAGACTATGCTTTTACTTTCAATGTAGCTTTTATGCCTCTTCTCATACTAATTTGGCTTCCTTAGTTTTTTCCCTTATGGTTGTTCAAAAGCAAAAGCAAAAAAACAAAAACCAAAACCAAAAAAAACAGCCCAAATCCAAAGGTATGGGAATTCTCACCTGATTCGCTCCCTGAGAGTAAGAGCATGGTGCCATGAGGGAAGAGCACTGGGGAGAAAGATGTGATCCAGGGTCTGGTTCCAGATCCAACACTAAATTAAGAATTCCCTAATTTCTCTGGCATTCATTTTACTCATTTATGAAAAGAGAGGTCTTGGCTACATAGGTGATTCTTAAATTATTTTTAACCAGAGAAACCATTTGCTCAACTGAACTTTTGGGTGGAATAAGAGATAAAAATTGAGCTCTATACTGGAAGGAGTGGGGATTAAGGAGCTCTGCTATGGGATCCCCTAACCCTAACCCTTTTCCCTAAGAGCCCCCACTTGCAGCCCAAAAGTCAGCTCTGACATGCACAATGATAAGCATGGGCCCCATGATCCTTTAACTAAAATTTTTTTGCAAGTTATAGGATTCAAATTCGTCCATTTGCTAGATTATTTCTCTTTTTTTCTTTGCTATACTAACCTATGAGCTATTATAGAATATTGTAGTGCTTAGAGACACTAGATGGTTGATTATTCCAATGATTAATTTTTCGATTTTTTAATGAGAGTTTCTGGGTTTTTGTCCAATTTGTCACCGGTAATACTGATTTTGATTTTCTTCCAAATGGATCATTATACTCCCAAGGCCTCCTAAGAGGGATTCAACAAGGGTTTATCAGGCTTCCTATTCTAAGACAAGGGGCCTTTGTGAATCTATCCCATTTTTCTCATCTTTAAAGCAAAATCTGGCAAATTTGATTGACGTTTCTTGACTAATTCAAGTTGCTGGTGATCCTCAAGTAGCATTGTAATTCTCTAATGACTGTAAGGGGTAAAAAAAAAACACTCCACAGAAAGAATTGATTGATTTATTAGGGGGAAAATTACCACATGTGCTAGACCTTGATTGCAGCTCATATTTGTAGAGCTAATTGCTTGAACTACAGGATTAAAAGGGTTGAGGGAAGAAGAAAAAGAAAACAAAATTCTTTTGGAATACAGATGAAGCCACAGTGAGAGGGTGAATTCAGTGCAGGGATTTTCAGGGTTGGTGATGATTGTGAGGACATTTAAAGTAAGTGCAAGAGCTGGGCTTCCGTGACAGAGCAGCTACAGAGAGAACTGAGGTGGAAGAAAGTCGTCATCCCTGTCAAAGAAGACATGTGACACCCTCTGATTTGTCTAAGTTTCTTGTTGGTATCTCAGAGGCTATCTGATACCTAAACTTCAATTTACCAGAATCCTGACCTATTACAGGAAGGAGGGAAAAGTTACCTAAAGAAGCAGAGGAAGAAGGCACAATTTGAGACGCCTCCTTGAACAATAATCGATGGACCAGATTCCTTGTAGAGGGCAATCGACAATAATTTTCCTCAGTGATATAACGTGGGGGAGATGTGTTGCAATGGTAAACTTTGGAGCAGTTTGGTTCTGTCATTACTATCATTGTATAAATGTTTTCTTTTGTGTGCGTGTGTGACACTTAAAATACTGATAATTTCTCTGATGATTTACATCAAAATAATAGTAGCAATATTAATAGTAACAAAAACAGTAATACCTATCGGGGTTTACTCTATCTTGTGTGGTTTCCATGTACCAACTCATTTCTTTTCAGACACACTGGGGCAATTATTAGGTTTCCTGCCCCTCCTCTGTTAAGATGTTCCAGGCAGCAGGATAGCTTAATTTTTAGTCAGAGAGATTACAGAATCTCCAGATATATTCTTGTGATGAAGAACTGAATAATAGCACAATTAGGCAGATTTATATCTTATCAAATCTCTGGAAACGAGGAGTGTTGACTTACGGAGCTATGCTACCTAGAGAGATCTTTAGACTGATTCACCCATACATTATTATCCATGACTCACATAAAACAGAGACTGTATCTCATCCAAAAATTTAGCTTCCTATCAAACCTTTCTTTGAGCCCTGACTATGGGCAGAGACAGCTAAAAATAATTGATGATCAAAAGGAGATCCAAGATTATCTTAATGTTCCTAAGGATCAAAGCAACAAGATGTCTTCAGGTTTAAAATTGTAATTGCCTGGGGAATCTGGGTTGGCAGGCCTTCCTGTGAGAAGACAATTAGCTAGACAATGAGCTCGACAGGAGCCAACAGTGTGAGGTGACAATTGCCAAGTGTTACTACAGGGAGTCATCTGCCTTTGGGGTGATTGCCCAGCCCTGGGTCCTTTCTTGGTGAAATTCCTTCCACACCCTTGGATGAAAACTCTCTGGCAGCCACCTTTGCACTGTAGCTCATGCTTTCCAGCCTACTCTGGTTAGGAATAGATGTCAGAATCCATCTCCTGCAGGCTGAGAAGTGGTCCTGAGAGACACAAGGTCAAAGCATGGGAGGCCAGTCTGCAGAGAGAAGGAGGCAGCGTCTCTTCCCATAAAGAAGGCCTTGAATTGCTGTCTCTTCCTAAGCTGCCTGCTTGCTTTTTCTACCAGCTGTCACCCTTCTCCTTCCTAGAAGTCAAATGTAGGGCTCTGCTTTCAAAGCGTTCTTACTCTCCTACCTGTCTGTTTTCTGAAGTACTGCCCGGTTGTGGGTGTGGTGCCCAGGTGAGACTGGCTGGCCAGTCACCTGAGTGGACGTGTGGTAGCTGCCCCGGACCCCACATGTGGTGTGTGAGCACATGCGTGTTAGCACCCCCCGTCGCCAGGCTTGGGGCCTCTGTGTCTACCGCTGCCCCTGCTCTGTGGGGAGCCTCCATGCAGGCTGGTCTTGTCCGGCCCCTCCTTTGTCAGGGATGGGCACTGCCCTTTCTTGCAGTCACTACCTCACAGGCGCCCAGGGCCTCACCCTCCAGCCCTAGAGGAATCACAAGAATCTGGATCTCTGAACTTCCTGGGATTGACTTCAAGGAGAGGAGCAGAGTTCTGGAGCACAGCCTGGCGAGATCCTGTGGATCTACTTCTGGCCAGCGTGCCATGAGAAGGACTGTGGAACAGTGTGATTATGGGACTTGACTTCCATTCTGGGCTCTAGCTCCAGCTGATGCTCCCAGTACAGCCTCTCCTGAGTATCGTGTCCCTCCCTCTTCTTCGCTTTCCCAGACTACAGTGTGCCTTAGCAAATCTGCAAGGGGTATGCGTGCCCTACTCAGATCTGACTCTTTCTGCCCCAACTCAGGGAAGAGCGCACATGAATTGATCCTTCAAATATCTTTCCTTCTACCACAGCTACTCATATCCTCCCTCTCTCTCTTTCTCTCTTTCTTCTTTGGTTTAATTAGCAAAAGTAAATATTTCATCCATCCATGAGAAGACCCTGAATGAAGTGCGTATTTATGCACCTTAGAAAAACAATACTGTCCCCTTGGATGGTAAAATATAGGCTAGTCACTAGGGCATGAAGTGTTAAAACTAAACATTTTAAACCTGGTGGCCAAGACATTTCATTAAGTGCTTATAAAGCAAGGCAAAATTTCAAGATTAAAATTTCCTTTCCAGGAAATTCAGATTGAAATGAATATAAGATCTTTATTAATTTGCTGATTCCTCTGTATATTCTCTGTGCATGGTCCTTATTTGAAAAAATAATAAAGGCAGACTGTAGACAAAGCAACCTAGAGGGCTATGAATGCCTTATCTTTAAAGTCTCTTTCCAGGGGTGCCTGGGTGGCTCAGTCAGTTAAGCGTCCAACTCTTGATTTCAGCTCAGGTCATGATCTCAGGGTTGTGAGATGAGCCCCACGACAGACTCTTCACTGAGCATGGAAGCTGCTTAAGATTCTCTCTCTCCCTCTGCCCCTCCTCCTCGCTCTCTCCTTAATTAATTAATTAATTAATTAATTAAAAAGTGTCTTTCCAAGATGGCAACCACAGATGGGTTAAGGGGTGGTGAGTGCTGGGAAACCCAAGGTGGACTGGGAATACCCTGAGGAATTACCATACTTGGGAGCCAAAACTCTTTGACTTGTCATGTGCTGAAAATCACCAGTAAGCCAGATCAGACATGACACTGTGTCTTTAAATGATGGAAAATGCCTGGGTTCTGAGCCATGGGCACTACTAAGGATAGAGGAACATTGAATGAATCTGGGATCTTTAGGAAGAAAAACCAAGCTGCACTCCTCGCTCGCCTTCACTTCTATTGGAATGAAACCTAGGCTAGCCAGTGACTTCTTTATAGTAATGGCACAGAGATGTTTTATTGTTATGTAAAAGATTATTTTAACAAAGATATTTAAAAAAGAAAAACCACACTGTAGGGGAGCCTGGGTGGCTTCCTTTGTTAAACTGCGCTCTTGATTTTGGCTCAGGTCATGATCTCAGGGTCCTGGGATTGAGCCCCAGGTCAGGCTCCACGCTCATCGGGGAGTCTGCTTAAGGATTCTCTCTCTCCCACTCCCTCTGTCCCGCCCCTGGCTCTCCTTCACTCTTTCTCTCTCTCTCTCAAATAAATAAATCTCAAAAAAAAAAAATTAAAACAAAAGAAAAAGAACAACCACACTATGTTGAAAAATTAGAAATTTAGTATAGATCTAAATGTAAAGCCTAAAATATAGAACTTCTAGATAAAAACATAAGAGAAAATCTTTGTGACCTTCAGTTAGGTGAAGAGTTCTTAGACAAAAAGAGTATGAACAATAAAGTTAAGAACAAATTGATAAAATTTTCTGCTCTTTGAAAAGCACTAAAAAAAATGAAAAAGTAAGCCACAGACTGGGATAAAATACATAAAAGATACATATCTAATAAAGAATTTGTGTACAGAATATATACAAAAAAGAACCTCAAAACTCAGAAAACAAACACCCCAATTTTTAAAAAGTGAACAAAATATTTTAATAGACACTTCATCAAAAAAGACATACAGGTGACAAATAATCCCATGAAAAGATGCTCAATATCATTAGTCAAAATAAAACCACAATAGAATATCACAACCCACTTATTAGGTTTTTATTTATTTATTTATTTATTTATTTATTTATTTATTTGAGAGAGAGAGAGAATGAGAGACAGAGAGCATGAGAGGGAAGAGGGCAGAGGGAGAAGCAGACCCCCTGCTGAGCAGGGAGCCCGATGTGGGACTCGATCCTGGGACTCCAGGATCATGACCTGAGCCGAAGGCAGTCGCTTAACCAACTGAGCCACCCAGGCGCCCTCACAACCCACTTATTAAGATGAGTTAAATTAGAAAACAATAACAACCTGACAACACCAAGTCCTGGCAAGAATGCAAAACAACTGGAACTCTTATGTGTGTTGATGGGATTGCAGAATGGCACGGCCGCTTTGGGAAAGAGTTTTAGCAGTTCCTTAAAAATGTAAACATATACTTGTAATATAACCCAATAATCCTACTCCAGATATTTACCAAAGAGAACTGAAAGCATATGGCTGCGTAAAAACTTTCACACAAATGTTTATAGTGGTTTTATTTATAATCGCCCCCAAATGGAGATAACACAAATGTCCACCGACTGTGAATGGATAAACAAGCTGTGGTACATCTGTACAACAGAATACTACTCAGGAATAAAAAGGAACAAAGGACTGACACATGCACCAAAATGGGTGAATACCGAATGTTTTCTGCCAAGTGAAAGAAGAGAGACTCAACTGTATGACTTCATTTATAGGACATCTGAAAAGGCAAAACTATTGGGACAAAAATTTTATCAGTAATTATCAGGGGCTGCAGGCGCCTGGGTGGCTCAGTCCATTAGCGTCTGCCTTCGGTTCAGGTCATGATCCCGGGGTTCTGGGATCGAGCCCTGCGTTGGGCTCCTTGCTCAGTGGGAAGCCTTCTTCCCCCTCTCCCTCTCCCTCTGCCTCTGCTCCTCCCCCCCCCCCCCCCCCCCGCTTGTGCTCTCTTTCTCTTTCTCAAATAAATAAATAAAATCTAAAAAAAAATAATAAAATCACGGGCTGGAAAAGAGGGGAAGATGTTGACTCTTAAGGGGCAGGAGGGAACTTTGTGGGATGATGATCATGGTGGGGTAACATGCCTGAAAACTTCTGTTAAAATTTCTGGAACTGTATACCTCAAAAGGGAGAATTCCACTACATGTAAATTAAACCCTAAAAAGGGAACACAATTTGAATATCTTAGAATGCCAACATTCAGCATATAGCTCTCCAGATATTTTCTCATGCAAGAAGTTAAACATGAATTAACCTCTTTCTTAGAATAGAAAAACAAGATAGACTAGTCAACTTAATATTTTGCTTAACAGAGTTATCGTATACGCTACTACGTACAGGAATCACTGCTTCCAAAAGAATTATAATTCAAGAAATCTTTCTTTGTTCTACTATAAATATTCAGTGTGTTTTGGCAGACCTGGCACAGTCAGAAGACCTGGGTTGGACTATGCATGTCCTGTGACTAACTCACCCAGTGACCATGGGCAAGTAGCTTTCCTCCTGGGTGTTTATTTTTTTTCTACTTCCCACAAGTAGATTTGACGTGATTCATTCTTCTTCTTCTTTTTTTTTTTTTTAAGATTTTATTTATTTATTTGGGAGAGAAAGAATGAGCAGGGGGGGAGGACAGAAGGAGAGGGAGAAGCAGACTCCCCACTGAGCAGGGAACCTGACGTGGGGCTCGATCCCAGGACCCTGGGATCATGACCTGCACCCAAGGCAGACCCTTAACTGACTGAGCCACCCAAGCACTCCAACATGATTCATACTTCTTAACCTTTTCTCTGTCTGTATGGGAGCAAATAAGGAACACTGTCATTGGAAAGAGCTTTCATCTGCTCAATCCTGAGCCTTTCCCTTCTCATTTATGGTACCCTTGTCTCCCCTCAGATCAGGCCAAAACTCAAAGAGTTGTTCTTGATTTTTGCTACCACCCCCTCCTCTGCCATATTCAATCTATCAATACCTTCTTTCAGTGCCACCTCCAAAATGTATCCTGATGCTGACAATGTGTTACTGTCTCCCCTGCTATCACACTCGTGTTGGTCGCTATTGTCTCTGGCCTGGCCTCTTAACTTCTCTCCCTTGTGCAATTCATTCTCAACTCAAGAGACACAGTGATCCTTTATAAATGTAAGTGTAAATCAGATCTCACCACACTCCTGGTGGATGCATTCCGGTGACTTCCCATTGCCCTTGTAGTACAATCGGGACTCTACTGTGGCCTACAAACCCCCGGATGGCCCAGCCTATCTACCCAAGACATCTCCTCTTATCACTCTCTCCTTAGGCTCAGCACACAAGCCTGCTTTCTGTTTTGGGACACTCAGTGCTTGTGTCAGCCTCAGGGACTTTGTCCTTGCCCTTCCCTCTGTTAGAAATGATTACCCCCCAGACCTTCCAATAGTTGGCCCCTCCTCTCTGTGCAGAATTCCACTCAAATATGACCTTCTCAGGGGTCCTTCCTGGACCACCCTGCCTAAACAGCACACCTTGACCAGCCACTCTCTATCCCATTGCTCTGTTTTATTTTCTTCATGTTGCCACCTAAAGTTGTATTATATGATTTATTTGTTGGTCAACTTGACTATTGTCTGTTCTTCCCACTAAAATGTGAGTTCCGTGACAACAGGGAACTTTTCTTATTCCCCGGTATAGCTGCCTGGCAGGGAACAGCTATCTCCTGACATGGGGTGGACCCTCAATATCAATAAATTCCATTAACTGCCAGAATAAATGAATGTATGTATGCAAACTGAGCCCTAAAGACAAAATGTTTCTCCAGATCAGAAGTGGGAAGAGCAAGCAAAGTCTGGCTGAAATAGTCTTTCTAAAGCCTTTGTAGAATAAATGGCATTAAAATGTCTAAAGAGAATATGTATCAATCAGAAGAATCAGCAAAGAAAATTTAAGAGGCTGTCAGGGAGAAAATAGCAATGTACCTTCAGCTCCTGGGAGAGGTAGCTTTTGGTCTTTAAACCTTTTAAACCTGACTCAGCGATGTCTGGCTTGATGGATGGCTACATCCCTTAAACAAGAGACTAAGTGAACCCCATTGCTCTGACCACAGTTTGCTCCCAGTTGTAATCGAGTTTCTGTGTGGATTTTTCTGTTGAGTCGAAGGTGCTGACCAGCACAAGTGATTGGCTGGTCCCTTTGGAAGTTCTAGTCTTTTTGCTTTAAATAAGGAAACTGTTGTGCTGATTGCCCTTCCCTCTGTTAGAAATGATTCCCCCCCCAGACCTTCCAGTAGTTGGTCCCTCCTCTTGTGTGACCTTAGTGGGAGTCTACTTCCATCCTCAAAGCCCTAGCAAAATCCAGCTAATGTATCTGCAGTGCTGAGGGTCCGACTCTGGAATGTAGTGCCCTGGTGAAGTAACAGCTCTGAACTATCTCCTTTCACCTTTATTTTCTTCATGATATGACTCTTTCTCCCTCCCCTGCTCCCTCCCTACCCTTTCTTCCTATCATCTATCTATCTATATCTATCTATCATCTATCTATCTATCTAATCATCATTATCTCTCTGTTTCTTAGGGTCCCAGAAGGAATCTTGGCTCCCTCAAATATAGTCATCTGAGCAGGAGAATTTAATAAAGGGACAATTTATTATGGGCAGGGTTTAGGGCAATTACATGGGATGATGCCATCCTCTAAGAGAACTGAAAGGGACTGGGGAGGGCACAGTTTTCAGAATCTACAGCTAGAGAAGGCCATGTGCAGAGGGCCACCTGCCAGCACCTGTGCCCTTTTGCTGACTTCTGGAATCTGCCATGATCCCACAGGAAAAAAGATGAGACAATAATTACCTTGACCTGACTCTCCTCTGATCTGCTTCTGATGCTCCCATTGGCTAAAACCAACTAGAAACCAAAGGTTAGCCTCTCAGGGCATAGGGTAGGGTGGAAAAGAGTGGAAAATGGATGTAAAGAGCAAATGTAAGAAATCCTGATGCCTATCAATATTTATCTACCCATCCATCTACCATCTATCCTATCTGAAATAGTAAAACATACGAGTATTTATAAAATTAAATGATAAAAGCCCTATCCACACACATAGCCACAGCCACCTGCACCTTCCCAGGATGTACACATTCTCTCCCTAATCCCAGATCTAGAAGCAGTTCTCCTCTGCCTCCTTAGTGGACACCCTGTCCTGGCAACCACCAGTCCTAGATGCAAAAGGGTAACATTGCTAAGTTTGGACTCCCCGTATGCCAGGGGTGGAACCAAGAGCTTAAGATCTGCTTTGTGCTGTAACCAACCTGGACAATTTACTCTCAGCCATGATGCAGCTCCAAATATCTCATTTGGACAGGGTTTCCTTGCCCAGATATTTTTGAAATCATTCATTGTTCTGTCACTCCAAAGCAACAGCCCAGTTAAGCAGTCCTTGAATCTATACTACCCAATAGTAACCAGAAGTCAGGAATGGTCATACATTTAAAATGGGAACTAATAATAGAATGGGATAATAATATAAACACCTTGAAATAGTGCCTAACACATAATAAATGCTCAAGAATGTTAGCTATTCTTTATTATAATAATTGTTCATATTATAATTACTCTCTGAACTGGGGAGATGCCTCATTGGAAACAGTTAAAACATTAAGCACCATTTAAGAAAACCAATGGACCAAGAATTAACACTTGCTACATATTAATTGCTATTTTTATATCAAGTTAAACATATTAAACATAAACTTACATTTTTTAAAGATTTAGACTTACATTTTTTCTTACCCAATGTTCTAGTATGCTTAGTTAGCATTCTGATAAATCTTTTGATACAGGTTCTCTGTGAAATGTAACTTTAGAAAGATTTAGAGTTCTTAAATGGGGCTATTTTATTTATTTCATTTTACTCCTTTTTGTCCTTGATAGCAGGTCCCAACCAGTGAATTCCCTCTGGGAATACACATACCTTACTGTGTGCAATATGATATATATATGTACACACACACACATATATATAAAATTGTGTGTGTGTGTATGAGTGATCCTGTTCAGCTGCAGGTGCACATGCCATCAAAATCGTCTCTTCACATCCTGTGATATGTGCCTTATTTTTAATTTGTAGAAGTAATATTATCCAGGTGACAGGAGAAAGAAAAATTTCTGTAGCTCATTCTACAATTGAAAGCTGATGTACATACAAACAATCCTGTTGGCATTTCCAGGGCATTGAATAAGAAAGAGAACATATTTTATAGTTAACTTTGTAGATGGACGTACTTGTATTATAGGGAAATCATTAATAAGGTAGGCTTATCAATTTCATTGCTGGTGCATTGACACTTGGACATTGTGCAGCAGTCTTTTGGTTCTGTGAATGACTGTGCTGGATGACTCTGTGACAGAGCCCAGAATGAACTCCCAGAGATGTGGTTTTTGGAAGAAGTGTCATGACTGAAACTGTCCCACTTCCTGAAACTTTGCTCAGTGCTGTTATACTCATGGTTGATTGCAAAGATTCTCTCTAGACACTTCAGTGATTTGGCAAGATGTCTTTGTAGAAGAAGAGTGCTCTTTGTGTTTAAAAAATTGACTGAGTTGGACCTGGGCACAGAAGACTATCTGAAGGAACACACCAAAATATTAACAGTGGCTTTGCCTTAGGGAATGGCATTGGGGGGAAGGAGGAAAAGGAAGAAGGACTTTCACTTGTTACTTCTTCCACTTCCTCACTTCCTGCAACCAGGCTCCTGCAGCACCCCAAACCCTCCACCTGCTGTCCCACTTGTCTCCCTGAAGGCTGTTGACTGATTTGGCTTCCTTTGAAAGCTCCTGTTCTTTTTTTTCCGACGTGAAGTCTTCCTGGCACCCCCAGATGGAGTTGGCTCCTCCTTCTCTAAGTGACTGATTAGTGCATTATCACACTTAGAGTAATGACTTAACACTTTTCCCCCGAACTGTTGTTTCTTTGAGAGCAAAGAACTTATTTATTTTGCTTATACGTTTATATTTTTAATTTTGGCATCCCCAGCATTTTCTACGGGATGAACATTTTCAATGGAATGTTTATGCTGGATAAATGAATGAGTGAATGAGTGAGTGAAGGAATGAATCCAGAGAGCATAGACTAGGATGTACCCAATGTGTGGTCTAGTTTCATTTCTGATATTCTGCCTAGCTCTTTTTTTCCTCTCACTTGAATAGCACATTGGACACTCCCAAGGTCTCTGATTCTAACATAATAATTTTTTGGCTCCTGACTTCATTAGATATCACATTGTGATGGTGGGGAGCCTAGGAGCAACCCTGGAGGCCAGTGCCACTTCTAATGTTTTTTTGCTCCATCATTGTCTTCAGCTTAATGACAGTGCCACTTTGAAAAGATTGCTTAACTTCTCTGCACCTTAATTTCCTCAGCTGCAGTAAGAGATTCATAATGTGGTTACCTCATAGAGTATTGGTGAGGCTTAGATCAGATAATGTATACAAAGTTTTTAGAACAATACCTAGAATATGGAGCATGTAATAAATATTCAATAAATATTGATGGTGATGATGTTTCCTTGATATTATGGAGGGCACTTGGCACTTTTCTGCATAGGAGGAGGGTAAACTATAAACTATGAGGCCTACTGTGAATTGCTGTATTCTATAAAGATTAATAAAGTACTGTATCATTGTGTTACATGATCAATATAGAGTTTATAAGCATAGACAAATTCAATTGTCTGCAATGAGTTAGGTTTCAAAAGCACTACAGTGAACCAAGGCAATTTAAAATGTTAAGTGACTACTCTCATATGTCTAAAAATATTCCATCACTAGAAATTTTATCGTTATTGGAATACTTTGTCCCTTTGAAATGTTAGTCATGTAAACCTTAGAGTGAATGGATTAACTACACCTTTCCCTGAGAGCAGTATCGGTGGGCAGAACATTGGTGCGGGGGGCCTACGGGATGGAGGCAGAAGAAGAGAAGAGTGGTCTGCAAGGAATTGTCAGATGTGACAGCTCAGGGACTACAGCCCTTTTTGCAAGGCTGGCAAGCTGGGCCAACATTTTAAATTACAGACTGGCCTCAAACAGGGTTCTGCTCATGGACAGCATTGTTATGGTTGCTGGAAGCTCATGCCAGGACGGCTGGCCTGGGTTCTGGCTGCCTAGCTACCCACTCTTTGACCAGCTGTCTTGTTTTCCAGACCAGCAAGGATCTGAGCTGCAAGTGACAGAAATGCCAATCAAACACTGGCTTAGGCATCAGGGGAATTGTTTGGGCTCATATAACTGGAAAGATCAGGAGTAGCGATGGCTTCAGGGTTCAAAGGAACTCATCCAGGCTCAGTTTCACTCCATCCCTTGTCTCAGCCTTTTACTGTGTTGACCTCCATCTCAGGTTTCATGGCTGCATGGTGACAATAGCTTTAGTCTCTATATCCCCTCAGGTTCAAGGGACACGGGAATAGAGCTCACGTTTGCTTCAGAAGTCTCAAAAAAAGTTCTCCTTGTGTTTCATTGGCTCTAAGAGGTCAATGTGCCCATCTCTGAAGAAATTGCTGTGGCCACGGGAAATAAAAGCTCTGATGGGCCACAAATAAATGGAAAGATATCCTGTGTTCATGGAGTGGAAGACTAAATATTTATTAAGATGTTGATACTGTTCAAAGTGATTTACAGGTTTAATGTAATTCCTATGAAAATCCCAAAGGCATAGAAAAATTCATCCTTAACTGTATGTGGAATCTCAAGGGACCTTGAAAAGCCAATAGAATTTTTAAAAAGAACAATATAGTTGGAAGACTCACACTTTCTGATCTCAAAACATATTATAAAGCTCCAGTCATCCAAATAGTATGAAACTGGCATAAAGGCAGACATGTAGACCAGTGGAACAGAACAGAGAGCCCAGAAATAAACCTTTGCTTTTGGTCAACCTGTCTTCGATAAGGGTACCAAGACCACACAATGGAGAAAGCAAAGTCTCTTCAACAAATGGTAGTAGGACAATTGGATATCTGTGTTTAAAAAAAAACAGACAAATGGGAATACATCAAACTTAAAACTTTTGTACATCAAAGGACACAATCAACAGAGTGAAAAAGCAATCTACAGAATGGGAAAAAATATATGCAAATCATATATCTGATAAGAATATCCAGAATATATAAAGAACTCCTACAACTCAACAATAATGACAAAATCAAATAACCTGATTTAAAAATGGCCAAAGACTGGAATAAATATTTCTTCAAAGTTGATATACTATGGCCAACAGGCATATGAAAAGATGCTCAATATCACTAATCATCAGAGAAATTCAAATCAAAGCCACAATGAGATATCACCATAATTCCTCACACCCATTAGGATTTCTATTATTAAAAACAAAAACAAAAAACAAAAAATATCTAGAAAATAGCAAGTGTTGGCAAGGACATGAAGATATTGGGGGTCTCGTATCCTGTTGATGGGAATGTAAAATTGTGCAGCCACTATGGAAAATGGTACAGAGGTTTCTCAAAAAATTAAAAATAGGGGTGCCTGGGTGGCTCAGTCGTTAAGTGTCTGCCTTCGGCTCAGGTCATGACCCCAGGGTCCTGGGATCGAGTCCCACATCGGGCTCCCTGCTCTGCGGGAAGCCTGCTTCTCCCTCTCCCACTCCCCCTGCTTGTGTTCCCTCTCTCGCTGTGTCTCTCTCTGTCAAAAAATAAATAAAATCTTAAAAAAAAAAACTTAAAAATAAAACTATCATAAATATGATCCAGCAATCCCACTTCTGGGTATATATCCAAAAAATCCAAAGCAAAGTCCTGAAGAGGTATTTGCACACCTAGGTTCATAGCAGCATTGTCTCCGATAGCTAAGAGGTGGAAGCAAACCAAACGTCCATCCAAAAATGAATGCATAAGCAAAATGTGGCCTATACATGCAATGGAATATTATTCAGTGTCAAAAAGGAAGGAAATCCTGTCACATGCTACAATATGGATGAATCTTGAGGACATTATGCTAAGTGAAATAATCCAATCACAAAAACCAAATACTGCATGATTCCACTTACATGCTATATCTAAAGTAGTCAAATTCATAGAGACAGAAAGTAGTATAGTGGTTACCAGGGTCTGGGAGGAGGGGAAAAGGGCAGTTGTTTAATGGGTATAGAGCTGCAGTTCTGAAAAAGTTCTGGAGATCTGTTTCATAACAATGTGAATATACTTAACACTACTGAACTTGTACATTTAAAAATGGCTATGATGGTAAAGTTTATTGTAGTTTCCCACCACAATTTTAAAAAGTACCTATCCTAAGTCCCATATCAGATTAATTAAATCAGGTAGAGTGGGGCTAAGACTTCAATATTATTTAAAAGCTCCCCGGATTATTTTACGGTACAGTCGGATTTGCAAGTAGCTGTCCTACTCTCTAATCTTGAATCTAATCTGTCTGCCCAATTCTTCCTCCTTAGCCAATTACTGCTAGGGGCAGGCTTTACCCTTTCACACAGAGGAGTATGGAGTCAGAAGTCTACTTCATCCAGAGCTGGGCTGGGATGCAGATTCTAGACGGGCCACCAAATCATCTCCATAGATTAGAAGCAGGGCATTAATTAACTCAGGTTTCCATATACAACCCTTTGTGGAACTTCTGGGTGGGCCAAAATAGGAAATGCCTAGCACAGCTCCGAGTGAGATTCCAGGCAAGGCCAGGCTTTCCCTTAGGGGTACTTAGCAGAAGGAAGAAAGCAGATGGAAAGGAAAGAGACAGTAGTGGCCCAGAGTGCTGCCAACAGAATAGAAGTCACAGTGGGCAGCAGGAGGAAAGTGGCACCTAAGACGGGATGGTTAGGGTAGGACAGAAAGTCCCAGAAGCCAGGAACAGAAAGCTTGAGGAAGGGAGAGAGGAAACAATATAATTCCTTTTTGTCTAAATCTGGACCTATTTAATTCATTTTTAAATAAAATAAAGACTGCTGGGGTGAGGGTAGGGAAGAAGACACCTTCTTTATGGGGAAGAGAGTGGGGAGCAGGGAGTGGAGATTTTGTGCAGAGAACAGTAATCAATATTCAAAATCTTACTTCTTAATACACCAATGGATTGAATTCAGGCTTTAGCATAATTTAATTAAATGGACTATTGTTTTTCTTTCTCACTGGTTTTAGGGAGAGGGCTACAAGTATGAGGTGAGCAGGATTAGGTTCTAATTGAAGTAGATCTATCTGCCTCAAAGCCAACAAGGCCTCTGTAAACAGACTGAGAAAGCTTTTATATCAGTTTCATATTCAGCAGGGCGTGGGTGCACAGAGGGATGCACGTTACCAGCTTGGTTTCCAGTTTTGAAAGCAGGGGGGCAACATGTTGGGTGAGTTGAAAATTTTTTAAATTGCGGTTGGGTTTGTTCATCGGACATGTTAGCTAGGTGGTATTGGAACAGGACTATGTAATTTGTACTTCTGCAACACTTTCTTCCAGAAAATGTGTTCAGATTTGAGTTGCATTCAAAAAAAGGAACTGATATTTAAGTGTCTGTTATGCGATAACAGGCTGGGTGTTATAGATAGAGCATCCTACGTTAATTTCCACAGCAATACCCATTTTGCAGTTGAGGAGACTGAGACTCAGGAAGATTTTTATTAATTTTTCAAAGGCACTTAGCTAATAAATAGCAGAACTGGGATTTGAAGCTAGTTATTTCTGACTCCAAAGCCAATAATCCTTCTGTTGGTTAACCCAGATTATGAAGACAGTGAAGCTAAGGCATATAATTCCTTTGATTCAATTTTCACAGAGTCACACTTAGATAGCAGATACAAATCTGAGTCCTCAACCTCAGAGGCCCCCCAAATTTTTAATTTCTATACATTAACTTAATCATATGTTAAGCCTCCAACCTGATAGGCGCTCTACTAATTTCTGTTGAAGTGCTCATGTCCAGGCCACGTGTCCCCCACCCCCGCGCCCACCCCCAAGGTACACGCAGCTATTTCCATACTGTGCTTTGGCCTTGCTGCCCCTTGGCACATCATGGCTGCAGCTTGGGGCCCAGCCACTGAGGTCTGCTCCAGTCCCTGGGGGCTTTATTCTAAGCAAAGTCCTTCTTTAATACAGCTGCCCAGGAAAGTAGTTATCTCTCACCTCAAATTTTGGTCTCAGCAATGGGTTTAGGCTTTTGGAAATACCAGTCAGAAAAGATGAGCAATGCCTACCTCAAAAAGTTGCTGTGTAAAGACTAAATGAATTATCTATAAATGCTCAGCACAGTACCAGATGCATGGTACACGCTCTATAAATATTAACTATTATTACATATTTTAGAATATATTTACCTATATTTTTTCTCTAGTTTTTACCTATGTGGCTTACAAAATACATGTAAATATATAGGATTTGTAATAACTTGCGTATAAGCAGTGCTGATATTATTTTATGCCCCACAGGCACAAAATTTTACTGTTCTGTTTCACACAATTCCCATAAAAAAAAGAGGGAGAAAGTATGATGCTGTTAACAATTGAATAGAATGAACTACACAGTATATTCTTGCTCCTTCCATTGTGTCCAGGCATCGCTGAGAATTCAATCCTCCCCTTACAATTTTACACATGATGATTGGAAGAATTTTCCAGAGACTAGCTGCTGGCTCTGTTTCTTTCAACTCTCGTTTCTCCTCCACAGCCCCATATGCAGTATGATGTGCTGTAGGTCAGTGTCGGATCGTGATAGGATCCCTTTGTTTCATGATCGATCACACAGTGGATAGAAGGAGCATTCCTGGAAGGCATTCCTACAGTGGGATGATTGTAAGCCACCCCCAAATATCCCACTGAACCCACATTAAGTGTGATCCCAGCTCCGCTTCTTGTTAGCCAGATCCAAAAAGTTCCCACCGACGATTCAGTGCCACCTGCTGAAGGGAAACGTGATGGTAAGGAAGTTTGAGTGGAAAGAGATACTAATCTTAATGAAGATCAATTTATCTTACATCTACAAATTTTCCAAAAGTGCAACTTTTGGAAGGTCCCCCAAGGACCTTGAAAGATGTCTGTGCAGGTAAGAGGCCCTGAAGCTTCAACCTGTTTTCATGGTAAATCGCCAGGATTATGTGGTGTCCTTCATGTAAAGGGCAAAAGACTATGCCTCACACATCCAACAAATGATAACCATTGTTGGCGGTTGAGTTGTAATGGGGGTGGTGGAGACACCTGAGCTGACTCTTGTCCATATGCCCTCTCCAACTCGCCCACACCTTCTCGGCCCTTCTCTGACTTGCTCCACACCCTGGAAGCTGACCTCTTTGTTTTGCCTTTACGGACTTCCTAGCCCCTGGCTTCCTGTGGGCTTTGGCCAGCAGGAGCCATGAGCAGGAGTTTGGTGAGTAAGAAGAAAGATAGACTGGGATACTTATCACCATTCCCCCCTTCCCCCAATTTTCTTCTGTTCTGACCCTGTCTGCATACAGCCCCAGCTCCTCTCCCAGGACTACAGAGCTTGCTGGGCCCAATAACACCACTTCTACCCTTTGCTCTCATCAGGCCTAAAAGTAGCATAAACTTCCTGCTGCTGTTAGTCCTGGGTGTCTCACTCTCCCTTGTTGCTTTCCTTAACCTGTTCACACCTCTGTAACTAGTCCCTTCATTAACTCCATTCACTCAGTCCTTCTGAGTGTCTGTTTCCTGCTGGATTCCCACCAGATACCTTGTTCTGACCCCAAATACTATGGTCTGTGGTCATTTATGGCTGTATTGCTTTCTGTTTCCCCTGGTACCCTGAGATAAAAGGTGTTGCTTATTTTCTTCTCAGAGTGAGTCACGAAAAATGTGTACATAAGTCATCTGCCCCTCCTATTGTGCAGTCATAAACCTGTACAAGCCCCACGTGTCACTTGGAAAAGAGCTCTGCTTGTTGACCCTGATGTGAATTTCCCCTGGGGCTGACACGTCCCTCAGAGTATTTAGCCTCTCTTTAAAGTTTCGAAGTTTCCATGTGTGTTTATATAACCACTTAGCTCTGTCCTATGTAGCTCTAGGGAAATTTACTGCACTCACTGGAAGTTGAATTGTCCCATCATATTACATAAGATGAAAACCTGACCCCATTCAACTGCCAGAGCAATAGCCAGAGAAGACATTAAGTGAGAACTGATTTTCAATCCGGAGATCCCTTTCTATTCATGGGTCCTTTAGGGTTTCTTCCAGGCTGCACAGAGGGCTGTTTTTCAAAACGAATATAGTTTTTCTCTACCCTTAGGAATTACTTAATCTGGACATTAGAAATATTTCTGAGAGTGGGGAGGAGCACAGGAAAAAACCAGCACCATGTTTCTTTATTAAGAGAAAGGGGAAAGAATGAGCAGATACAGAACATTCTTATGTCTTCTTCTTCATACAGCTGCAGGTGACATCTCCAGAGATTGTCTTGAAAGTGCACCAGACCTGGACTCACTATGACAATACTGCTTTTAAAAAGCACTCCTTAGGTTCTTGCCCCATCTGACGGTCATGGCCACCCATGGAGAGGATGTACTCCCTGAATATTCTAAGGAAGCTCACACCTGAGTCTGTCTAGGCCTAACTGTTGATCTTTTGTCTCCCCAGCCAGTATTTGTTGGTGCCTATGATGGGGGAGGCCCTGTTCAAGCTGCTAAAGATACTGAAGTGAATATGAGAAAGTCCTTAGCCTCCTTACAGAAGGGCTTACATTCTAGCAGGAGAGACAGAAGAATAAACAACTAGGCAACTAAGAACACACAGACATATATAGTATATTATAATTTTAGTGATAAGTGCCCCAAGTACTGGTACTGCCAAGTCAATTTATTGTAACCAATAAATATCTTCATCATGTTGGTGTGCAGAAAATAATTAACATAGGTAGGGGACACCTGGCTGGCTCAGTCTGAAGAGCATGTGACTCTTGATCTTGAGTTTGTGAGTTTGAGTGCCATGTTGGGTGTAGAGATTGCTAAAAATAAATAAATAAATAAATAAACTTTAAAGAAAAGAATTATCATAGAAAGTCTGAGGCTGCCATCCATAGAAAGGCTGCTTGCAAGGTTTGCCATTGGCTGGTGTCTGGGAATTGAATGGTAAACTGTTCTCTACGCTGATAGAAGACAAAGTGGTAAGAGTAGCTCAGTATGCCTAAACTGCCTGAACACCTGCTTTCCCTCTGGCAGTCTAGAATTTTGGTATGTGCCATGCATGGGGTGCCTATGTGACCAGCCCCCAGTAAAAACCTGGGCACTGAGTCTCTAATGAACTTTCTTGGAAAACATTTCACACTTGATATCACAATTCATTGTGGGAGGAATTAACTGCATCCTGTGTGACTCCATTGGGAGAGGTTCTTTTGTGCCTGGAAGATTGAGCCTGGTTTCCCTCAGACTTCACCTCAAGTGCCTTTTCCCTTTGCTGACTTTGCTTTGTGTGCTTTCACTATAATCAACCAAGGCCATGAGCATGATTATTCGCTGAGTCCTTTAAACCTTCTAATGAATCACTGAACATAGGGATGATCTTAGGGACCCATGACACAGTTGGGCTATAGAATCAACAAGTTAGAAGATGGTGGTAGGGTAGCTTAGAGTACCACGTAAAAAACTAGGGTGGGTTTTTTTAAGATTTTATTTATTTTGAGAGAGAGAAAGAATACACATGTATATGCATGAGCGGGGGGAGGGGCAGAGGCAGAGGGAGAGAGAAGCTCAAGCAGACTCCATGCTGAACATGGAGTCCAACTAGGGGCTAGATCTCAGGACCCTCGAGTCATGACCTGAGCTGAAATCAAGAGTCAGACATTCAACCGACTGAGCCACCGAGGCACCCCTAGGTTGGGTCTTAATAAAGCTATTACTTCAAACAAGCAAGCAAAAAATAACCACAACAAAAAACTGGGGTAAGCCCTAAGGTATATTTAGGGGAAGCTATCAGCATCTCAGCCAATGGACACCCTGGCATTGGCATAAGCTAAAAAATTGTAGCCACACCTCATACTCAGAGAAGGTCATTTTGTAGAATGATGAGATGAATGGATTCTTATTTACAGACTTATAAAAATCATATTATTATTATTTTTTTCATCATGATAAGTGTACTCTTTAATCTCTACCCCTATTTAACCCATCCCCCCACCCATCTCCCCTCTGGTAACTATCAATTTGTTCTCTATAGTTAAGAACCTGTTTCTTGGTTTCTCTCTCTCTCTCTTTTTTTTCCTTTGCTCATTTGTTTTGTTTCTTAAATCCCACATATGAGTGAGATCATATGGTATTTGTCTTTCTCTGACAGACTTACGTTGCTCAGCATTATACTCTCTAGCTCCATCCATGTCGTTGCAAATGGCAAGATTTCATTCTTTTTTATAGCTGAGTAATATTCCTGTGTGTGTGTGTGTGTGTGTGTCGCCCATTCTTTATCCATTTGATGGATCCAATTGATGGATACTTGGGCTGCTTCCATAGTTTGGCTATTATAAATAATGCTGCAATAAACATAGGGAATGCATATATCCTTTTGAACTAGTGTTTTTGTATTTTAGGGGTAAATACCCAGTAGTGTGATTCCTAGATTATAGGGTAGTTCTATTTTTAATTTTTTGAGGAAACTCCTTACTGTTTTCCAGAGTGGCTGCACCAGTTTGCATTCCCACCAACGGTGCACAAGGGTTCCTTTTTCTCCACATTCTTGCCAATACCTGTTGTTTCTTGTGTTTTTGATTTTGGCCATTCTGACAGGTATGAGGTTATATCTCATTGTACTTTCGATTTGCACTTCCCTGATTATGAGTGATGTTGAGCACCTTTTCATGTGTCTGTTGGCCAACTATATATCTTCTTTGGAGAAACATCTGTTCGTGTCCTCTGCCCATTTTTTCATTGGATTCTTTGTTTGGGGGGTATTGAGTTGTCTTAGTTCTTTATTTATTTTGGATATTAACCCCTTATCAGATATGTCATTTACTAATATCTTCTCCCATTCAGTAGGTTGCCTTGTAGTTTTGTTGATGGTTTCCTTCACTGTGCAGAAGCTTTTTATTCTGATGTAATCCCAATAGTTTAGTTTTGCTTTTATTTCCCTTGCTTCAGGAGACATATCCAGAAAAATGTTGCTACAGCCAACATCAGAGAGATTACTGCCTGTGCTCTCTTCAAGGATTTTTGTGGTTTCAGGTCTGACATTTAGGTCTTGAACCCATTTTGAGTTTATTTTTGTGTATGGTGAAAGAAAGTAGTCCAGTTTCATTGTTTCTCATGTGGCTATCCAGTTTTCCCATCACTTTTTGTTAGAGAGACTATCTTTTTCCCACTGGATATTCTTTCCTCCTTTGTCAAAGATGAATTGACCATATAATTATGGGTTTATTTCTGGATTTTCTATTCTATTCCATTGATCAATGTGTCTGTTTTTATGCCAGTACCATACTGTTTTAATTACTGCAGGTTTGTAATATAACTTGAAATATGGAATTGTGATACCTCCAGCTTTTTCTTTTTCAAGATTGCTTTGGCTATTCAGGGTCTTTTGTGGTTCCATACAAATTTTAGGATTGTTTGTTCTAGCTCTGTGAAAAATGCTGTTGGTATTTTGGTAGGGATTGCTTTGAATCTGTAGATTGCTTTACATAGTATGGACATTTTAATAATATTTGTTTTCCCAATCCATGAACATGGAATAGCTTTCCATTTGTTTGTTGTCTTGAATTTCTTTCATCAGTGTTTTATAGTTTTCAGAATATAGATCTTTCACCTCTTTGGTTAAGTTCATTCCTAGATATTTTATTGTTTTTGGTACAATTGTCAATGGGACTGCTTCCTTAATTTCACTTTCTACTGATTCATTATTAATGTATATAAATGCAACAAATTTCTGTACACTGATTTTGTATCCTGTGACTTTACTGAATTTATTTATCAGTTCTAATAGTTTTTTGGTGGAGTCTTTGAGATTTTCTATATATGGTATCATGTCACCTGCAAATAGTGAGAGTTTTACTTCTTCCTTACCAATTTGGATGCCTTTTATTTCTTTTTCTTGTCTGATTGCTGTAGCTAGGACTTCCAATACTATGTTGAATAAAGGTTGAGAGTGGATATCCTTGTCTTGTTCCTGACCTTAGGGGAAAAGCTCTCGGTTTTTCCCTATTGAGTATGATGTTTCCTGTGGGTTTTTCATATAAAGCCTTTATTATGTTGAGATATGTTCCCTCTATACCTACTTTGCAGAGAGTTTTTATCATGAATGGATGTACTTTGTCAAATCCTCTTTCTGCATCTATTGAAGTGATCATATGGTTTTTATCCATTCTCTTATTGATGTGACATATCATGTTGATTATTTTGCAAATATTAAACCATCCTTGTATACCAGGAATAAATCCCCCTCGATCATGATGAATGATCTTTTTTTTTTTTTAATGTATTATTGGATTTGGTTTGCTAATATTTTGTTGATGATTTTTGCATCTATATTCATGGGAGATATTGACCTATAGTTCTCTTTTCTGTGGTATTATTATCTGGTTTTGGTATCAGGGTGATATTGGCCTCATAGAATGAATCTGGAAGTTTTCCTTCCTCTTGTATTTTTGGAATAGTTTGAGAAGAATGGAAATTAACTGTTCTTTAAATGTTTGGTAGAATTCACCTATGAAGCCTGGTGGTCCTGGACTTTTGTTTGTTGGGAGTGTTTTGATTACTGATTCCATTTCATTGCTGGTGATTGGTCTGTTCAAATTTTCTATTTCTTCCTGCTTTAGTTTCGGTAAGTTTTATGTTTCTAGGAATTTGTCCATTTCTTCTAAGTTGCCCAGTTTGTTCACATATAGGTTTTCATATATTCTGTTACAATTGTGTGTATTTCTGTAGTCTTGGTTGTTATTTCTCCTCTTTCATTGGTAATTTTGTTTATTTGGGCCCTCTCTTTTTTTAAAATGAGTCTTGCTAGAGGTTTATCAATTTTGTTGATCTCAAAGAAGCTGCTCTTGGTTTCATTGATCTGTTCTTTTGTTTTTGTTTTTTTAGTTTCTATATAATTTATTTTTGCTCTAATCTTTATTATTTCCTTCCTTTTTGCTGGGTTTGGGTTTTGTTTGTTCTTCTTTTTCTAGCTCCTTTGTGTATAAGATTAGATTGTTTATTTGAGATTTTTCTTGCTTCTCAAGATAGGCCTGTGTTGTTGTAAACTTCCCTCCTAGAACCACCTTTGCTGCATCCCAGGGATTTGGGACCATTGTGTTTTCATTTTCATCTGTTTCCATGTAATTTTTTTATTTCTTTCACTTCTTGGTTGACCCATTCATTGTTTAATAGCATGTTATTTAACCTCCATGTATTTGTGCTCATCTCAGATTTTTTTCTTGTGGTTGATTTCTAGTTTCATAGCATTGTGGTCAGAAAAAAGTGCATGGTATGATTTTGACTTTTTTTTAATTTGTTGAGATTTGTTTTGTGGCCTAATATGTGATTTATTCTGGAAGATGTTCCATGTGCACTTGAAAAGAATGTGTATTCTGCTGTTTTAGGATGGAATGTTCTGAGTATGTCTGTTAAATCCATCTGGTCCAGTGTGTCATTCAAAGCCACTGTTTCCTTGTTGATTTTCTATTTGGATGATCTGTCCATTGATGTAAATGGGGTGTTAAGTCCCCTCCTATTATTGTATTACTATTGATTTTTTTGTTTGTTTGTTATTAACTGTTTTATGTATTTGGGTACTCCCATGTTGGGTGAATAATATTTATAATCATTGTATCTTCTTGTTGGATCATTCCCTTTATTACATAGTGTCCTTCTTTGTCTCTTGTTTCAGTCTTTGTTTTAATGTCTATTTTATCTGGGGCCCCCTGGATGGCTCAGTTGGTTAAGCATCCAACTCTTGATTTCAGCTCAGGTAATGATCTCATGGTCGTGGGATTGAGCCCCATGTTGGGTTCCATGCTCAGCAGGGAGTCTGCTTGAGATTCTCTCTCCTCTCCCTCTGCCCCCCCCCCCACTCATGCTCATTCTCTCTCTCTCTTTCTCAAATAAATAAATAAATAAATAAATAAATCTTTATAAAGTCTATTTCATCTGATGGAAGTATTGCTACCCCAGCTTTCTTTTGGCATCCATTCGCATGCTAAATGTTTCTTCATCCCCTCACTTTCAATCTGCGGGTATCATTAGATCTGCAGTGAGTGTCTGGTAGGCAGCACATAGATGGGTCTTGTTTTTTTATCCACTCTGTCACCCTATGTCTTATTCATTTTTTTTTTTTCCAGAGAGAGAGAGTGCGAGCAGGAGGAGTGTGGGGAGGGCAGAGGGTAAGAAAGAATCTTAAGTAGGGTCCATACACAGCACAGAGCCTGACCTAGTGCTCAATCTCAGGACCCTCAGATCATGACCTGAGCTGAAATCAAGAGTCAGATGTTTGAACAACTGACCACCCAGGCACCCCACCCTATGTCTTTTTTTTTTTTTATTTAAGATTTTATTTATTTATTTGACAGAGAGAGACATAGCGAGAGAGGGAATACAAGCAGGGGGAGTGGGAGAGGGAGAAGCAGGCTTCCCGCCCAGCAGGGAGCCTGATGTGGGGCTCAATCCCAGGACCCTGGGATCATGACCTGAGCCAAAGGCAGACGCTTAACAACTGAGCCACCCAGGCGCCCCCATCCTATGTCTTTTGATTGGAGTGTTTAGTGCATTCACATTCAAACTAATTATTGATGATATGTATTTATTGACATTTTGTTTCTTGTTTTGTGGTTGTTTTTATAGTTTTTCTATGTTCCTTTCTTCTCTTGCTCTCTTTCATGGTTTGTTGGCTTTCTTTAGTGATATACTTGGATCCCTTTCTCTTTATTCTTTGCATATCTGTTATTGGTTTTTGACTTGTGGTTACCATTAGGTTTGTATAATACATCTTCTGCATAAAACAGTCTATATTAAGTTGATGGTCATTTAAGTTTAAACCCATTCTTTACTCCTCTCCCTCCCATGTTTTAGGTATCTGGTGTCATTATTTTACATCCTTTTATTTTATGAATTCCTTGACTGGTTTTTACAGAAATACTTATTTTTACTGTTCTTGTGTTTTTTCTTTTCAGACTCTCCCTTATGGCCTCTCTTTTCCACTCAGAGTGTCCCCTTTAGGGGCACCTGGGTGGCTCAGTCAGTTAAGCATCTGCCTTCGGCCCAGGTCATGATCCTAGGGCCCTGGGATCAAGCCCCGCGTCAGGCTCCCTGCTCAGTGTGGAGCCTGCTTCTCCCTCTCCCTCTGCTCCTCCTCGCCCCCCCCTCACCGCCCTGCTCTCTCTCAAATAAATAAATAAAATCTTTTTTTTTTAAATGTCCCCTTTAATATTGCTTATAGGGCTGGCTTAGTGATCATAAACTCCTTTAGTTTTTGTTTATCTGAGAAACTCTTTATCTCTCCTATTCTAAATGATAGCCTTGCTGGATAGAGTATTCTTGGCTACAGATTTTTCCCTTTCAGCATTTTGAATATATCATACCACTCACTTCTGGCTTGCAAAGTTTCTGTTGAAAAATCCACTGATAGTCTTATGGGGGTTCCCTTGTATGTAATTATCTTCTTTTCTCTTGCTGCCTTTAAAATGCTCTCTTTATCACTATCTTTTGCCATTTTAATTTCTACATATCTTGGTATGGGTTGAATTTTGGGAGGATTTCTTTGCCTCCTGGATCTGGATATCTGTTTCCAACCCCAGATTAAGGAAGTTTTTAGCTATTATTTCTTCAAATAAATTTTATGCCCCCTTTTCTCTCTCTTCTTCTGAGATCCCTATAATGTGGATGTTATCGTTTGATAGAGTCACTGAGTTCCTTAAGACTATTCTCAATTTGCATAATTTTCTTTCCTCTCCTTTACTCAGCTTGGTTATATTCCATTACTCTGTCTTCCAGGTCATTAATTCATTCCTCTGCTTCATCTAGTCTGCTATTTATTCCACCAAGTGTATTTTAAATTTCATTTATTGTGTTCTTGTTCTCTGATTGATTCTTTTTTATCTCTGTGTTAAGGGTCTCACTGATATTCTCCACTCTTTTCTAGAGTCCAGTGAGTATCCTTATGATCATTACTTTAAATTCTCTATGGGGCATTTGACTTAGATCTATTTTGCTTTGGTCTTTTGCTGTGGTTTGGTCCTCTTCCTTCATTTGGGAGATGTTTATCTCCTTATTTTGTCTGACTTTCTGTCTGTTGCTGTGTATTAGAAAAGTCAGCTACTTCTCTTAACAATAACAGCTTTATGGTGTAGAGGTCCTATAGTGCCCCTATAGTGTCCCCTGTTCCCTAGGGCCTGGTGCTTCAGGGAGTGTCCCCTATATGTTTTGCGTGTGCTCTGCTGTTGAGTCTTGGCCTCTTTCCTTTAGTCCAGTTGTCTGCCGAGGCTGTCTTTGCCTATTGCGGGCAGCAAGGTGTGCAGTAGTCTGCTTACAAAAGGAGACCTCCTGCTGCTGCTGCTGCCAGAACTGAGCTCCTGCAAAACACATGGGTCAGGAGATGTGGTGGAGCAGAGTTTGCTCTGGTCTCCTGGGGGAGGGACAGAGAGGGGTGTTGGTACAAGCAAGTTAGGTAATGAGTGTTGGTGCAGCATTGGTTACTACAGGTGGCCATAGATTGTGCTGGGGGTAGGGGAGGGAAATGGTGCCTGCCAGCTCCTTTGCTCCTGGAGGTGTCTTCCAATTTACAGACTTTTAAAAATTTATATGGACTCCGCTTAAGTGGAGGACCTGTGATCACATTACCAGCCAACGGTTAAAGTTTTTTTTTTTTTTTTAAGATATATTTATTTATTTGTGAGAGAGAGAGAGAGAGATCAGAGGGGAGGGGCAGAGGGAGAGGCAGAGAGAGAATCTTAAGTGGATTTCCCACTGAGCACTGAGCCTAACATGGGGCTCAATCCCACGACCCAGAGATCATGATCTGAGCCAAAATCAAGGGTCGGATGCCCAACCGACTAAGCCACCCAGGCCCCCCAACCAATGGTTAAAGTTTAAAACTTTAATTTGTCTCAATTTGTCTTAACTTTTGTCAGCAAAATAGACTTGGTTTTGAGGCTAGTGTTTACCTGGAAGTTAAACAATAAAATGAAACTTTGGTAAAGTCATTTTCTTATAGCTTCTCTGTCCATTTAATCTCTTTTTTAAAAAAACGCCTAGACTTTCAGTGGCAGGGTGGAGAGTATGGTTGGGAATGGGTATGTCCCCTAGCCTTTATAGTACCAAGAAGGAGAGATTTGCAAGTAGAGCCACAGACCCAACTCCCAAGGCAAATGGAGGGGAAAGTTCCAGGCAGACTTCTTGGTTCCAGAGTGGCAATTATCCTCTTCTTTTTTTGCTTTATTCTTCACATCTCTTTCTTTTTTAATGTCTCTCTCTCTCTCCTTTCAGACTTTTCCCTTCCTCTCTTCTCTCTTATCCTATTTTCCTTCCTTTTGTCCCTTCTGTCCCTGACTCTTACCCACCCTTTAATTCATACCACCTTCTTTCTAGCTCCTTCTTGGTAATATCTTCTTGATTCAAGTTTTAACTGTCCTCTTGGCTGGGCTTTGGACTCTACCTCTGCCTATGCTTTTCATCTCCCCAAAACATATTCAACTACTCTAGATCAGACTGAGCACTCTCAGTCAGCTGAAAACTGGAAAATCAATTGTAGTAAGGGCCTTCTTGAGCCAAATAATATCTTCCTCCTGTTGCCAAAACTTGGGAAATGTATAAAAGGTGGCACCAAAAGCTCAGCTGAAGTCTCTAGAGCATTAATGCCTTAGAAATAGTGATACATGCTTTTTCACTAGGTCTATATTTTTAGCTATAGTATTTGCCACCCCCAAAGATAGTATTGCCATGTGCAGTAGTAAATACACTGCATACTTAGACATGTTTCTCAGAGGCTAGAGAAAATCACTCAACCATCCAGACTGGTGTCACAAAGTTCTTAACGTCCAGCCTTGGCTGGGCCACTGGGGCCACTCAACAACACTTTTCATGGTCTTCAGTGAGTTCCTACGCCTCTTCCAACCCAAGAACTCTGACAACCCATCACCATTCCTTTTTTTTTTTTTTTTTAAGATTTATTTCTTTTAGAGAGAGAGCAAGAGAGAGTGTGTGCATGGGGAGGGGCAGAGAGAGAAGGAGAGGGAGAAAAGCAGACTCCCTGCTGAACACGAAGTCCCATGTTGGGCTCGTCACAGGGCTCAGTTCCACAACCCTGAGCTCATGATCCCAGCAAGTGGAAACCAAGAGTCAGACACTTAACCCACTGAGCCACCTAGGCACCCCAACCCTTCACCATTCTTGAGATCTTTGCCTGCCATCACAGTTTTCATATTTAGCAGATGACCCTCCCTTTATTTTGTTAAGAATGTGATTGGATAAGGGAGTTGACATTACAAATTTACCTTCTGCCATCATTTTCTCCTCTGCCATTTGTGGGGATAAAGAGTTCCTTTTTCAGTTTAAAGCCAGCACCTTCAATTAAACTCTTGATCCCATTCCCTCCCATCTCTAGCACTTTCTTCTATGCATTATCATCTCTCTTATATATCACCAATTTTTCTTTCTACTGGCTATTTAAAAAAATAATCTCTCTGCCCAAGTTGGGGCTCAAACTCATGACCCCAAGACCAAGAGTTGCATGCTCTACCAACTGAACCAGCCAGACACCCCTCTTTCTACTGGCTCTTTGCATATAAATATGCTCAAAGACTACTTTCTGTAGAAGAATAATCTTATTTGACCCTTTCTACCTCTGGATACTGCCCAGGTCTCTGATTCCCTTTCTAGTCATGTTTCTGGAAAGAGAAAAATTAACTTTTTCTCCATTCGCTCACTTCCCATTCACTCCTCACATCCCTGAGATCTCACTTCCATCATCCATCTCTCTGTTGAGAATTATTCTGGCAAAGATCTCTAATGTTCTTCATACGGACAAACCCCATAGGCACTTTTCAATCCTTAGCTTATTAGACCTCTCTATAGTGCTTGACACACACACTAGGTGTTACAATGCCCTCAACATCTCTTGCTTGAACTAACCCATTAGACTCCTAAGTATTCCATGGGGTGCCTGGGTGGCTCAGTCAGTTAAGCATCTGACTCCATTTCAGCTCAGATCATGATCTTGGCATTGCAGAATTGGGTCCGCTGGCGGGCTCATGCTTATCCCTCTCCCTCTACTCCTCCCCACCCCACCGCTTGCTTTCTCTCTCTCTCTCTCAAATAGATAGATAGATAGATAGATAGATAGATAGATAGATAGATAGATAAATAAATAAATAAAATCTCTCAGACTCCTAAGTATTCCCAACCCATTTGCCTGCCTCAGATTAGCCATCTTAAAATCCATTCTTTCTACTAAGGCAAATCTGATTACTCTCCGATCTTCTTGAAACATTTCAAGGGCTCCTCATTGCCTACTGAATCCAAGGTTTTCAGTGACCTTGCCCCTACTTATCTGTGTACTCAGTGCTCTAGTACTACCAGATAAATAACCTGTAGCTCTGCACATATGCCACTGTGCTTCCTGCCTCCTTGGCTTTACTCTTTTTGTCCTTTCTGTCTTCCCACATTCTTCCCAGTATCCTCTAATTCTTAATGTTAAAGATGTTTCTCTTTCTGAGAACCCTTCCCTGAATTTCCAATTTGGGCCAAGAGTCCCTCATCTGAGCCCTCATAACCACTGTGTTTATGTTACAGTTTTTCTTTTATCACATTGTAATGATGTGTTTATGTGGGTATCTTCTATCCAGCAAGCTGCCCTAAGGTAGAAATCATAACCTAATTCATTTGTACCCTCTCCCCGCCATCTTAACATCTAATATAATTCCCAGTACATTGCAATGACTCAATATTTATTTAGTCTAAACTAATCCCAACTAATACCTCATGGCACTTGGTCATGAGAAGTTTCCCAGGGATCATAAAGAGGTGTAGAATTTAACCCAAGACTTCAGAGACAAAGAATTTATGACAAGTTTTATGTATACCTATAGTTACAAAACCATAAGAAGGAAAGAGAGCTAAGTGGTAGTACACTGAAATCCCAGAAGATGGGGTTATAGCCTCATCAGACCAAGGAGAAGAATGCACCCTTGGACTATAGTAGTTGAATCATGGGTGTCCAGTTTAGAGGAGGGAATTGTCCCACTGTTCTCCATCCTGGTCAGCCTACATCCTAATGTTGTGTCCAGGTCTGGGGGTCTCCTGTTTGCATGACCAACTAAGAGATGAGGACGAGCTTGGTGAGGAGTTCCAAAGCCCCGTCACTGAAGGGGAAGTTAAGAAACTGATGTTGTGAGGTGTCTTGTCTGAAGAAAAAGAAAGTACTAGTGGGAACCTGAGAAGAGCATTGAAACATTGAAAAGTCCCTCATTTGAGAGAGGGAAGATATCTACTTCATGAGGTAACAGAGAATAAAATTGGGACAAATAAATGAAAGCTACAGGGAAGCAAATGACAATCCCATGTCAGGGACAGTTGTCTAAGAATCAGGCCTGTCAGAAAGTAACAAACTGTTTCACCAAGTAATCAGCTCTTATCCCTGGGAATGTTTGAGGAAATACCAAACAGCCAGCTGCCAAGACAGTTTCTGAAGTGCTTGCTGCTCTAGGTGACATCCTGGACTAGACCAGGAGATAACCTTCCAATACTAAGAGCCTAGAATTCTGTGAGACTAGAGAAATCATCTTTCTTTCCTACAGAGCAGGTTAAAGGAGAAGTTCTTTCGTCAAGTGAAGATGTGGAGAGACAAAAGATCTATCATTTGATTTCACCAGTTCAGAAACCACACTTGGTATTCTTGGTGTTGTGTCATCATGCCCTCCTACTTTTCTTGGACTTCAGTGTCTACCCACAATAGATCCTTCAGTCACTCTCAATTTACAGATCCTCTGCTTCTTCCTGGGGTGCTGCAGGAGTGCAAGGAACTTCCCCAAAACCAAGGATGACTTTGGAAGGCCACCGAAGTGTAGGTGACCATCCTGTGACAAGAGGGTGGCTAATTCTACATCAGTGCCTCTGCTGGTTGAAATTAGGTAGGAGGTACCCACAGGTACTCCTTCTAAGTTAAAACCCTCTCATAGGAGCAGGCAGGGAGGTTTGGAGAGCCCTACTCTTAAATATGCAAGAATAAGAGACAAGGTATAAAAATAAGAGGAAATATCTCAGTCCAGCAAGACTTAGAGTTAACCCCTCAGAAGTGATCTGGGATCTGGAGCTAAAGTTCTATTACACAAGCATTTTGCTAGAACCTAGAGCCAGGCTAATTTCTTCATAATTGTGGTTCCCACTATCCCTTAACTATTTTCTCTTAGAAAACTAATCTACCTCTGGCATCCTGCAATTGGTTTTATAGGGAGAGGAACCTCAAGGGATAATGAGTACTGGAGAAAAGGAGCCCAAGGCTTAATCATAGAGAGTTGACTCCCTGCCTGGTCTGGATTCTAGTTAGCCTCCTCTACCTGGTCATCGTGATCACTCCTAACATCCTCACCCCATGCCCATCACCGGCCCTGGGTCATCCATGTCCTTTAGCTCTGTTTCCACTCCTAGGCCCTGAACTGCTGCTTTAGAAACTATGGAAATCTGCAGACCTGAATCACGACAGGTTTTATCATCCTACCAGCCAAGCCAGCTTTCTGCAGCCCTTGTATGTCCCCACACCGGTTGTTTCCAACCCAATCACTCAGTGTGGCCCAAGCCCCACTTCCAGAAGACCCCCCCTTTCCCACTCTAGTAAGGCTGCTATACTTCAATTGTCCCATCTGTACCGCCTGCCCTTCAGACCACCCCCTGTTTACAGAGGGAGTATTTCTCTTAATCCTGAAAAGGAAGTCTTCCCCTAAGCTCTCAATTTAGAATCCTCCTGCCTTCTCACCCCTAAGCCATCCTCCTTAACTCTGATTTCTGTCCTCAAATTCAGTTCTGTATCTCTAATTGCCTATAGGACATATGTGCCGTGTGCCGTCACATAACCAAGTTCCTGGACTCAGCAATTCCCCAAACAGACCTGTCATTCCCCCAGCCCTCTTCCGACATCACCTCACTGACCCATGTCCTCATGTCCCTTCTTCCCTCAGAGATACTGCATCACCACAAAGTGATGAGTAGGAAAGGAAGGCCAGGAATACTACAGAAACGTGGCCCCTCATGGTCAAGGCCCTGAACCACGCGCAACTTCCCTTCAGACATCTAGGAATTGGACAAAAATAAAAAAGGCTAGTTTGGACCCGTGTCAGCTTGGTACTCTGCTACTTGAACTAAAATGCATTCCAAACTGGTACACCAATCCGATCAACTTCGGAGCCAGTGTTCTTTCTGGTATAGCTCACGGAGATTAAAATAAACCTTTATCATTAGAAACCTCATGAGTAGGTTCAAAGTCTAGTTTTGTTTTATAGAGAGCATCTAGGAGATTTCCAGGCTGCTAAATTTAAATATAAATAATCGTATGGGATTTTTTTTTTCTTTACAAGTAGAGGTAGTGATGAATAAATTTTGATTAGACTAACATTTTTTTTTTTTTTTAAGGCAGTACAGTCGCAGTTCCAATAGGCTGGGGATTTTCTAGTCTGTCACGGTGGTTTGTTAGGATTGAGTCTAAACCCCTTTTGTAAACCCAGGGATTACTAATCGGCACTTGTTTTCCCAGCCCTGGTTGTTAACTGCTCATTTGGCAAAATGCCAATGTGGTTAATCACGTCCTGGCTTCCTAAATCTCCATGTTTTTAGCAAGAGCCTTCATTTCCTGGGCTAATCTGCTCCAAAGTGTTTGATAACTGAGGCGTAAAGGATGAGTTTTCAGAGAGATGAGATATTTCCTGACCAGGTGGCCGGAAAAGTGTAGCTGTCGGTTGTATCTCATGTGTTCTAGTAGTCAGATTTCGATTACAAAAGGAAGGCCTCACCGAGAAGTTGTGGGGTGGGGAAACGGAAGCTTCAGGTTTTCCTTGTCGCTTATATCCGTAGCTGTCAAACTCTCTTGCCCCTGAGTCTGTCAGTATTGGCAGCCACGGATGTCAAAGCGGGCCGGTGAGACTGATGTTAAACTTTTGTGTTAATCAAAAATCTTGTTACTGTTCCCTTTGGTTAACCCAAAAGTAAGGAAATGTAAATTTACATTTCTAAGTTGCCACAAATAAATACTGCTTTATTAATTTAATGTAGTAGGGTCCCTGTGAATTCTGTTTAAAACAGAATTGCTGGGGCACGTGGGTGGCTCAGTCGGTTAAGTGTCTGACTCTTGGGCTCAGGTCATGATCTCAGGGTCCTGAGAGCAAGCCCTGCATGGGGCTCTGAGCTCAGTGGGGAGTCTGTTTGAAATTTCTCTCCCTCTGCCCCTCCCCTCACTCACTCTCTCTCAAATAAATAAAGATTTAAAAAGAGAGAGAGAAAACTTCTATTTAAAAAGTAAAAAAATGGGCGCCTGGGTGGCTCAGTTGGTTAAGCGACTGCCTTCGGCTCAGGTCATGATCCCAGGGTCCCGGGATCGAGTCCCACATCGGGCTCCCTGCTCGGCGGGAGGCCTGCTTCTCCCTCTCCCACTCCCCCTGCTTGTGTTCCTGCTCTCGCTGTCTCTGTCTCTGTCAAATAAATAAATAAAATCTTTAAAAAAAAATCATTAAAAAAAAATAATAATAAAAAAAAAATAAAAAGTAAAAAAATGCTAAGAGGTCAACAGGTTGGAGGATGCTTGCTTAGTGAAGAGCAATATTCCCTGCCTGAGGAATTTTAAAGGTTAAATCTACGTACAAAGATTAGTAAAGTCTAGTGGGAGGGAGCAAGGAAGGAAGTTAGTTAGTGAGTGATTTCGTTCAAAGCAGGTATGCCATATATCTTTGGTTTGCTTCTCCAGATTCACTCTTCCCCCTTTTCTACCCCACTTTCTGTCTAGAGGCTGACCTATATGGACATATCCCCAGAGATCCCTTGCCTTGGCCTCCAGTTTGTTTCGGCCAGCAGGGAGCCCCAGTGGAAGCCTAGAAGGCAGAAACGGGGGGGAGGTCAGGGTGTTACTCCCCTAGCCCTCCATTAAGCTGGTTGTGTTCCTTCACCGAAGCTCATTGCTCCTCTGAGGCCGCCACCTCTACACACACAGTCTCCTTTGGGTTCTGATATCAGCACTCTCCCTTGTCTCTTTGGGGCTGAGTGGTGTGATGTAATTTATTATATATATATATTTGGTCTCTGGGGTGGAAGAGGGGCTAGAGATTGAGTTCAATCAACAATAGCCAATGATTTAATCAAATGTGCCTACATAACAAAGCCTTAATAAAAACCCAAAATGCAAGGATTTGGAGAATTTCACCAGAACATTCCCATGTGCCACTGAGCTGGGCCCCAAACTCCATGGGGACAGAAGCTCCCTTGTTTGAGATCTTGCCCTATGTATCTCTTGACCTGGCTATTCATTTGCATCCTTTAACATATTTTGTAGTGAACCAGTAATCTAGTAAGTAAACTGGTTTCCTGAATTCTGTGAGCTGCCCTACCAAATGAAACCCAAGGAGGGGGTTGCGGGAACCTCTGATTTATAGCCAGTCAGTAGAAGCACAGGTAACAAAACAAACGAGACTTATGATTGACATCTGAAGTGAAGGCAGTTTTGTGGGACAGAGCCCTTAACCTGTGGAATCTGATGCTATCTCTCTGGGTAGATAGTGTCAGAATTGAGCTGAATTGTGGGACACCCTGCTGGTGTTGAAGAATTGCTTAGTGGTGTGGGGAGAAGACCCACACATTGGAATCGGTACCAAAATCCTTAGGTGGTAACAGCTCCACTGCTAGTAACTCTAGGTGACTACATGATCTTTTGTGGTTCCTCTATGTCCTGCCCTCATTTTTGTAAATAGACATCTTATACATGAACTCTGGATGAACTGAACCCTGACTGATACAGTGAGTGGCTGTGTATTCTTTGTTTGACCCTCCAAAAATATTCTTCCTTCTCGCCCCCCAACCCCCAGCCACGTTCTGTAGTCCTGGAAGCAGATCTCTGGAAACCTCCAGTTGGGTTTGGCCAAGGGGAGCCACCATCAGGAGATTGGAGGGCAAGTGGAAAGAGGATGGGTTCTTTATCCCCTGCCAAGTTTTGGTTTGGCAGTTGTTGTGTTCCTATACTCAAGAACACAGCCCCTGCCAGGCAGCCTCTCTCCCAGGCCTCGGCTTTGACCGGGTCTGTCACTTTGCCCTTCCAACTCTACGGATGGTAACAGTTCCCCAGTGTGGCTCATCCCTGGGTGCTTCACCATTACTTGTTGGTGCCCATAAATCCAGCCGATTTTTGTGAAATAATCCTTTCATTAAACTCTCCTCAATTATACTTAGTGTGTGTCATCTCTTCCCTTCTAGGACCCTGATTGGATTTTAAAATCCACTGACTGGATAGTGAATTTTAATCCTTGTGGCACTGTATGTGATTAGAGTTTTATTCACTGCCAGTGATTCATTTTTAAAGAAGTCTTAGTGAAGCTACGAGATTATTTAAATTCAGACAAGTAGCAAAGACGGTGTTTTCTCTTCTTGCCTTTGTTCACTTGACATAGTAAAGTTCACAGAGCAGGAAAAACACTACATTAATTGGTTCTTTGTCCAGCCCAGGCAGGGTGTGTAGCCAGGGAAGGAGCAAGCTGACCGTACAGGGATGTGAAAAACATGCAACTGAAGAATTCACAACATGGAGCAAACAGAGCAGTAAATCTTCAACTGTAGAATATTCATACTAAAGGACATCTCATAGATTTAAGCTCCAAAGAACATAACCAATAACATTTCACTCTTGAAAATTTAGTAAGTCAACTATCTCCGTGGACAGGAGTGTCAGTTTCTCAGTGTGGAACTTGGAAGGTATGGATGTGAGAAATAATAAGGAGTAACAGAAGGCTACATCATGGCTCCACGGTCCGTGAGTCCTGAGATATTCCAAAGGAAAACACTCGTTCTGTATTAAACAGCTTTCAAGAACATCAGCCTGTCTCTCCTGATCACCATCACTTCACAAGTTAATGCGATGCAACATTTTTTGAGAGCCCGCTCTGTATGAGGCACTCTACTAGGTATTGTGGATACAAAAGTGAAAGAGCATGGCAGATGAATACACTGATGACTCCAAATCAGAGCACGCTATGATCACTACACCCATGTATAAACATGAGTGACTTGGGAGCATGAAGCGGTCCTGCTGCATCCTTTTATCTAGCATGAATTCCTCCGGCTGCAGTTCAAGCCCAATTCCATTTCATTTTTAAGAAGAGATGGATAGCAGCTATTCACTGTCTTTCACGTAATTGCATCTCAAAGGGTAATTTAACAATAACTTCACCTCTTTGCTCTCAATCCTGCCTGCTAGTCCATCTTCATTATCTCAATGTGAAGGTCCCAGGTCTTCTATACTATGAGTATGTGTATATATATATATATATATATATATATATATATATATAGTCATCCAGAAGATGCCAGAGAAGCATGCAAAACTTTGAGTTGGAGGTGACCACATTCCAGGGTGAAGAGGGATAATGACCAGAGTTCATCACTGCTCCCCATTGCAAGAGTGCTTTTTCACCTGTCAACATACAGGAAATAGTAATAATTTTAGGCTCACATCAAGCTAAATGGAAGAAATTATCTGTGGCTGAAGCAAAGGGCCCAGGACTGTGATTGTCCCAAGTCCTGCCTAGTTACCCTAAGGTCTAAGAGGATCTGTGTAGCCCATTCACTGCTATTCACTGGAATCTCTGGCCTGAAGAATGAAGTCCAAACCCAAAGCCTGGTGTGGCAGGTAACCCATTCAGACAGCAGTCTGGCTGGGGGCCTCGTTGTCTGGTTTTGTTCGCTCTGGACACTGAACTCCTCACTGTCTGCCCAGTAGAGATATCTACATCCAAAATCATTATCTGGGGAGGTTCTTTAAGTTGGGAGTTTATGAAGGTGGCGAAAGATGATGACTGGAGCCATACTCTGAAATGAGAACTCCCTAAAGGTTATTATACATAGTCACATTCAGCTAACTGCAAAGGGGATCAGCAATGGGTTGTTTTATTGGTCTCTAGTTGCTCCTCACTAAGAAACTGGTAATAAACTTTAACGGTATTCCTCTGTGTGCTTCTCACTGATTCCTGGGCTGCCTTTATGCTGGGATGCTCACTTTTAACCTAAGGTTGTTCTAACTTTGGCAGATCATTGCTAGCTTCTGAACCTTAGCCTCAAGAATGGTTGGTCTTAGGCAAATCTGTCTCTGGACCTACTGGGCTATTCAGTACCCCTGTGAATTGCATTATTTGGAGCTGTAATGGGGGAGGAGGTAAGAAAGAGTGAATTCAACTGCTTTTGGCTTGAAGGATTATTTTGTCTTTGGAATAGGCTCTGAAAATGAGTCCCTCATTGCATAAATGCCCAGTTCCTATGACATTTCCTGTGTAACACCATTATCCCAGACGTCACTGCCAGACTCAATCACGCAGGCCAGGCCCTCACCCACTGGATGCTGTTCATCTTTCCCTTTCTCTCTACCACCTACCATGTATCTTGTTCTCTGGCTGCAACCACATTCTTAATTTTTCCTACATATGTTGTTCCTTTTCAGGCTTTGTGTTCCTTCTATGAAAAACAAAAAAAAACCAAAAAATCCTAAAACCTTCCCTAATTTGACTTCCTGGTAGATATCTACTCATCAAGATCTGTGACTCCTTCCCCAGCTCCCTGGTGGAGTGAATTCATTCCCTCCTTTTATGATCACCTTATAATACACATACTTCCTTTTCTACAGTGCTTATCATGATGAATTATAATTATAGTTATTTGTCTATCTCCTCTACCATCCCCATGAGACTGTTGATCCTTGAGGCTTGCAATGGTGTCTTATTCAGCTAGGTATTCACAATGCCCAGCACATACCAGGCATGGTGAAGATACTCTACAAAGGTCAAATGAATGGTCATAGCACAGGCAAGAGCTTCCAGCGACCCTAGTAAAACTCTTACCTGGCTGGCAGGGACAGAGACTCCAGTGAAATAAACAGCTTGAGGGGCACCTGGATGGCTCAGTTGGTTAAGCATCCAGCTCTTGGTTTGGGCTCAGGTCATGATCTCAGGGTCCTGAGATCAGGCCCAGCATCAGGCTCCATGCTCAGCGCGGAGCGTGCTTGAGATTCTCTCTCTGTCCCTCTGTCCCTCCCCCTCCCCCTGCATGTGGGTGCTCCTGCTCACGTGCTCTCTCTTTCTCTGTCTCTCAAAAGAAAGAAAGAAAGAAAGAAAGAAAGAAAGAAAGAAAGAAAGAAAAGAAACCTTGAATACATTCCTGAAATTTTGTGTCGAGGTTTTTTAAAATCCACAAGAATTGTGATTCCATGCCTGGATGTGCATGCTTAGGTAATGTCTTGTGATGGTGATGATAGTTCTTTGACAAGAGATACTGTTTTCCTCTGTTTGGAGCAACTCTTTTACGCCCACCCCAAGCCAGCCACTTCCAAATATCTGAACCTCCTCAAACACCATATTATATAATAACAGAGTATTTATTGAACTGACTTCTGTCACGAAACTGCAAATCCATGAAGAGAGGGCATGGGTCAGTATATTTATCACTGTATCCTCCGTTTGACAGGATGCCTAGTGCAAAATCCATACTAAATAGTTTTTTGAATGAGTGAATGAATGATGGGATGAATGTAAGAGGTGAGCTGTGCTTGCTGGCTTAACTAGGGATCTTGAAGAAAAGGGTGACTAAAATTTCCCCAGTAGAGTTTCAGTAATGTAGATCCAGCTCTTTTGAAAGTTAGTAGAGCGAGGCAGGTGAACAAGAAAAATTTGGCAATGCTGTCGAACCTCGTAAGAGAGAAGACATGAAGTCAGTGTAGCGTACTGTAGCAAACCCTGAAAACATTTTCCCTGCTTTTATATACTTAAATGAGAGCTATTCTTATAATGATTTTAATGATTCATTTGTGTTACATCACCTACCTTGGTAGGCAGGAATATTTTTACTGTTTTACTCATCAGAGTGTTTTCCCAAAGCAGCTTTTTGAGAGTAACAGAATAGCTTAGATGGTGTGATCCTTAGTCCTTCACTGCTCCATGGTGATTTTGCTGGAAGGGGAAGGTTTTTCCACCATTACATCCCACAGAAGATGGTTTGCCTTTCATTTGGCAACAATCATTTCAGACTGGAAGGTTAGGGACCGGCAAAGCAGAGAAATAATACAAATGGATGATGCATATCAGAAAAATGTGCTCCTGCCATTTTTTGCCTGAAGGTCAATAATTAAAAAGATTTCTGATAAATGATACTATAAATATTTATAATGTTACGACAAGATATGGGGGAATGGGCTCTCTTATACCCTATGTGGAGCAGACTATAGATTGGCACAGGTTTTTTTATGGAGACCAACTTTGAAAATAATAGAGATTTTATCTTGTTCCAGCAATTCTACTATAAGAATCCATCCTACCGATACACCCACATAAGATGGCTTCATATATGTGTAACAATAGAGTTGCAACTTTTTTTAAGGGTAGTCATGTAACTCTGTGATTTAAATGTAAAGAGCTCTGTACACACAGGTGGGGGCAAAGATAAGAGCCTTAGAAGTCTTATTAAGAAGTGTGGGCTTTTGCCTGAGGGTTATGGGGAGCCCGTAAGGAGTTTTAGGGAGCATAATCTATAGAAAGAGGAGTCACCTTCTAGACAGCATTAACACTTATATCCAAAAGAAGTATCATTGACATCCCCAAATTGTTGACTACATTGAAAACCTCGATTGAAACCTACCAAATAGGCATCCAAAGGAACTCCACTTGTAATACTAAGCTAAACTTCTTAAAATCCTTTCCCTCTGTATTTTTCTCATATCTCAACTTACAGGGGCACAAATACCTCCACACTTTACCTCTCTTTCTCACACAACTCCCCCATATTCTTCTAAATTCATTCTACAATTAAAAATCCTAAATGTGGGCATGCCTGGGTGGCTCAGTTGGTTAAGCGTCTGGCTCTTGACTTTGGCTTAGGTCCTGGGATTGAGCCCCCTGCAGGTTCCCCACTCAGCAGGGAGTCTGCTTCTCCCTCTGCCTTTCTCCCCCTCCACCCCCCACCCCCACTCTCGAGCGCTCTCTCTCTCAAATAGATAAATAAATCTTTTTTAAAAATTCCAAATGTGTATGAGGCTTCTTTTTTTACTTTTAAAATATTCATTTTTACTTTATACACATCTATTCCATTTTATATGATTGCAAATATAACCAATATTATTTTTTAGAGCAGTGATTTCTTTCTTCCCCTTGGTCTTTCCTTTGTTCTCTATTTTCACCCTCTGTATTAGTTTTCTATTGTGTAAGAAATTATCACAAACTCAGGGGCCTAAAATAACACCCATTTATTATCTCCCAGTTTCCATGGGTCGGGAGCCCGGGCATGGCTTAGGATCCTCTACTCAGGCTCTGAGAAGGCTGCAGCCAAGGTGTCTTTGGGGGGTCACAGTCTCATTTGAGACTCAGGGTCCCCTCCTAAGCACGTGTGAGTGTTGCCAGAGCTCCCTTCCTGTGGCTGTGGAACTCACAGTGACCAGCTTCTACAAGACTGGCAGGAGAGAGAGTCTCTGCTACTTCCCAGATCTGTGAGCTCAGGGAAGCCTGGAGCCCTCTTTTAAAGAGTTCACTTGATTAAATCAGGCTCATCCAGGATACTATCCTTTTTGGTGAACTCAAAGTCAAACGTAATTACACCTTCAAAAATCCCTTCACTTCCGCCACATAACATAACCATTGGAGTGATATCCCACCAGGTTCGTAGGTTCCGCCCACACTCAAGGGGAGGGAGTCATACAGGGGCAAAGTCATTACTGCAAAACACACCCCTCACCAAGTTCAGCCTGTATTTATTTCCTATTGCTGCAGTAACACATTCCCACAAATGTAATGGCTTAAAACAGAATTTTTTTCTCCTACTGTTCTAGAGGCCAGAGGTCAAAATGAGTCTTACATGGCTAAAGTCAAGGGATGAGCAGAACTGATTCCTTTTGGAGGCTCCAGCAGAGAATCTGTTCCTTGCATTGTCCAGCTTCCGGCAGCTGCCGGCATTCCTTGGCTTGTGGCTGCATCACTCCAATGTCATTGCCAGTGCAAATGTCTTCTCCTCTTCTATCCTTCTGATTTCCTGCCTGCCTCTTATAAGGAACCCTGTGGTGTCATCGGGTGACATTGTGGTGATAATGTAGGATAATTTTCCCATCTTGAGGTTCGTAATTTAATCATCCCTGTGAAGTTCCTTTTGCCATGTAAGGTAATATTCACAGGTTCTGAGATTAAGGCACAGACATCTTGGGGGGTCATTAGCCTACCATACCTCCCCTCCAAACCATACTTATAATCCGTGTTTTAATGTCTTGTATCATTTTTAGTTTTCCATGCTCATTTAATTTTACATACATACACACACACAAACATATATTATCATATACATATACAAATACATGTACTGGAAGGCTTGGGTTCTTGTTTAATGAAAATTATCTGTTATATACACTTTTCTTCATTTTTCTTTTCTCTGTGAAACCTCATGAAAATCCCTACATGTTATCTGATTTAGCTCTAATTTTTTTTTTCAAATTTTCGTAACTTCCCATGGAATGGTTATTCTATCAATTTGTTCAACCATTCTTTTTTTTTAATTTTTTTTTTAAGATTTTATTTATTTGTGAGAGAGAGAATGAGAGACAGAGAGCATGAGAGGGAGGAGGGTCAGAGGGAGAAGCAGACTCCCTGCTGAGCAGGGAGCCCGATGCGGGACTCGATCCCGGGACTCCAGGATCATGACCCGAGCCGAAGACAGTCGCTCAACCAACTGAGCCACCCAGGTGGCCCTGTTCAACCATTCTTTTATTGATAATTACTCCTTTTGTTTCCAGTTGCATTTTAATTGTTTGTTTTTGTCATGCCCACAGTCTGCAATAAACATCCTTTTACATCGATATCCTCCTGTCCTGGTTCTGTTATTGCCTAAGATAGGTCCCCCAGGAGTAGAAGTACTAAAGAAAGCAAAAACTATTTGTATTTATTATTTTAGTATATGTTGCCAGATTAATTTTCTAAAGAGTCTGTAACAACTCACATTTCTACCACCAAGTGTTTGAGTATCCATTCCACTTCATCCCTGACAGTACGTATGACTAGTCTTTTTAATGGTTGTTCGTCCAACGTGTTACTTTAATTTAAAATTTCCATACTTACTAGTATATAAACATCTTTCCCTTTGTTTTGTATGTTCATAATTTGGATTTGCTCTTCTGTGAATTGACTCTTTTTAACGTTTTTCCATCAGATTGTTTATTTCTTGTCAACTTGTAAGAGCCCTGTGAATATTATTGTATCAGCTAAGGTAAAACTCGTTGCTGCAAAGAACACTCAAATAGTGGTTTAACACAAGAGAGGCTTCTTGGCAATGGATGGGGCACTCTGCCCTACTGGTGAGGGCTCTGCCATCTCCAACCGTGGTTTCCTAGGTCACCTTGGCTGTCCTGCCAGGACACAGGGGAAGAGAGAAAGGCTCACACATGGGAGGCTAGGCCTGGAGGAGTGCTCTCACTTCTGCTCATATCTCGCTGGCTAGCACCTAGGCACTTGGCCATAACCTATAGGAAGATTGAGAAATGTAGTGTACATGGAAGCCCATGAGGCAGAGTGGGGAATGAGGAATGGGTTACAAAGGGGCATCAAGAAACCTTTGGGGATGACAAATATTTCTTTACCTAGATTGTGGTGATGACTTCACAGGTCTTATACATATGACAAGACTCATTAAATTGTACACTATAAATAAGTGTGGATTATTATACCTCAATTGTACCTTAATACATAAAGCTGTAAAAATATATGAAAAATAAATTTTTTATATAAAAATATAAAAAAAATTCTTCAAGCTGCCGCTTGAAGAAAAGAAACCAGTTTTGTGAACAGCTAGCCAGTAGCTCTTAAAGAGAATATTTATGAATATTTTTCCAAATTTGCCATTTTTTCTCAAATAGATATCTTGGGGTGGGGCAAGCATCTGTGTTATCAGGCATGGTCAAGAAGGTCTCCCTTACCCCTAGATTATGCTTTCAATTTCTTAGATTTTCTTGCAAGATTCTTAAGACCAATAGTCGACTTTATTCTCTTTTTCTTGCTGTTCTGATAAATTTTCTAGTTCAGCCCGTTTTATTTTCCTGTGTTAATATGGAAATTTTGATATTCATTTATATCCTGTTAGCAGACACCTTCTCTACTCCTATGCTCATGAGAAGTCATTTTCTGTACTATCTGAAAACAAGCTAGCAATTATCCCCACAGGATAAATTCCAAAATAGTTCCGAATGCACATGTTTCCTCCTCTCCCCTCTGTCTTCCCCAGATGAGACCTTGGCAGTGCTGCTAGGATTTTCCCCTGCTACCCCAGTGTCCAGGGATTGCTGAGATCATTCAGTGCTTTCAGTTACAATAGTAACATAGACTTTGCTGCATGCTGCTTATGTTCTAAACCCTCCGTTTCACACTCTTATTAATATGCCCGGAGAGTGTTTCATGATGTTAATAGCCAATATTTATTGAGTACTTACTATGTGCCAGGCACAGTCTAAGAAGTCTACATGTATTAGATTGCTTAATTTTTACAACCCTACGAGGCAGGTACTATCATTATCCCTACTTCACAGATGAAGACACTGAAGCATAGAAAAGTTAAAGGATAATTTCACACAGCCAGAAAGAAGTAGAGCCAAGGATTCAAACTCAAAGGGTCAACCTGAGAGTTTATGTCTGTGGTCCATCCACCAGGAGCATAGGTGCCACCTGGGAATGTGTTAGAAATACAGAATCTCTGATCTCCACCCCAGACCTGCTGAACTGGAATCCACACTTTGACAAGATCCTTAGGTGATTTACATTAAAGTTGAGAAGTGCTGTTCTTTGCTGTAGTGGGGGTTTGTGAGTTACATGAGATTGATATGCTCCGAATTCTGGCGTGTCCGGAAGCACCCGTGCCCACCTAGTGAGGTGAATGAGAACTTGGTGAGATAGGATTCTTGGGCTGCTGTTTTTCCTCCTAGTTGTCTACATGGTCAATGAGAAGTACTATGAGAGTCTTACTCTCTTTCTTTTGTAGATAACTTTTTTTCTGTTCTAGAAACATGTAAGATTTTTTTTTTTTTAATCCTTAGAATTCAGGCATTTTAGCAGGATATGCCTAAATGTGTATGTTTTCTCATCAATCATTCCTGGAACTTGGTGAGTCCTTTCAATTTGTAGACTCAGATTTGCATTCATTGCAGGGAAACATTCTTCTAATTTGTTTAATTATTGCCTCTCCTCCATCTGTTCCTTTAGCTCCTCTGGAACACCTATTATTACTATTTGCTGGTTAGGTACCCTTGATGCACCCTCCAAGTCTCTTCCCTCTTCCCTAATGATTTCTTTCTCTCTAATTTTTGCTCTGTGTTCTGAGATGACTCTCAATTTGATTTACCAGACCATCAGTAACGCTCCTTCAATCTGTCTAGCAAAGTGTTTAGATGGGAAATCATGTTTTTAGCCCTAGAAAGTCTGTGTGTGTGTGTGTGTGTACACGTGCACACTCACACATGCAATTTCTTGCATCTCCTTAAGTGCTCTTTCTTTGGTCAGTTTTCCAGCTGTCTCTTACAGAAAGTTGACTTTACTGGATGTGTGTTCTAGTTGACCCGAGTGGCCCTCCTTTCTCTGACTGTTAGACCACCTTCGAGGTGTGTTTGTCGCTCTTGTCCACTCCCTGCAGCTCGTGTCTGATTGCTTGAGTGGTCTTCAGAGCAGCATCCCTGCGAGTGGTGGAAGATAGAGTGGTCTTTTCTCCCATGAAGCTACAGTATAGAAGGCCCTCCATGGATCACCTGGAGGAAGCTGGCTTGCTTCCCAGAGTCCTGCACTCTCCCAGCCTCCAAAGCAAAGAAGACTTTGCCTACTGGGTCAATTTCCTCTAGGTCTCTTGGGAACCAAGGAAATGTAACACACTTATGTAGGACTGAAGTCATTGTCCCCAAGGGCCATAGATCTCTGAGGCCACAGATTTCATAGGATTCCTTGCTTTGCACAAAGTTCCTAAGGATAGGGACTATGGGCAGAAAGGATTCTCCAGCTGGCTTCCCCAGTCCACAGAATACAAAATTCTTTTTGCTGGAATTTTTACAGAGCCTACAGCCTCATAAAGCTATTTGTCTCAGGAGAGGCAGACAGATTGCAGCTAGGAGTAGGGAAGAAAGGAGCCATGTCCTCTTCCTTCAGCTTCTCATAATCCCCTCTGCACTCATCTTTGCCATGTTGTTCATGGCAAAAATACTTGAAATAACCTACCAAAAGGAGGATGACTAAATAGATTACAGTACATCCATACATAAAAGGCTATACAGCCTCTAAAAGGAATATGTAAAATAATGTTCATGATGCATAGTAGAAAGGGAAAAAAGAAGCTTCAGAACATAATGAATTCTATGATCCCATTTTAGAAATACTCTGTATGTATACACTAAGGCTTTTTGATTGCAGGTAATAAAAACTAGTTTTGTTTAGCTTAAGCAAAAGATAAAATAAAATTGTTTTTTGGATGAGTACTGAGATAGCTAATGAAATGGTGGCAACTGTTGGACCATCAAGATTCAGGAATGGGAAAGAAATGAACCAGGCAACATCTTGTCCTCAGTATACAGATCTCTTTAGAGTGCTACCTACCATTGAAGTGGCCCAGCTCCCAGCTCCCAACTCCCAGTCTCCCTGAGACCCTATGGGACAGGGCTAATGTCATTGTCATGGCTTACTTCACGTGTCTGTTCTTGGATCAATTAGCCACGTCCAAGAAGGGTGGAAAATGTGTAGAATATTCCACAAAACTACCTTTCCATGTCTTGAATCATTCTCAAAGAAAAGAACACTACCAGAAGCCTAGCAATCAACACAGAAGAATTCCAAGATGTTTTATAAATACACACATATACACATCTAAATATGTATCAAACTATTACTTCTAAAAGGTTGGAATGGATATGTGGAAAGGATGAGAGGGGCAGACGTCTTCTCTTTTTGCTTGAAATACTTTAATATTCTTAGAATTTTTACAGCGAACATTATTTTTTTTTAAAGATTTATTTATTTGAGAGAGAGCGGTGGGAGAGGAGGGGCAGAGGGACCAGGAGAATCTCAAGCAGACTCCCCACTGAGCACAGAGCCCAACACAGGGCTTGATCTCATGACCCTGCGATCATAACCTGAGCTGAAACCAAGAGTCAGACACCTAACCTATTGAGCCACCCAGGCACCCAACAGTGAACGTTATTAAATGAAGTAGAAAAAAGGAAGAAGGAAGGAAGGCAAGCAGGCAGGTAGGCTCTCTACATGGCTTAGGTTTCTCACAGCTTTAAGAATGGTTTCAAGAGATGGGAAGGAGAATTGGCTGTTCTTTCTAAAGTCCAGGTCTAAAAGTTTCAGAAAGTCATTTCTACTGTATTCATGGGTTAAAGTCAGTGATAAAGGCAGCCTGGATTCAAGGGGAAGGCAAATAAGTTCTACCCCTTGATGTGAGGAGCAGCATGCTTAGGGGCAGCCATATTTGTGGGATAGCCCCCCACACACACAAGGCGGTGAGACTCTGTAGACATTTCCATAAATACGCTACATTGGTGATGTCACAGTTTTGGTTCCAATTCATTGTAAAAGTCCCTTGTCTCCCTGTGTCCTAGAAAATATCCCACACCTTCATATTATCAGCTATCAAATATCTCTCAACAAATCTCAAAAAAATAGTTTTGATTTACTTTCTTAATTACACAATTATAAATATTTTGAATGTAAGAGCTTTTGAACAGACTGAATAATGCTGAATAAAAGGTGAGAGATCCTTTTAGCAGCCATTTTCTCCTTATCCCATTATTTATCCCATAATCTACCACTCTCTCTTAGAAAAAAATAAAAATACCCTGTTTTTTCCCCATTTACATTATATGCAGTTTCCCCTGTTGTTAATATCTTATATTAGTATGGCACATTTGTTATAATTAATGAACCAATATTAATGTGTTACTTATTTTAAAGATTTTATTTATTTATTTGAGAGAGAGAGGGAACACAAGCAGAGGGAATAGCAGGCAGAGGGAGAAGCAGACTTCCTACTGAGCAGGGAGCCTAATGTGGGGCTCAATCCCAGGACCCTGGGATCATGACCCGAGCTGAATGCAGACACCCAACTGACTGAGCCCCCCAGGCGCCCTTTAATGTGTTACTTTTAATTAAAGTCTGTAGTTTACTCTGTTTTCCTCAATTTTTATCTAAGGTTTTTTCCTGTTCTAGAATCCCATCCAGGATACTACATTATATTTAGGTGTTATGCCTCCTTTGGCTCCTCTGGACTATGATAATTTCTCAGACTTTCTTTGATTTTGATGATCTTGACAGCTTTGAGAAGTAGTGGTCAGGTATTTTGTAAGATGCTCTGTACTGGGATTTGTGTGATATTTTTCTCATGATTATACTGGGATGGGTTTTAAGGAGGAAAACCACAGAAGTAAAAGCCATTTTCCTTAAGTCACAAAAGTGTACATACTATAAACATGACCTGTCATTATTGATGTTGATCTTGATCACCTGGCTGAGGTAGTGCTTCTCAGGTTTCTCCATTATAAAGTGACTCTTCTCCTCGGCCTCCCTTTCCATACTGTGCCCTTTGGAAGGAAGTTACTCTGTATTGCCTACACTTAGGAGAGGGGAGTTATGCTCCACCTCCTAGATAGCAGAGTGTTATATAAATAATTTGGAATTCTTCTGCATAAGAGATTTGTCTCTTCTCTCCCTTTATTTATCTATTAAATCATTTATTTATATCAGTATGGAGTCATGGATATTTATTTTGTACTTTGAGCTCTAATCCAATACTACTTTATTTATTTGCTCAAATTGTTCTCTGCCTTTGGCTCCTGTATTCCTTTGAAATACCCCCAACAATGGTTCTATTTTGTTCCTTTGAGCATTTCCTTACTTTCTAGCACTTCAGGATGCTCCAGGCTCATCTTGTGTATTTCCTGTCCCAGTCTTAGAATTACCCATTTCTCTCAGTAGCCCTAGTTCCTTTTATTGAAGAATGGTGTTAGAAACAAAAGATTCTGATGATGAATATTCTTTTCTAAAGTGCAAAGGAAGTTTCCCCGGCTCAATTTGGTTTATCCCAGGCTGAGCCAATGCCACTTACCAATGTTGGTTAGCTCACCCTCAGTCACCTGGCTTCTTGCACATATAAAATTTATAGGAGCTTCTCTTCTCCCTTTCTTCCTATAAAATTTATATTTTTAATATTTCTATTTGAAGAAAAGTTATTTTAAAAGTTTAGGAGGTTACCTAAGTATAGTGAATTAATGTGTAACTTTTGAGGAAACCTAAGGCAACAGGAAGAAAATTGGGCATTACCAAAACCATTTACATTTTCTGTCAGATATAGCATCAGCTTGCTTCAGATTTCCTATAGAAAGCAGACACAAATCCATCCGACACTGCTCCTGTGATTGTGTGGGGGCAGTTTGACCTCATTAACATACAGATCCCTGGAATTATTCAGTTTATAACACCTAAAAATGTTATGTTGAAAATTAACCTGTTAAAACGAAATCAAGCAGTAAGATGTCTAAAGAATAGTTCTTAAAACTGTGAGACATCTAACATTAGATTAGAAACGTAAGTTCTAGGGGTGCCTCGCTGCTTCAGTCAGTGGAGCATATGACTCTTGACCTCAGGGTTATGAGTTCGAGCCCCCTGTTGGGTGTAGAGATTACTTAAAAATAAAATATCTTTTTAAAAGATTTTATGTATTTATTTGGAAGAGAGAGAGAGGGAATGAGCAGAGGGGAAGGACAAAGGGAGAGGGAGAAGCAGACTCCCCACCGAGCAGGGAGCCCGACGTGGGGTTGGATCCCAGGACCCTGAGATCAGGACCTGAGCTAAAGACAGACGCTATACTGATTGAACCACCCAGGCACTGCAAAAATAAAATCTTTTTTTAAAAAAAGGAAAGAAGGGAAAAAAAAGAAATATAAGTTCTATTGCAGTGGCCTGTGCCCATCATGGTGTATGCCATGGTGTCTTGCCATTTAACATAACCACGGGGCGCAGGGAACCTTATGGGACTTTTCCTATGAAACCACCACAGACTAGTCATTTCTTATGTCAATCACCATAACCTCCTCATTTTGCTCAAATCAGGCAAACAATCTTGGCTCTCTTTCCACCTGGCAAGGCCCCTGTCACTTTCTCATTTTTCCACCAGACCTTCTCATGTTTTTGTCCAGTTGGTAGAGTCATCTTAAGAGCTTATGATTTGCCAAACAGTCTCTTTTCCTTATTTCAGCATGCTCTCAGTTTCCACTTCCTTCATGGAGTTTAAGCAGATGAAAGACAATTAGGAAATATATTCCCAGCAAGAATCTCCCATATTTTTTCTTGATTCAAATTATAAAAGAAAGAAACACAAAATCAAAGTCGTATGTCCTACCTTCAGTGAAAACTGGTTCTCTTACTTATTAGAATTTATGCAGGTGGAATCGTGCATAAAGGAAAATAAATGGGCTTTATTTAATGTCAGTGGAACTCGATTTGAATCCTGACCCAACCGCTGGCTGACTGTGTGATCTTGGGCATATTATGTACCTCTCTGAAGCTAATTTTTCTTATCTATAATACTGGAATAATAATGTCTTATCTCACAGGTGGCTGCAAAGTTGATTATTTAAGTCATATAATAAATGCTACTTCCTTCCCCCCTTCTCCTTTTTAAGAAATTCTGTGTGGGAGAAAATTTCTCATGAGTTACCCAATCTTTGGTACTACTCTACAACCAAGTATTTCCAGTCTGTAGCAGGAGTCACAGAAAGATAAAAGGCATCTGTTTTATGGCTGAGGAAACTTTGATCCCCAGACTGCAGTGACTCAACCAAAGTCAAGCCACCCTAGAAGACTAGGATGCTATTCCAGAAGTCTTCCAGTTCATTCAGGGAATATTTACCGAAAATCAATCATGCAGCACGTACCATGCTAGGCACCAAGAATATAAAACTGGAAAAGGTATAGACTTCAGAATCTTCTAAGAGAGATGAACACATACAACAAACCATATTATGATGTGATGTGTGCTAAATCCCTCCTGCGGAGGAAATTTAAGAGCCCAGGGCTGCATCTGTACCAGAATATGAATGTGAAAATCAACTTGAATAGGCTGCAGAATGCTTCAGGTTGAATCATAATGGAAGGGAAGTGACTTTTTTACAATTTTCCCTCACCCTAAAGCCTCATCCATTCATCTACTCTTTCATCCAACAGACATTTTTAGAAGACCCACTGTGTGTACGATGTCATGCATAGAACCAAGGGTGTAGAAATGAACACAGTAAGATTGCTCTCTCAAAACTCAGGAATTGAAGAAATGTAAGTTGACAGCTTTCTGGCCCTTTGACATGTATATGTTTTAAAGAAATCTTAGGAGTGAGGCGCCTAGGTGGTTCAGTTGGTTAAGTGTCTGACTCTTGATTTCAGCTCAGGTCATTATTAAGGGTCCTGAGATCAAGCCCCATGTGCGGCTCTGCCCTCAGTGTGGAGCTTGCTTGAGAGTCTCTCTCTCTCTCCCTCTCTCCCTCTCTCCTTCTCTCTCTCCCTCTGCCGCTCCTTCTGCTCCCTCTCTCTCTCTCCTTCTCAAAAAAAAAAAAAAAGTAAAGAAATCTTAGGAGTAATCTAAGCTTAAATGTGATGTGTTAATGCAGGTATTTAAAGAAAATACGGCAATGAGAACTTTATTATTTTAAATATATATCTTCAATTTAGAGGGCTCTCCTCCTTTGAAATGCAGGAGGGAAAGGTGATTCTTACAACTTGGTCAAGCTTCATATTTACTGTTATGAATAAGCAGTCTGAATTGCCATGGTCGAGAATTGATTTCTAATGCATGTCAATATCATTGCAGTTGATTTTCAAATCTCAAATCTTTTCTCTGACCCTGAAATAGAAATGATAAAGTTGACATACACACATATATGTATATGTATATGTGTGTGTGTGTGAGAGAGAGAGAGATACAGGTTGTATTTTATATATACATAAATAATTTTTTCACCAAGTCATACTAACTCAATTAGTTCACCACTGTTAAAATGCAATTGCAAAGTTATCAAATTGATGTTGAAAAAAAAATCGGTATCTATTAATGGGGTTTTGTGTTTGTTTTTCCTTGCATCTTCTAAACCGTTTTCTCTTAAAATAAGCCGACTTCCCAAATGCTAGGGTGTTAGTGTCAGCACATAACAGAACTGACGGGCTAATCCATTTTTTGCTTTTTAACGTTATCTGCAAGGCCTACATAAACATTATTTATTCATTTTTATTTGGAACCAGCTTCGTGGAACCTTACTGAAGGGATGCAAGATACTATTTTATTTCTCTAAATATCTGCTGGTAGTGGGGATAGCATATAGGACAGAAGTGCTGTTTTCAAAGATTTATAATGACCTCAATTACAATACTTCAAAGAAAGGAAGTGGAGAGAGAATAATAAATATCCTCTTGACGCCTTTCCTCCAAGCCTTGTTAAGGTCTCTCTTCCCCAACACATCTCCAGTCTAGCATTGAGTCAGAAAGAAGCCCATGTTCTTTCTCATAAATTCCCTTTTGCAATACCAAGAGGTCCGTGATGGATGGTAAAACTGTCAAAACAATTTGTGATAGAAAAAAACTCCTTTTTAAAGCACAATGTCTCCATACAGTATTTCCGCAGCCTAATCTGAAATTATCCATTCAAGTCAGGATGCCTCTCTACTGTAAGAGAGTATCACAGCACACTCTAAGCATGGATTTTAGACCATCCAATTTTGACATAGGAAGCGGTGTTTGTTAGAAATAATGTCTTTTCCAGGGAAGGTTGATCACAGGAAAATCTTCCTTAAGTAAACGCTCCGGGGAATGGCAAAAATCGATAGCCTTGTAAAAAAGGTCTTTCCCTAAAGGTCAAATCCACTTTCACTATAAAGTGCAGGGAGTTATTTATATAGAGTAGCTCAAAAGTAGTGAGGTATGCCATAGCTCTTTTTTTTTCCCCCTTTAATTTATAAAGACAAAGTCGCACGTGAAATCCATCCCTCTTTCTTTTAAGATTTTATTTGTAGGTAATCTCTACACACAGTGTGGGGCTTGAACTCATGACCCTGGAATCAAGAGTCACATGCTGCACTAACCGAACCAGTCATGCGCCCCTGAAATCCATTCCTCTTGAGGCTTATATATAAATGCAAAATAATAAAACTGCTTTCAGGTCAAACTCTATCGGAGATAACTAGCACCACTGAAATGGAAGCATGAGTTACATCTCTCTGAACATACTAATCTCTCAACATACTCGGTTCATCTCAACGCACTCTAATACTATAGGACTTCCTACTGTTAAAGAAAAGAGAAACGCAGTGACATCACTCGTATTGTATCTCCTTTCTTCTTGCATCTTGAACTCTCTTCTTATCGCAGTTTCTGACTCACATGCATCCCATTGAATATCTGGAGTACATCAGAAAATATCTCAGAGAATTACAAGAAAAGGAAATACTTCATTGGGATGTGGGTATCTTAAAGTATTCCACTAATCATAACTGTTATTGTAATTCTTTCCTTCATATTAGGGTAAACAGAATAAGAGTTAAAGTAGAATAAAGTTGGCATCCTTCTGTGCCAGTTAACAGCATTTGGAAAGATTCATGCCTTACCCAGCAAGGCCTCCTACTCTGATTACTTAGAAACCTATCTTTGAAGAGAAACTACTGCCACAGATCATATGGTCTTTGCAGCTTTGATTTTTTGGCTCCCAAACCAACAAGATGTTTTTTCTCATACTGAACTATCTCACCAGGCATCATAGCAAGCCAGTGTGATATGCTTGCTACTATGCTTTTATGATGTGAGCATGTGGGGGCCATATTTTAACTCTACTCTCAGAGCCCTCCCACCTCTGATACAATTAACAGAGAGCAATTGCTCGGTGACTTTCTATTTCTCTCAAATGATCAGATGGTGTGAGGCGCCTGGTTGGCTCAATTGAAAGAGCATGTGACTCTTGATCTTGGGGTCGTGAGTTCAAGCCCCATGTTGGTATAGAGATAACTAAAACAATAAACTCAAATAATCAGAGGTTATATTGGAAGTCGAGTCAACCATCGTACCTGCTCTAAGCCAGGTGTTCACATGGAGCCCTCCGAGCAGAGGGCAAAGGCTTTCCCACCCCACACCTGCGCCTCCATCCCTCTTTCATAGCCCCATTCCCATTGCTCAGCCTTGAGCCCTGACTGAGCCTCTCTTCTGGGTTTTTACACTCAAAGCCACATCTCCTCTTACTAGAGTCTTCTACCCACCAGAGATTTAAATTCTATGGGAAGAGTAACCTGCCCAGGTTGAAAGCAGGAGACTCAAGAGCTTCTAAGCAACTTTGGGGTTAGCTAAATCCCCCTCTCCACACCCCCCTATAATCCCTGCTCAGTATGCAGCTGTAATTTCTTCTGGTCATCTCTGGTCTGTCCATCCTGCTCTAGATTTCTCCCTCACACTTCTTTTCTGCCTCCTTCTGCAACCCTGTTCCAGGTAACAAAATCCCCCCTATCCTCACCTGCTTCCCTAAGGACTCCATCCTTTATCCTTGAGACCAGCCTCATTTTAAAGGATGTTACTGGTCCCTGAGGCTGTAGCCCTACTAGCGGAGGCCGTGCCTCCTCCAAGTCCCCAGAGTCTCCACATCATTCACCGCCACCCTCAGGGAAGATGGGCTCACCCTATCCCTTTGAGACTCTTGCCATTCACCCTCTGGCCCCACTTTACTGGCTTCACCAGCCACCTAATCACTATCCCTCTCACTGAAGAATGCTTCACCAACAGGGTTCTGTTTCCACCCCTCAGCATCCACCCAACCTTGGTGGCTTCGTATCCAAATAGATGATTGTGTAACACTGATCTCTATCAAAAAGTCTCTTGGTTGTTCACCAACTCTGTTTCCTCTTCTTCTTGGGCATTCCTCTCCCTTCCTCCCAGGCACAGGGGTGTGGCCATGTGGCAGAGTTCTAGCCAATGCAAAGGGGGCATAAGTGTGTGTGCCACTTTCTGGCATGGGCCACAAAAACCTTTCACACATGATACCCAGGCATTTTCCCCTTTTTGCTGACTAGAGTGGAGAACGTCAGGGTGATCTTAGGACCCACTTGTAGAAGATGTCAGGAGCACAAGTGAAAGCAGGGTGGGTTCTTGAGTCACCCCTTGGAGAAGAGCTGCCCCATGAGGAATGCCCACATCAGCCCATTAGGTGAGTAAAAGTAAACTTTGCTGTGTGAAGCCACTGAGATTTTGGAGTTCGTTACAGCAGCTAGCCATTGCCGTAGCTAATATCCCTCACCTCACATAACCTCTTGACTCCACATTAGCCACCCACCCCCATGGTCTCAAATCACAAATGTCCCTCTTCACCTCAACCACTCTCTTACCAATATCTTCAATTCCTTTTATGTTTTTCTTCCACACCAAACTCATCTGGAAAATCCTCTACCCTGTTTGAGTACAGTTATCCACATTTCCTGCCTTTCTACCCAGGGGGCTGGTGCAGCTGAAGGAAACCACCCTACTCTGCCATTTGTTTCATGGGGCCCCACCCCACCCCACCCCACCAGTGCCCTACCAAGCTCACACAGCATCTTCCTCCCATCTCTCCTTCCCCCTCAGCATCACCTCGCCATCTCCCATCTCAGGCCAGTCCTATCACTGATGCTCTCTTTCCTTCCTTCCTTCCTTCCAGACACCATCCCTTTTCTGTAGCTACAAAGATTCCTACTCCATGTGTTCCTCCCTGATAGACTGAGCACACTCTCCCAGCCTCGCTCCTGGTCCCACCATTTACTCCTTTGCTCTCTCCTCTTCCCTTCACTCCTGGAAGAGTACCATCCCTTACACCTGCCCTTCCTCACCTCCCACACCTCTGCCCACTGACATCTGTCTTCATTGTGTCAGTGAGACTGTTCTCATTGAGATCACCAGTGACCATATGTTAAGTCCAGTGGACACTTTTCAATTCTTATCTTATTTGACCTCTCAGCAGCATCCCACAGCGCTAGCCATTTCCTCCCCTTGAAATAATCTTTTCCCTTGGTTTCAGTGACTTCTTACTCTTCTAGGTTTCCTTCTACTTCCCTGGCTATACCTTCTCTGTTTATGTCTCCAGTTAGCATCTTCTTTCCTTAATGTTTCTCAGAGATCTTTTTGCCTTAGGCATTCTCGTGTCTCTATATACATACTCCCTGGGCAATCTTAGTGACTGCCTTATCTTTAACGATTCTTTAATCTGATGGTTCCCAAGTGAAATATCCATCCTCGATTTTCTTAAACTAGGGAATTGTCCTTGTCCATTCCAGCTGCTATAACAAAAATACCATAAACTGGGTGGCTCACAGACAAACACTTATTTCTCATAGTTCTGGAAGCAGGAAGTCCAAGAGCAAGGCACCCATGGACTGTGTCTGGTGAGCACCCACTTCCTGGCTCATAGACAGCCATCTTCTCACTGCATCCTCACATGGTAGGAAGGGCAAGGGAGCTCTCTGGGGTCGTTTTTGTAAGAGGACCGTCCCATTCATCAGGGCTCTGCCCTCGTGAACTAATCATCTCCCAAAGACTCCGTTTCCAAATACCGTCACACTGGGGGTTAGGATTCCAACTTATGCGTTCTGGAGGGACACTCAGTCTATAGCAGGATTCGTATACAAAACTTCATATTGAACATCTGTCTCCACTTAGATGTGCCTATGGCTCTTTAACCTCAAATTTTCCAAAGCTAAATTCATGATCTACCCTTTCCATGCTCCAAAGCCTTTCTTCTGCTGTATCTATCCTAGCAAAAGTCTTCTCTATCACTCAGGAGCCTGAGTCCAGAAATTCCGGAAACAACTGTGACCCTTTTCTCTACTTCAACCCCCATATCAATCCATCAGTAAGTTTTATAGATTCTCTCCTTAAATGCCTCCCACTGCCACTACTCTAGTCTGGGTCACCATTATGTCCTGTCCTGAGTAGTCCAGCAGCTTTCTAAGAGCCTCGGGGCTCTGATTTTTCCCCTTACTAATTAATCCATTATCCACATGGATAGAGTGATCCCTGTCCAAAGGTGAACAGGATTATCTTCTATCCCTACTTAAAATATTTTGCTGATCTCCTCCTTCCCTTAGGAACATAGTGAGTTCATAGACCACACCCCAAATGTATGGAAGTGGAACCTACCAGAAAAATTCACAAAAATTTTATGTTAACACTTAACCTGGAGTGCTTGCTAAATTTACAGCTTCTTGGACTCCCTCACCTGAAGTATCTAGTTCAGTGAGCTTGAGAGGGATCCTGGAACCACGTGCTTTTTTTGGTTTTGTTTTGTTTTGTTTTTAATTCCAGTAAGTTAACATAAAGTGTTTATATTAGTTTCAGGATTACAATCTAGTGATTCAACAGTTCTATACGTTACTCAGTGTTCATCAAGATACATGTATTCTTAATCACCTTCACCTGTTTCACCTACCCCACTCCACCCAACTCCCTTCCAGTAACCATCACTTTGTTCTCTATAGTTAAGGGTCCATTTTTTGGTTTGTCTCTCTTTTATTTTTCTTTGTTCATTTGTTTCAGTTCTTAAATTCCACATATGGGTGAAATCATATGGTTCTTGTCTTTCTCTGACTGACTTACTTTGATTAGCATTATACCTTCTAGTTCTATCCATGTTGTTGCAAATGGCAAGATTTCATTCTTGTTTATGGCTGAATAATATGCCATTGTATCTATATACCACCTCTTCTTTATCCATTCATCAATCGATAAGACACTTAGGCTCTTCCATAGTTTGGCTATTGTAAATAATGCTGCAAAAAACATAAAGGTGCATGTATCCCTTTGAATTAGTATTGTTTTATTATTTGGGTAAATATCCAGTAGTATAATTCCTGGACCGTAGGGTAGTTCTATGTTTAACTTTTTGAGGAACCTCCATACTGTTTTCCACAGTGGCTGCACCAGTTCGCATTCCCACCGACAGTATAAGAGGGCTCCCCTTTCTTCATGTCCTTGCCAACATCTGTTGTTTCTTGTGTTTTTTATTTTAGCCATTCTGACAGGTATGAGGTGATATCTTATTATAGTTTTGATTTGTATTTCCCTGATGATCAGTGATGTTGAGCATCTTTTCATGTGTCTGTTAGCCATCTGGATGTCTTTTATGGAAAAGTGTCTATTCATGTCTTCTGCCCATTTTTCAATTGGATTATTTGTTATGGGGGTATTGAGTTTATAAGTTCTTTAAATATTTTAGATACTAACCTTTTAGTGGATATATCATTCGCAAATACCTTCTCCCATTCACTAGGTTGTCTTTTAGTTTCGTTGATGGTTTCCTTTTGCTGTGCAGAAGTTTTATATTTTGAATAAGATAAAAATTGAGAGGTAGGCAACCCTAAGAGACTTGAACTCTAGGAAACAAACTGAGGGTTGCTGAAGGGGAAGTGAGTGGGGGGACGGGATAATTGGGTGATGGGAATTAAGGAGGGCACTTGAGGGGCGCCTGGGTGGCTCAGTCGTTAAGCGTCTGCCTTCGGCTCAGGTCATGATCCCAGGGTCCTGGGATCGAGCCCCGCATCGGGCTCCCTGCTCGGCGGGAAGCCTGCTTCTCCCTCTCCCACTCCCCCTGCTTGTGTTCCCTCTCTCGCTGTGTCTCTCTCTGTCAAATAAATAAATAAAATCTTAAAAAATAAAAATAAAAAATAAATAAATAAATTAAAAAAAAAAGGAGGGCACTTGATGTAATGAGCACTGGGTTTATATGCAACTGATGAATCACTAAATTCTACCTCTGAAACTTAAAAAAAAAGAAGCTTTCTATTTTGACTTAGTCCCAACAGTTTCTTTTTTCTATATCCCTTGCCTTAGGAGACATATCTAGAAAAATGTTGCAATGGCTGAGGTCAGAGAAATTACTGCCTGTTCTTTCTTCTAGGATTTTTATGGTTTCAGTTCTGACGTTTAGGTCTTTAATCCATTCTGAGTTTATCTTTGTATATGGTGTAAGAAAGTGGTCCAGTGTCATTCTTCTGCATGTAGCTGTCCAGTTTTCCCAACACCATTTGTTGAAGTGACTGTCTTTTTACCATTGCATATTCTTTCCTCCTTTCTTGAAGATGAATTGACTATATAATTGTGGGTTTATTTCTGGGTTTTCTTTTCTGTTCCATTGATCTATGTGTCTATTTTCGTTTAAGTATCATACTGTTTTGATCACAACAGCTTTGTAATGTAACTTGAAATCTGGAATTGTGATACCTCCAGCTTTTTCTTTTTCAAGATTGCTTTAGCTATGCAGAGTCATTTGTGATTCCATACAAATTTTAGGATTATTTATTCTAGTTTTAAGAAAAATGCTGTTGGTATTTTGATAGGAATTGCATTAAATCTGTAGAATGCTGTAAAATAGACATTTTAACAATATTTGTTCTCCCAGTCCATGAACATTGAATAGCTTTCCATTTTGTCATCTCGAATTTCTTTCATTAATGTTTTATAGTTTTCAGAGTACAGGCCTTTCACCTCCTTGGTTAGGTTTATTCCTAGGTATTTTATTATTTTTGGTGTAATTGTCAATGTAATTATTTTCTTAATTTCTCATTCTGCTACTTTATTACTGATGTATAGAAATGCAACAAATTTCTGTATATTGATTGTGTATCCGGTGATCTTACTGAATTCATTTATCAGATCTAGTAATTTTTTGGTGGAGTCTTTTCTGTATATAGTGTCATGTCACCTGCAAATAGTGAGAGTTTTACTTCTTCCTTACCAATTTGGATGACTTTTATGTCTTTTTCTTGTCTGATTGCTGTGGTTAGGACTTTCGGTACTTATGTTGAAAAAAAGCAGTGAGAGTGGACATCCTTGTCTTATTCCTGATCTTAGGGGGAAGGCTCTTAGTTTTTTACCATTGAGTATGATGTTTGCTATTGGTTTTTCATATATGGCCTTTATTCTGTTGAAGTATGTTGCCTCCAAACCTACTTTGTTGAGGGTTTTTTTAATCATGAATGGATGCTGCTCTTTTGTCAAATGCTTTTTCTGCATCTATTGAAATGATCATATGTTTTTTATTATTTCTCTTATTGATGTGATGTATCACGTTGAGTGGTTTGTGAATATTGAACCACTCTTGCATCCCAGGAATAAATCCCACTTGATCACGGTGCATGATTTTGTTTAATGTATTGTTGGATTCAGTTTGCTAATATTTTGTTAAGGATTTTTGCATCTATGTTTATCAGAGACATTGGCCTATAATTCTCTTTTTCTGTAGCATCTTTATCTGGTTTTGATATCAGGGCAGTACTGGCCTCATAGAATGAGTTTGGAAGCTTTCCTTCCTCTTTTAATTTTTGGAATAGTTTGAAAAGAACAGGTATTAACTCCTCTTTAAATATTTGGTAGTATTCACCTGTGAAACTTTCTGGGCCAGGACTTTTGTTTTTTGGGAGATCTTTGATTACTGATTCAATTTCATTAGTGATAATCAGTCTGTTCAAATTTTCTATTTGTTCCTGATTCAGTTTTGGTAGGTTATATGTTTCTAGGAATTGATCCATGTCATTAGGTTGTCCAATTGTTAGCATATAATTTTTCATAACATTCTGTCATAATACTTTATATTTCTGTGGTGTCAGGTCTTTCTTATTTCTGCTCTTTCTGATTTTATCTGAGTCTTCTCTCTCTCTCTGTCTCTCTCTCTGTGTCTTTCTTTCTTCCTTCCTTCTTTCCTTCCTTCCTTCCTTCCTTCCTTTCTTTTTATGAGTCTGGCTGAAAGTTTATCAATTTGTTTATCTTTTCAAAGAACCAGCTCCTGGTTTTATTGATCTGTTCTATTACTTTTTTATTTTGTTTTGTTTATTTCTGCTCTAACCTTTATTATTTCCTTCCTTCTATTTGTTTTGGCTTTTGTTGTTGTTGTTGTTGTTCTTTTTCTAGCTTTTTTAGGTGTAAGGTTAGGTTGTTTATTTGAGATTTTTCTTGCTTCTTCTTTTTTTTTTTTAATTTTATTATGTTATGTTAGTCACCATACAATACATCATTAGTTTTTGATGTAGTGTTCCACGATCCATTATTTTCGTATAACACCCTGTGCTCCATGCAGTACATGCCCTCCTTAATACCCATCACTGGGCTAACCAATCCTCCCTCCCCCGTCCCCTCTAAAACCCTGTTTGTGAGATTTTTCTTGCTTCTTGAAGTAGGCCTCTATTGCTATAAATTTTCCTCTTAGAACAGCTTTTGCTGCATTCCAGAACTTTTGAGCCATGTGTTTTCATTTTCATTTGTCTCCATGTATTTTTTTATTTCCTCTTTGAGTTTTTGGTTCACCCATTCATTGTGTATAGCGAGTTACTTAACCTTCATGTATTTGTGTTCTTTTCAGATTTTTTATTGTGGTTGATTTCTAATTTCACAGCATTGTAGGTGGGAATGAAGCATGGTATTACTTCAGTCTTTTTAAATTTGTTGAGACTTGTTTTGTGGCCTTATATGTGATCTATTCTGGAGAATGTTATGTGCACTTGAGAAAGAATGTGGGGGTGCCTGGCTGTCTCAGTCATTAGAGCATGTGACTCTTGATCTTGGAGTTATGAGTTTGAGCCCCATGTTGGGGGTAGAATTTACTAAAAAAATAAAAAAGGTTAAGGGAAAAAGAATGTGTATACTGTTTAGGGTGGAAACGTTTTGAATATATCTGTTAGGTCTATCTGGTCCAATGTGTCATTCAAAGCCACCATTTCCTCATTGATTTTCGGTTTAGATAATCTATCCATTGATGTAAGCAAGGTGTTATAGTTCCTGCTATTATTGTATTACTATTGATTACTTCCTTCATGTTTGTTATCAGCTGCTTTATGTATTTGGGTGCTACTGTGTTGGGTGCATAAATATTTACAATTGTTATCTCTTCTTATTGGATTGTTCCCTTTATGGTTATGGGGTGTTCTTCTTTGTCTCAGTTTTTGTTTTAATGTCTATTTTGTCTGATGTAAGTATTGCTGCCTGGCTTTTTTTTTTTTTTTTTTCACTTCCATTTGCATGATAAATGCTTTCCATCCCCTCACTTTCAATCTACATGTGTCTTTTAGTCTGAAATGAGTGTCTTATAGACAGCATATAGATGGGTCTTGCTTTTTTATCCATTCTGTCACCCCATGTCTTTTGATTGGAGCATTTAGTCCATTTGCATTCAAAGTAATTATTGATAGATTATGTATTTATTGCCATTTTGTTACTCGTTTCATGGTTGTTTCTATAGATTTCTCTAATTCTATCTTCTCTTGCTCCCTTTCATGGTTTGTTGGCTTTCTTTAGTGATATACTCGGATTCCTTTCTCTTTATTTTTTGCATATCTATTACTAGTTTTTTTTATTTGTGGTTACCATTTGGTGAGGGTCTGTTTAGCTCCCCATCACATATCCCCCTTCCTACCCTCTTCTCTACATTTAGCTGTGGAGAGTCTGTCCTGCCAGTCTTCTGGTTGTTTTCTGGGTTATTTACATTGATGTAGATGTTATCTTGTTGTATCCATGGGGTGAGGTGAGATTAGGATCCTCCTACTCTGCCATCTTCCCACAAGTCCCTTCTGAAAATGTGTGTTTTAACAGTCCTCCATGTACTGCTTATCATCCAGAGCATCTGGAAAGCACTGCTCAGATCTGTAAGCTCCATGAGGGCAGGGATCATTCCTATTCTTTTCATATTTGTATCCATTGAATGTAGGCCCTCATACAATCCCTGTGTGTGCTGACAGAAAGACGAGCAGGAGAGAGGGAATGATTGTATGAAATGAACATGACTTTCGTAGTGTAGTCAATTTACTGAGTTTGTGGCATAGCTTCTTGGAGTTCATTTAGTAAAATTCAATACAAGAGAGAGAATTTATCCATTCACATAGGTAACTCAAATATGTTGATAGTAGAGAATCTAATCAAGGTAATTGATTGAAGTCAGGTATTACTCTTACATTTGAGTAATGTGTAGAGCCCTTTAAAAAAAAAACTTTTTGATGGACCCCAGATTGATCTCTATTATTTTTATTATAGTGTTTCTTTTTTTTTTTTTAAAGATTTTATTTATTTATTTGAGAGAGAATGAGAGAGAGAGAACACATGAGAGGGGATAGGGTCAGAGGACGAAGCAGACTCCCTGCCGAGCAGGGAGCCCGATGCGGGACTCGATCCCGGGACTCCAGGATCATGACCTGAGCCAAAGGCAGTTGTTTAACCAACTGAGCCACCCAGGCGCCCTTATTATAGTGTTTCTTGACTGTATGTAAAACTACATATAAATGCCTTATACTTATAGATCTTGTATCATTATAAACCAAGCAAACAAAGTTGCAAAATGAATAAAATTCAAGTTAACAGCATTAATTTGAGGTGGTGGGTGAAACTAAATTGCTTCTTACCACGTGACTATCCTACTGCCTGCTGCAGAGCAGCTTCAGTGTTTGGCCTGCCTTGGCTATCTTGCTTATGATTCAGTTCTTCTGCAACTCATTTATAAGGTGGCCTCCAGATGAAACAGCATATGCTCATATTCCCTTTTATTTTAGATTACCATAGAAATGAAAACACACATGAAAAAGTTTTCATAGAGAAACATCTTATCACAGAGAATGTACCCATGGATTCTACTTTGAGTGGCACTTCTATAACCAAAGGATTGATTTGCTAACTTACCCAATGATTATTTGCACTCGTGGTCATTTTCTGAACCTGAAGCTGCTAGACAATTTAAGTTATCTTCTATTCTCAGGACCCAGGAGGTATTTGTCATCAGTCATTGTTTTAGTTGAATGAGATGATTCTAGAGTAGGAATATCCAAAGTGTGAGAATGTTGGAGAATGGGCAACCTTGGTCCTGGATACTGGCCCACAGGCCTGGTGGGGTATAGACACTGGCTTGCCAGCTTCCTGACTCTCCCCAGGAAGGGCCTTAAGTTCTGGCTGTGAATATACCATGTAGCTGTCTGTCAGTGACTTGGCTTTCCACAGGGGCTTTGCTTCAAGAGAGAGCAGACATGCTGACCAACTCAGCCTCCTGATAGTTTTAGTTTTCAGTCAAATTAATAAATTGGCCTGTAGAACATATTTAAGGATCCTAGTGTGTGTGTGTGTGTGTGTGTGTGTGTATGTGTGTGTGTTTATGAGTCCCTTGAGAATTTAGACAAGGTGAGCACAACCCTGAAGGCTTCACCACCTCTGGATGGCAATAACTATACTGCCTGCTATTAGAAGGATTAAACAAAATAAAGTTTGCAGAGTGTCTATTATGCCGAAAGTAATCTCAGTGGGTGCCGTGTGGAGGGCCATCAGAGCCTCCACCTTATGCTAAATCGTCCTCTGGGGAAGAGATGGAGGTGGGGAAACAGGACTAGATTTACACCAATGTGTTACATGAATTTTAAGTCCTCTTTAATGCATTTTTTATATTTTTTAAAGATTTTTATTTATTTATTTGTCAGAGAGAGAGAGCACAAGCAGGGGGAGCAGCAGAGGGAGAGGGAGAAGTTGGCTCCTCACTGAGCAAGGAGCCCAGTGTGGGACTCGATCCCAGGACCCTGGGATCATGACCTGAGCCAAAGACAGATGCTTAACAACTGAGCCACCCAGGTGTCCCTTTAATGTATTTTTTAAAGCATCGGTTTAAAAAAGTATACTTGGTGTGGTTGTATTGTTTTGTTTTTTGGAAAAAGGCATAGAGAACAGGGAAGTTCTTCAGCAGTCCCTGATTCCTAACCTGAAGCTTCAGTGGCTGCCGCCTCTGCCTATTTTCCACTGGTCCTAGGGAGCACTCTTTGAAGTTAGAAATAATTTCCCAAAGGATCTAGAACATATTTAAGGATCCTGGACAAAAATACTCCTTGAATCATAAGGTTTATGTGGTTCCTAACAACAAGAAACATCAACCTCACATCAACAGTGATGTCATTTTAGTGTCATCCGTCTCTTGGAACTATTGGAGTGTATGAAAAGATGATTGTAAAGAGCTGCCCCAAGTAAAGAAATCAAGACCTCTTTGCTTGGTTAATACCATATTTTTTTCCTGAACATCTTGACATTATAATATTTATAGCACCATAAAGTATCCAGCTTTCCATGGGTCATAGGAATGCTATTGTTTTAAACTGTTGCCAAAGTAATTTCTAAGATACTTTCCAAGATTTTAAGGAACACTTTAACATGTATGTTGGACCCATCTTTCACTGCATTTTTTTTTACATAGAAGCACAGATCTGCTTAAAACATCACACACATTCTGGCCAAGCCACTTTGAGCTTTTATCAGTGTTTTTCACAGAGCAAACTAGAAGTGAACGAGGACTAGCTTCATTCTATTAGGAGAGCACTGGAACCCATGCTTGATAGTTCCCACACTGGAACTCTGTGCAAAGTGTGTTTGCAAAATTACTTATCAATTCATTCTTATTTTTGTTATATGACTGGCAGCCTATGCTCTGAAATCAAATGAGCTGAGAGCAAATGACAGAAGCACACACACACACGCACACACAGGAGGAAAACTAATCCCACTTCTCTTGGGTTCACTGTTGCTAAATCCCCCTAAATGTTGTGTTACCAGTCATCTCCAATTGCCATATTTTAAGCTGCACCTGTTTTAGAGACTGATGTAAACTGCTAGGACATTACGGCTACCATTTACTCCAAGATGCATAGACTCAGATAAAGACCATCCCTACAGGCAATTTAAAAATGAACCTGAGCATATTTAGTATCCTATATGTGGGAAGTTGAATGGAAATAACAAAAGGCCTTTGAGAGTTCCAATACAGTTCTGGAAATTCATCATTATCTCTAAGGCCTAAAGCCAGAATTGGATCACTCCAATAAGACCCACATTTTATTTGTTGTCTCACTGACCCAGGGAACAAACATGTGATCATAGGGAACAGATATGTTGACAAATAATTACAATACACTCCAACAAGAACTCCAAGAGTGGTGAGAGCAAGGTGCTACAGGAGGAGGGTAGACAGAGGAGTAAGCAATGTGAGTAGAGAGGCAGGAGATGGAACATTATGAGCACCCGATTAATATTCGTTCCATGTAATGCATTTTGTATGAAGTGACATCCTAGCTGGGCTTTACTGGTTGAATAGGAGTTGGCTAGGCAGAGAAGAAAGCACTCAGAGAGGAGGAAGCGTTCAAGAAAAGGTTACCTCGATATAGAAGTTTACACACTTCTGAGGGATGTTGGAGACAAAATATCAAAATCATAGAGATGAAAGGAGCTTAGACATTACCTAATCCCACCCTCCGATTTTACATGAAGACTAGAGAGGATGAAAAGATTGCTCAACCTTTTTTTTTTTTTTAAGGTTTTTATTTATTTGACAGAGAGAGACACAGCGAGAGAGGGAACACAAGCAGGGGGAGTGGGAGAGGGAGAAGCAGGCTTCCTGCTGAGCAGAGAGCCTGATGTGGGGCTCCATCCCAGGGCCCTGGGATCATGACCTGAGCCGAAGGCAGACGTTCAATGACTGAGCCACCCAGGTGCCCCAGGTTGCTCAACTTTTGAAGAGATCATTCAACTTTTGAGGATCTGGGATTCCACATTTGATGCTGAAAAGTGGTAAATAAGAGGAGAGAATCAAGCCTTTATCCTGCTTTTACTATACAAACCATACTTCAGTCATATCTATCAACCAATTGCAATATATAGATCTTGATTATTTAGATGCTCATTTGAACAAATGATAAAGAAAAAAATCAAGGCAATTTGAGTCTGACCTTAATATTTGCTAGTGATAAAGAATTATTAAAATTTTTTAGAGTGGTACTCATATATGGTATGTTTACAAGAAAGAGTCTCATCTCTTCAAGATACATACAAAAACATTTAAAGATGAAATGATAATGATATTTGCTTTGGGATATCTGATATTTGCTTTGAATGATCCAGTGTGGGACAAGAAGGGGAAATTTAGATGAAACAAGTTTGGCCATGAGTTGGTAACTGCTGAACCTGAGTACATAGGAGTTTATTAAACTATTTTCTCTACTTCTCTATGTGTTTAAATTTTTCCACTATAAAAAGTTAAACAAACAAAAGCCTGCCTGACTAGTTGGTTGGTCTGAAAGTCTGGACTGGAGTCTCATTTTGTTCCTATGGCTCTAGCCTCTAGATCTTACTGTCGCGCAGATTTATGTTTATAACCAAAGTAGTTGGATTTTAAGCATTTTTATCTGCTTTAAGAATAACAGTGAAATAATAGCTAACAATGAGAATGTGGATGGTCTTCTGCATGCCCTGTCTTGCAAGTATCAATTCATTTAATCCTGACAACAACCCAGGGAGGTAGTTTGTTATTATTATCCCTATTTCACAGATGAGAAAAATGAGACACAAGTAAGTAATTCACCAAAGGCCTCCAGGTAGAAAATGGCTAGTCAATGTCTGCTTCCAGAATCTATGCACTTAACCAGTATGCAGTGTGCTTCTCAGGAACATGTACTGTACATGTGGAGGGCAAATCTACTGGCTTTAGTTACATGTTGTACTACTCACCTATTGCTGTGTAACAACTCACCCCAAAGCCCAGGAGCCTAAAGCAATAACTATTATATCTTACAGCTCTGTGGGTTGGCTGGGCATTTCTGTGTTCCACCCAGGCTATTCATGAGGCTCCGTTCAATGGGAGGTGTTGGCTAGTTCTCTTCTTCATGATAGAAATTGCAAATCTCAGGGAGTTAGGATGTTGATGAGAGGAAAGACCCTGTGGACTGGATTTTGTGGTTGTTTAAGTAGGTAATTAAAAAAATAAAATAAAATAGTAATTTAAAGTTTACCAATGTTTTTAGGCAAATAGATTTAAAAAGATAATTATTTCTGTAGCGCCTGGGTGGCTCAGTCGTTAAGCGCCTGCCTTCAGCTCAGGTCATGATCCCAGGGTCCTGGAATTCAGCCCAACATTGGGTTCCCTGCTCAGTGGGGAGTCTGCTTCTCCCTCTTCTCCCCCCTGCCCCATGCTCTCTCTCTCTCTCTCAAATAAATAAATAAAAATGCTTAAAAATTTTTAAAAAATAAAAAGATAATTATTTCTGAAAAGTTTATAATAAGCCTGTGGCCCCTCAGCCCTCCCTCCCCCATCCACCGCCTGCCATTGCCATCCAGTTCCCCAAGGCAACTTCCTCTAGTGCTTTCTACTTTGTCAGCCATGTTGTGTGGCCCCCTCAGTTTTTAACACTTGTGCCTTTTATTGGTTTTACCACGTCTATCTCCTCTTGCCCCCCCACCAGCCCCGTAATGTAATCAGATCTCTACCTTTATTAAAGCCACGTGCAGGGTTTTTATTTGTAGTGTTAGCTCCTGAGCCAAGTATTGTACTCGGATTGCACTTACTTTCTTTAAACTATTTTTTCCTGAAATTTAAAAATTATTACTTTTAAAATTACTTGAGTTTTAAAAAAAAATAGTTGATGTCTTTCTACACACTGTAACTCTGCTTTATAAAATACCCCTCAGTAACTGTTTTCTACACAGTCAAATCTATCGGAAAATGTGTCATTCCTCTCCTTCTATTTTGTTTTGGTTTGGGGTTTTACTGAAGAAACTCTTCCAGAAGCCCTCTGTTGTGCTCTAGGTTGCAATGATTGCTCTTTAGGTCTTCTCCCAGCTGCAGGGTCGGGGCCTCCCATGCCAACATCTTGGGAATTATCTTTGCTTCTCTGTTGCATTTCCTATTTCCTGGATCACTCCTTCTTAGTTTATTTCCTTATTGCACAGGGGCGGGTATATGGGGAGGGGATGGCATGTTACTCCAATAATACTCTGAGAAAAGGTGAACGAACAGATTTTTGTTTTTAAAGCCCTGTAAGTCTAAAAATGTCTTTATTTTATCCTCATATTTGATTGATAGTCTGGATGCAGAATTTGAGGTGGAAAATTATTTTCCCCTCAGTCATTTGAAGGCATTGCTCTACTCTTTGTTTCTCCTCTTGTTGTTGAGAGGACCAATAATGCCCTGATTCCTGATCTTTGAATGTGGCCTAATTTTTTCAGAATCTTTTCTTTTTTCTGGTTTACTAAAATTTCACAATAATGTCTATCAATTAGGTCTTTTTTCATTCGTTGTGCTGAACGCATGGGTGGGTCTTTCCTAGTCCTTACATCCGGGGAAACTTGTTCTCTTCTCTTGATAACAGCTCTTCCCGCCCCCACATTCCTTTTTTCTCTTCTCCCTTTCTGGAACCCCTATCGTTCAAATATTTTATGTTTATTTATAATGATCTTTGAATATGCTTATCTTCCCTGTTCTATTGCTCTACTCAATGTAGTCATTTTCTGGGCGATTTCCTAGACTTCCTCTTTCAAGACATATATTAACTTTCTCATTTCTATTAAATATATTTTTAACTTATCAGAGGTTCTTATTTGCTGATTCTTCCTCTTACGGTCTGTTTTTCTTATTTTATGGAAGTTATTTCTTGTATCTCTCTAAGAATATTAATTAAATTTACTTTTGAGTTTTCTTCTGTTTCCCTGAGTTTCCTCTGGGTTTTTTTCTTTTGTTTTGTTTTTGTTTCTTGTTTTGCTTGGTTTGATTTGGTCTTTGTCCTTACAATTGTCTGATGACCCTTGGCTCTCTGTTTATATTAAAAAGTCAAACAGTAGAAAGCTGGCTGGAACTTCTGGGTGCATGAGTGGCCTATGACCACTGGTAAGCTTCTGATAGATGGGTCAGGAGGTGAGCTGGAATTTTCACTGGAGAACCCCAAATATCAGTAACTCCAGTAACTCTTTTCACCCTCAGGTACCTTGAATTCATGACCCTTCCTGAGACTTCTGTGAGGCAAATGGATTGTTTCTCATCAGCGCTAAGTTTGCATTTCATCCTCTCTGTTAAGTGATTTACAATTCTTCCATCTGCTTTCTCCATCCATATATTGTGATAGGAAAGGTGTTTTCTAGTTTAATAAAAAACAGAGTTTGTTTTACTTTATTATTCTTTTTGTGGTTTGGCAATATTTTTAAAGAGGAAAGTAAGCAGGAGAAACATCTTTATTTCACCACCTAGCACTGGATTGTAGAGAAATTTTTATGAGGATTATAAGAATGAAAAGACTTTGGCGGGGTGGGGGGGGCAGGGGGCGCCTGGGTGGCTCAGTCGTTAAGCGTCTGCCTTCAGCTCAGGTCATGATTCCAGGTCCTGGGATCGAGCCCCGCGTCGGGCTCCCTGCTCCATGGGAAGCCTGCTTCTCCTTCTCCCACTCCCCCTACTCCCCCTGTGTTCCCTCTCTCGCTGTGTCTCTCTCTGTCAAATAAATGAATAAAGTCTTTAAAAAAAAAAAAAGAAAGAAAAGACTTCGGGGGTATGGTAGGCAAAATTATCAAGGTTTCCTCCCAAAATTCTGGTCCTGTTTATTCAGTCAAACACTAATTTGAGGATTGCTATGAAGAACTTTGCAAATGGAATTAAGGCTGCTAAAAGGAAGATTATCTTGGATTTTCCAAGTGGGCCCAATGTAATCACTTGGGCCCTTAAACTGGGAAGAAGGCAGAAGGGAAGCAGGAAAGATGACGTGGAAGGAGAGGTCAGAGATGTGAAGGCTGAGAAGGTTGATCTGCAGTTGTTGGTTTTGAAGATATAGGGGACCATGAGCCAAGGAATGTGATCAGCCTCTGGAAGCTGAGAACAAACCCTGGTCCTTCCTATAGCTCTGGCACCAAATGCTCCACCAACCTGAATGGGCCAGAACCAAATTCCCACCCCCAGAGCTTCCCAATAAGAGCCCAGACCTCTGACACTCTGATTTAAGCTTGGCACGCAGCAGAGCACCCAGCCAAGCCCCCTGGACTTCTTTTTTTTTAAGATTTTATTTATTTATTTGAGAGAGAGAGATTGAGAGACAGAGAGCACGAGAGGGAAGAGGGCAGAGGGGGGGGAAGCAGACCCCCTGCTGAGCAGGGAGCCCGATGCGGGACTCGATCCAGGGACTCCAGGATCATGACCTGAGCCGAAGGCAGTCGCTTAACCAACTGAGCCACCCAGGCGCCCAACCCCTGGACTTCTGACCTACAGATAGTAAATGGTGGCTTTAAAAAGTCACCGCACTGTGGTCATTTGTTACAGCAACAATAGAAAACAAATACAGGGAATCTGCTTCAGTGTGTGTGAGAGGCAGAGGGAAAGGTGGGGAATGGGACAGGAACTTTCATTGTGCATTGTGAATGGAGAAGCCCTCAGGCGTTCCTGAGATCTCACTCAACAGGAAATGGAGCCATAAAAATACCCAGCTCTGTGAATTTCAGCTTTGAGTTAGGAGGGTAGAAACTATTACCAAAAAGAGAGTCACGTTGTTTCAACATGTGTTGTTGGAGATTATTATGGTAACGAAAGGACCCTTCTCATTATGCCTGCCCTGTGTATCCCCCACCGCCCCACATTGGCCGTGGGCTTGGCCATGTGAGCTGATTTGGCCAGTGATCTACCAGCAAGCACGACACAAGCAGTGTTGATAAGCTCTTGTGTGTTGGGATTCCTTTCTTTGGAACGCTGTTGACACCCTGTGAGGAGGCCTGCTGCTGGGGGTGGGGGGAGGGGAGGGGAAGCCTGAGGGGTTGCAGATTTATTATAAAGTCTTTAAAAATAATTGTCCTGATCTATTTGCATGCATGCAAACATTGCTAAATTTAAGAGTTAATATTTTAAAAAGAACAAAATCCAGTGCACGGGGCCTCTGCTCTCATCTGGCTCCCAACTCTGAGATTTTCAACTCTGCCCATTATCTCCATTATCATCACAAAAGACCCAGACTCCTTAAGAGGCACTGGCAGGATTGAGAAGGAGGGTGAAGGAATTACCACATGCATATTAATTTCTCTTCTTTTATCCTGTCTCATAAGTAAAAAAATCATTCTCGTTGTGGTTGAGTGGGTGGTAGTGGTTCATGTCTCCATGTCTAATTTCATAAATATGTGCTTCAGTTAGCTTTTGCAAATGAAATAACTAAGTCCTCATTCAATTTTCTATTTTAGAAGGGCCATTAATCTGGAAAACAAATAAAAATAAATTAATATTTAATGGCAAATGTATTTTTTTTTCAAAATGAGACTTATAACGCTAATATAACTTTAAATAGAAACTATAAGACCCCAAACCCCTGTTTTCTCTCTTACTGAGCTGATTCTTTCATGCAGCCTATCTAAGGGTCAAAGTCAAGCATAGAGAACCATTCAAGAAGAGTATGCGTTGTTTTTTTTTTTTCCTGCTTTTTATTGTTTTTAAGACTGAGAGCAATCTAATCTTCCCTAAGCAGTTTGACTCAAGAAGTATATCTTTTCCACCAGCCACTATTAATAGGAAGAAGCTGGACAAAGATTTCAGAAATCAAAGTACAATAAAACCTCATTTAATGGGAATGTTCAGGGGACGCATCATTCCGGTTAATTAAATTTTCTGGTTAACTAAAAATTAACCCGACACCCTTTGTTCACATCTTCCCATAGAAAAATCTTTCTAAAATGCATTAGTCTCTTTAGTGCCTTAGGACATGTAGGGTGGTAAATGTAATTGAATCTTTGTTTGATGATCGAAGTCCTTGCAGTGCCCCAGAAAGATCATTATGAACATAAATACTCATTGTACTGTATGGTGGGTGTAGATGGTCTAGGAGATTGTGTTGAATGGATGATCAGCTCAAGATATAATCTGAAAGAGCATTCGTGTCTCTCTGTTTGATATACATCACATGTATTCCCTTTATGTCTGTGTACCTTTGTATTTTTCTCTTGAACTCAGAAAGTAAAAAAATAATCAAGGTCCAATTCTTGGTTTAAGTTAATTTTTTTTTTGTCTGATCATAATTAGACTTTTCAAGACCAACTTTAAATGTATATAGGTATGGTCCTCCACATTATAGAAAGGAATGACATGGCTGTAATTTTTCTTTAGAATCTTTTTGGCTTTACCCTCTTTGTTTTACCTTCGAAAAAGACAATTAAATCACAGACAGCGTAACAACGCAACTATTTTCAGTTCTACACATCGCTGTCTAGTGATTACCATATGCTTGCTTATTTCTGCAAGGTTGTGGCCATAGTGTAACATAATTTTATGTCTTGCTTTATGTACTTAATACTATATAAGAAACACTTTCAATGTTGCCACGCAGTCTTCACACTCATTCATTTATTCATTCAACAAACATTTATTGACGGCCTAAGATGTGCCGGGCACTGTTCTAGATGCTGGCATACATAGCAGAGAACAAGAAGGATAAAAATCCATACCCTTATGAGGCTTACATTATTGCAGATTATCGTTTTAAATAGCTGCAGAGTTTCCTTTTGCTTTTAACATATTTTTGTACTTATTTGGTGGTACCCTTTCACACCTCGGAGCCCTACGCAACTTACGTGGTTTCTATAATATTCTCTATGGAAACTAGCTCTTGGGCCCTTGGGCTGCTGTAAACTCACTCACTTGAAGGTGAAAAAAAAAAACAATAGCAGCAACAAAGCACTTATATAGCCCTTCAGCCTATGCCAGGGTGAAGCACTTGTTCTAAGATCTGTATTGTGCATTCAGTTTGCACAACAACCCTGTGAGGTAGGTACTAGTAATAGCCCCATTTTTTAGGAGAGGAAATTGAGGCACAGTCGAACAAAGATATGAAGCAATATATTTGGAGGACATTGAAGTGATCATTCTGAATAATAGTAATAAAGGAACTTAATTTTTACTTGTGTCATTATTTTTAAATTTCACTTGTGTCAAATTTTACTTGTGCCAGGCGTTATTCTGAGCCTATTAATTCATTTAATCCTCACAGTTCTAGGGGTGCCTGTGTGGCTCAGTCGGTGGAGCATCCAACTCTTGATTTCAGCTCAGGTCGTAACCTCAGGGTCATGAGATTGAGCCGCACATCAGGCTCCACACTGGGCGTGAAGCCTACTTAGGATTCTCTCTCTCTCCCTCTGCCCCACTCTCTCAGCTCACTCACTCTCTCAAAAAAAAAAAAAATCGTCACAATTCTAATTTAAAAATGAGGAAACTGAGGCATAAATTAGTAAGTAACCTGTCAAATGTCACACAGCTAGTAAATGATAGAAATGGGGTTTGAAACCTGGCAGTCTTGCAGAGTAGATACTCTCAGTTACTTGCCTCTCCCCATCTGATTCTTCCAGAGGGTGTTTGTATTATAAGAGTAGAAAGGGGAAACTATTGCATCCCTCGTGTGTGACCTCTGAAGCAGGAAATTCTGATCCTTTTCCATTGACAGTACCATTTGGACTCTGCTGTTTTCACCCTAAGGACAATTTGATCAGATTACTAGCAAACACTGGACTTGTGAGAAATCAACTGACAATGGCTAAGGCTGCTCACAAATAAAATTTATTTTAAAAAGCACAAAGCTTGCTGAGGAATGGTATCTTCTTGGTGATATTGAGAGCTAAAAATTGATGTGGAAAATTAGGCTCATAGAAATTATCAACATGAAATAAAACTCGAGACATTAGACCTTCTTAATAACATTTAGATCTGTCCAATTTGACCCAGATAAAATTGGAATTAGTAAAAATGAGGGCAACAAAAGAAAACCCAAAGTGGCAAAAATATAATCAGTATAGTTTGATATGGACAAAACTTTGAATCGTGAATCAAACCTCTGTTGGAAATTTTACATAAAATAGAACTGATCCCAATGAAAATAACTTCAGTAAATTGAAAGTGGGAGTATAAAACAAACATGAAAATGGTTTCACTACAGGATATAGAAAATTTATTAAGGATTTAAATGATCATAATGGCATTTGCCAGGAAAATGTGGATCAGTTCTTTGAAGATGAAAATTCATTAATGTGAATGTCATCCTGGTGACAATATCTTATTCATACATACTAGGACAAAACATGCTCACTGTCAAACAGTGGAACCAATCATCCTATATTAGAAGTACCATGGTAGAGCTATATGGCTGAGCTTATTGGTACCCACCCAGAATCTACTCCATCTCTTTTGTTCAGGTTTCCACTAACAATAGCCTATGTTACACATCATTTTTAATCAGTTTAGTTCTTTTAAACATTCTCTAAAATTTAGTTTGAACCTTAAACTTAATTTGGTATTTAGACTTAGAAGCAATAAACAAACATGTATTGATCATCTACTATCCACTTCAGCTTTGTTAGCAGCTGTGGGCACTCATCCAAGAAGACCCAATCCTGGATTTCAAGGAACACAAGAAATTGGGAGGTAGAGACACATGATGGCATGATTGAGAGTACAAGAGAGTATAGGACAGATAATAAAGAAGCAGCAAGTCAGAGATGTAAAACATGCTTTCTGAATGCTGCTCAGCCCAAAGCATGGGACTGAGCATCCAGTAAGCACATGGTAAGTGCTGAAGAGATCAGTGCTTGGAATTGTTTCGTTTTGAAAGTTGAATAAGATTTATACAATAGAGATAGAGGAGGACATTGAGGATAAGGAAAAAAACAAGATCTGAATTAAAGGCTTCCTTCTCTGTGCTCTCACAGCACTTTGTCTTGTATAACAGCTTTCCCTTTGCATTATAAATACTTATTCACATAGCTGTCTCTTCTACCGGACCCACTTTGAGGGTAAGGACTATGTCTTACTAATCTTTGAAACCTCGGCACTTATCCCAGTATCTGTTGCATAATGGTTCCTCAATAATATTTGATAAATAAATTAAGGAAAAGTTGAATGAGTAGGTAAAGAGGAAAGCCCAGAAGATACTCAGGGGTCGGTGAGTTAACCAGATTGGGGTAGAAGTGGAACTAATCTGGAGGTTGTTGCCGTCAGTCTACACTGGGCTTTATTCCACAGACAGTGGAGGAACGTGGTGGATGTTCAGCATGGTAACTATGAAGTGTTGAAGTGATCCTGATGACAACGGCAGCTACCCTTTATTGACCAGACTAAGTGCTTTGTGTTTGTTCACTTGTTGAACCCTCATCATTCTGAGGATTAGGTGATAGTAACTCCATTTGTGTTGACTGTATCTCTTAGAGGCTGAGGAAATTACTTAGAATCGCAGAGTCAGCAGATGGCTTCGTCAAGACTTGAACCCTGGCGTGTTTTACTGCAATGCCCTTGCCTCCCACTAACCACAGGGCTCCTTCAGGGACTCTGGTGATGACAGGAAGCATGGATAGGACACTGCTTGGACCATTTGTGCTCTTACACTTAGGTCTCTGAAATATGAAAATGCAGATTTGTCATTGTATGAATCGAGCAGAGATTTAGTGATGAAAAGAGATATACTTCCTCTCCTGGTGTGCTTTAAATGGTACCTCTCCCAAGCCTGGGATCTCTCCTCGGATGAAGGGCTCGGAACAAAGGAACAGAAAGAGAAATGTTCTGTTACTGTAAGATCAAGTCTGACTTCATCTCTGTCTACAATTAATTATTCTCAATCAGATAACTCAAAGAGGTGTCAGGTTTTGCTTGATGAACTTAAAAGGAAAATTTCTGTTCCCTATCCTCTTCTGACCTTATTTAATTACCTGAATATTTGCATTTAGTATTTGACAAATGCTAACATCTACTGTTGGGTGTTCATGATAGTAAACCCACAAATTCTTTCCATCTTTAGAAAAATAGTTCACTGTGAATTAATTTTGACTCATTTCAATAGCAGTGATAATACTACATTCATTTGCTATTCCAGTAGCTATTACTTGCATCTTGACACAAATTGCTTCATAATTCAGTCTTTATTTTTCGGTTGCCTAAAATAATATCCTCAGTAGGTAAGGCCTTTCATCAAGAAATTGCTCCCAAATATTCTGTGTTCTAATGCCACCTTATTTTCTTCGGAGCATAATTTTAGTGAACTCGTGGAAGATTTGAAATCCAATGTCTGTCTACTGCTAAAGTACCAGGAGCAATAAATGGCCCTTTTTTTGTCGGTGATTAAATAACAAAGTGCAGCTTAGGCATCTCCTAATCACCAAGCCCAAATCGTGCTATTGAATGAATTCTCCAACTGTGGCAGAAATCTTTCTAATACACAGGAGGAAAGGAGATGAAAGAAGCCAGCGTTTCAAAGCTTTGTGCCATGGAAGGACCGCGACTGTTATCTTCCTGGGTGATCATTGACATCCCATCAAGGTTGAATTACTGGCTTAGCTGAATGGGTCTGGGAGGATGAATCTAAAATCAAATGCCAGTTGAAGAGTACAATCTCTGAAGAAAGGCAGTGGATGAAATTGAACAATCATATGTGAGAGGATATAAGTTTGGTTTATTCAGAAGTGAGAGTGACTGAATCTTCTCGTCACTCGGTGATTAATACATATTCTGGAAAAAAAATTTGCGTTCCAGGTGCCTTCTAGGCTGAGGATTTGGTAGAACTCTCCTCCCCGCCCTCCTCACCTAATTTGACTTCATTGCACCTTTGCTAATGGAAAACTAACTCTAATTATCTGCAACATTTGGGACTTAGACTCTCTACCAATCTTTACTATATTGAGGGAAACTTCTTTTTCTTAAAAAATTAAATAATAAAGGTGTGGGTAGTCTTTATTGAATGCTCATTTTTGTGGCACTGAAATTGTGACTCGGAGCACTTCACGTTGGACTAAACACATTTGGAGTTGTGTTTGAAAGTGTTTGAATCTGGATGCAGGCGCTGTTCTCTGAGATCTTGAGACTTAGCATGTCTCTGGACCAGCAGCTTCAACCTCCCATGGTAGCTCGTTAGAAATGCAGGATCCCAGGCTCCACTGCATACCTGCTGAATCAGAACCTGCTTTTGAACAGGAGTCCCAGGTAAGTCCTATGCCCTTTAGAGTTTGAGAAGTGCTGCCTGAGAGGGAAGGTGGGGAGGAGGGAATGTTGCAGAACATTTGACGGAACATCTAAACTGATTGGTCAGAAGGGTGCCTGGGTGGCTTAGTCGGTTAAGTGTCAGACTCTTGATTTCAGCTCAGGTCGTGATCACAGGGTTGTAAGATTTTCTCTCTCCCTCTCCCTCTGCCCATCCCCTCACCTTCTGCCTCTCTAAAAAATGAAGAAATAAAAATAAACTGACTGGTCAGAAGATTTAGTGGAGGAAGGAAATGGGCGGAACACTATCATCAACACTATCGGAACTGGGAGGAAAGTTTTCTCAGAAATCAAAAAGGGACATTTAATAAGGATAGGGTAAGACCCCCACATCAAATATCATAGAAAGCTTAGGGAGGGTATGTCTATGAAATCCTACTGGATTTAGCACTGAAAAGAGATTGGAGAAATCACTGTGAGGGGTAGGAGCACCTGGTAAAGGCAAAGGGAAGGCAGTGCTAAGAGAGTGATTGAAAATGCATGCGGAAGAATAGCGCTCTCAGGGCTGGGCGGTGGTAGAATTCCCAGTAGAGGTAGGGGAGAGCTTGCAATTGGAGGAGGCTCCGTGTTCCTACTATGGAGGAGAGGGACTGTAGAGCATGACAAGGTAAATGAGGAACCTTATCCCAATGTGAGAGAAAGTCTTCTGAGGCCATTGGGAGGGGAAGCCTTCTGCTGAGAACTGAGAGAAGAACCCAAAGGAGGCTGAACAGATAAATAATGCTTTGTTTTAAAAGACAAAAAACAAAAACAAATAAAACCTCTTGCAGTGTTGAAGAGAAGCTTTACATTCCTCTACCTGAGGTCACCAAATATCTTTAATAAACAGTATGATAGGTTACCTGATTAGATTTCTGGGTTTCAGATTTCAGCAGCTTGGGAGCAATTGCTATGCGGTTAGCACATGCTGTGTGTGAGCTTAGCATCTTGCGCTCCATGGAGCAAAAGCATCCCAGTTTGTTCTACATGTCAAGTGTTCCGTTCTCACATACAACTGTTTGATTTCTGACCCCCAGGTCTATTGAATTGGTAATCTTAAAACTCCTAGTCACCACCAAATGATAGATCCAGTGGTCCTTCTCCAGTTATCTTCTCCCTGCCTTTCTGCAACATTTGAAAAAATTAACCATTCCTCTTTCAATAAAACTGATTCATAGACAATTCTTTGAAGAAACTATTGAAATTATTTTTTAAAGACTTATTTATTTATTTGAGAGAGAGAGGGAGGGAGCGGGGAAGGGGCAGAGGGAGAGGGAGAGAATCTCAAGCTGACTCCCCACTGGGCATGGAGCCTGACGTGGGGCTCCATCTCACGACCTTGAGATCATGACCTGAGCCAAAATCAAGAGTCAGACACTCAACTGACTAAGCCACCCAGGTGCCCCTAGAAATTATTTTTGTAATCAAGTGACCAAGCTGCTGAATCTCAAGGTCTCAACAAACGTTGCATCTTATTATTTTCATCGAAGAATGAGACCTTCCATTCGATTATTTCTGGTAAATAGCAATTTTGCTTCTCCGATGGTTTCAACTTTCCGAACAGTCATGACCGACAGTTTCACATGGTGGCTACTGCTTTCACGGGATTCTGTCAGGCGAATCCTCCCTTCTAGAATAACAGCTGCTGGCAAGCTTTCACCAAGAGTCCAGCCATCGGGACTTCTGTGGTCAGGGCTGGCCAAAGAGTCCTGCTTTGGCTGCTAAGGCTTCATTCCCCTGAATATGATTTTCCTGGAATCTCCTGGATATTCTTTGTGTCATTTAAAAATATTTCTGTCAGCAATATTCTGAACAGGTGTTCTCTTCAGGTTTTACTTCTGTTGTTGTGAAGTCTTTAGCCAGTCCAAAAAGCAGGTTTCTGTAAGTTTATTGGAGGTTCCAAGAAATTCCTTCAGCTGTTTTATCTGACCAGGTTCTGGTCTGTGTGCAACCACATCCTTGTGGTATGTTTAGTAATCAACTCTTCTGATGCCTGAGTTTGTTTTTTATTCCGGAAAAGTAGTTGCCCAACCTTTGCTTGGATGTCTCCAGAGAGGCCTGATTTCTTACTTAAGTACAGGCTCTTGTATCCGATCCCAGTGTTAGGCTGGGGGGCTGTGCTTCCATTTGAGTCTGGGGGTGGAGGGTCAGAGTCAGAGCAGGTGCCACAGCTGCTGGATAAAGGAGCTGCCTTATATATTTTTAAATCAACAATATTAAGGTATAACTTATACTCAATAAAATGCACCCATTTTAAGCATGTAGTTTGTTGATTTTGACAAATGTATATACTCATCACAACCACTGCAATTAAGCTATAGAACATTTCCATTCATTCCAAAAGATCCCAAGGCAACCACAGGAATTTCATTTAAATATGGTCAGTCATACAATAGACATTCATTTGTGTCAACTTCTTTTGCTCAACGTGGTGTCCTTGAGATTTCTCCATGTTGTCGTGTGTATCAAGTTTATTTCCTTTTATTACCAAGTAGTATTCCATTGAATTGAGGAGCCACAGTTTCTTTTCCCACTTATCTGCTGATGGACATTCGGGTTGTTTTGAGGTTTTAGCTGTTATGAATAAAGCTTCTGTGAACACTAATATGCAAATATTTGGGTTGGACATATGTTATCATTTTGGGGGGAGGAAATATTTAAGAGTCAAAGTGCTGCATTATATAGTATGTACATGTTCAAGAAACTGCCAAGCTGTTTTTCCAAACTGGTTGCGTTCTCTGTAGCAATACTTAAGAGTTCTAGCTGTTCTCCACTGTCAATCTTTAACTTTAGCCACTGTAATGGATGCATACACATGTCCTACTGTGATTTTAATTTGCTTTCCTCTAGTGATGGGTCATACTGAGAATCTTTTTTGTGCTTATTTTCCATTCCTACATCTTACATCTTTTTTTGGGAAGTATCTCTTCAAATATTTTACCCACTTCTAATATTTTCTTAATATTAAGTTGTAGGAATTCTTTATGTATACTGGATACCAGTTCTTTGTCAGACATATTTATTACAAATATTTTCTTCCAATGTGTGAGTTGCCCTCTCATTTACTTAATGTCTTAACAGAGCAGAAATTTTTTTTAAAGACTTTATTTATTTATTTGACAGAGAGAGAGACGGCGAGAGAGGGAACACGAGCAGGGAGAGTGGGGGAGGGAGAAGCAGGCTTCCCGCAGAGCAGGGAGCCAGATGCGATGCGGGGCTCCATCCCAGGGCCCTGGGATCATGACCTGAGCCGAAGGCAGTTGCTTGACTGACTGAGCCACCCAGGTGCCCCCAGAGCAGAAATTTTTAATGATGAGGTCCAATTTATCAGTTTTTCCTTTTATGGTTTGTATTTTGTGTGTCCTATCCAACACATTTTTGCCTTCTCCAAGAGTGAGATTTTCTCCTATAAAACTGCCTTACACCTAACCTTACTGCTTCTTCACTTGGTTATACTGTACCATGTTAACTCACTTCCTTGTAGTCTATTTCCTTTCTGACTCCTCTTCTTTCTGTCCCCTAACCAAGGACATCTCCAAGCTTTCTCTCCCTTTGATTATCAAATAATGTTTATTCATCAAAGAAAATTTAGAAAACAAAGTACAGTAATCACAATAATAATAGCACCAATTTTCAGTGCAGGACCTACCATATGCTAGCTGTATGATAGTGGAACACGATGGTGAGGGAAGCAAGCCTGAAGTTAGGCTGTTGGGGCTGGAATTCTATTTCTATCACCTTTAGTTGCATGCTCTTGGGTAGTGTTTCACTTGGAGAAAACTTACAAGATCCAATAGCAGTTTGGTAGGGTTCTTGGTAGCAAAGGATACAAAGCAAAGGCATCAGGAAAAAAGGTGTGCATCTTTGAAGTTCAAAGAGATCAGGCACAGGTTTCCAAAGCTCTTCCTCATCTAAGGACACACAGGATGTGTTTTCCCTCTGGCAGAGAAGCATAGGGACATGTACGGAATGTCCCTGCCCCAGGGAACCTCTTTGAGTCTCAGCGTCCAAGGCCTCTACGTGGGGGCTGATAGCAATAGGCAGATGCCACTGTACAATCTCCCATGGCTACCAACATATAGGACCCAACAATGAAAACCAGGTGCATATCATCAGTCTTGACACTAATTCAAACCAACCTGAAAAGCCAGGAGGACATGGTTCATTGCTCCAGGTGTATATAGCAAGATCACTAATCACCAACACAAAAAACTCACCAAGGGCCACATTCCCAGGGGTTGGCTAAGGGTCAATCATGGTTCTCTTAGAGACAACGAGGAGCAAGCGACCATACTTGTGGTGTTCACTCTTTCTTCGCAAGTAACCTCCCTAAAGCCTTACTTTTCCTCATCTGTAAAAGGGGAAAATAAATGTATTTCCTTCATAGGATTGTTGTGAGAATTAAATGAGATTATATACATAAAGTTTTCAGCATTAGTTTTTGGCACATAGTTATTGCTCGATAACTATTAGCTATTATTTATATTAAGCATTTTCCTCCTCTGTCATAGAAGGATAAGAGTACCCATTTTGTTGGGTGGTCATAAGAATAAAATACAGGTCTAGTAGATAGTTTAACACAGGGCTTGGCTTTTAAATCCCTGCTAATCTTGGTGCCCCCTAGAACCCCATTATCCAGAAGAAATAATGATTAACATGTTGTCATATATGCCTTCCATTCACCTTATTAACAATTAATTTACACTGCTTTTTCAATGACGCAGTGAAAAAAATTAACACCTTTTTCAAAGCAGACACACAGAATTGTCTCCTAAATGGATGATGACAGCAGGATCTGTGGCAACTGTAAGGTCTGAAGTGCCTGGGAGGCCAGAGCAAATGCTGGGATGTATACAGCTGTTGTAGCTGCATAAAGCAGGGCCATCAGTCAGCCTCCCCCTCCTCCCCGGGGCCAGGCAAGGCTGTGTGCTTCTAAGATTAGGATTTGTGAACATGTGCCCCCTTAACTTCCACTCTTTCATCCAACAAATCATTCTTGTCTCCTGTGTAGTGAACAGGACTCTAGGCACTATGGAACGAGACCCACAGAGTCCCTGCCCTTTGTCTCCTGCTCTTCCCTTATTTCACGTGAGCATACTCATTTTAAATTAAGTGCCTTTTTATTACTCATGGTGTTTTAGGAATGTACCGCATTGGATAAAGCTGGAAATGAATGAATGACTCTGGTCTTTCACTTCGTAGTTTTTCTCTCACAAAGATGAGGTCATACTGTATTCCACATTTTGTAATTATCCCCCCACCATGCTCAGTCCCCAACATAAGCCACATCATTAAAATTCTCTCATAAATGTTTAGGTAATTCTGTTGCAGCAGAGTAGGGACTCCTTGAACTCATGTGGTATCCTCTTGATCGGTGGTTTTCCAGCTTTTTGGACTGCAAGCCACAGGAAGAAGTACATTATACATTGTGACCCTGTTCTCTCTCTCTCTTTCACACACACACACACACCCACACACCCACACACATACCTCTGAAACTGAAGTTGCATGAAACAGTACTTACCCTTACTGCATGCTGTGCACTCTGATATATTCTTTTTTATTGCATTTAATGCCTTTTTTTCAAAAACTGTTAGTCTAATATACCAGGGGAAATGGGTTACTGCTATTAATGTTCTTGGGCTCCCAAAGTTGGATAAACGAGGGCTGGTACTTCTCTTTCTCCTTTTTCATCCCACGCTCCATCTGTCTCAGTTGGTTTTCCCTAGAAGTAGAGCCTGAAGTAAGGGTTAGGATGCAGGTTATTTATTTAGGAAGTAATTTCAGGAAACAGTACAGAACTGAGAAGAAGGAAAGGGCAAAACAAAGTGTGTTATAGAGCTACTTGTTGCTCTGGGCAACCAGGGCTCAGTCTCACTGGAGAACCGCTGGGGAAACAGGTAAGAATGCCCTCAGAATGGTTTCTCCAAAGGATGGGAGGCTGGAACATTTACCTACCAACTTCCATCCTTTGTTGGTTGAGCATGTCCAAAGAACCTCCCCACCTGGCTGCAGAAAAATGGAGAGAAACAGGTGGGCACCTGGACGTGGGTGTCATGCATAGAAGTCTCCACGTAGACTCTGTTGAACATGAGTGAGCCAGGAGCATGTGATGCAGAGCACAAAAGCCAGCTGTAGATTCCTCTGAGCGGGAATGTCCTCCAATACATCATGTCTTCCTCCCACCTAGGCAGCCCGTCTCAGGGTCTTGCTGGCACGGCAGAGAGGTAGAACCTGAAGAAATGACTCCTCAAGGCTTGGCTCTTGACACAGAAACATAACAGAAAAATCTTCTGTCTTTCTCAACAAAACTATTTTCTTGCTGTGGACTCAGACAAAAATCTAATTTCAGTCGAAGCTAGAAATATCTTCTAGATCGGGGGTACCTTCCTATTCTACTGATGCCCATCATTGCTTCAGTGGTGGGGGGACTTAGGGACATGAAAATAACTCTAAAACAAGTTCCAAAGTGTTCCTTTTCTTGCATTAATCATGATTTGTACGTATTCATGATATAAGATGGCTACACTGTCATTTAATTATAAACTTTCCTAATGTTGGACATTTGGTATGTTTTCATTCTTTCTGTATCAAAGGTAATGTTGTAGCAAACATTATTGTGCATAATCCCTTGTCTGAGTCTAATATTATTATACCAAGGGAGGTCAAAGTAGAAACAGAGTTAAAGAGCATGGAAACTATAAAAGCTTTTGATCCATGTTGACCCATTGCTTTCTAAAACCAATTTACAAATCTTACCAGTCATGTGTGTGCACTAGGCAATCTTACAAACAGCATTTTTTTTTAAATCTCAATGTTGAAAATTTAGAAAGCATAGGAAAGTGTAACTCATAGTAATAATAAATAACCCACAATCCTAAGACAGCTATTTATAACATTTTAATATATTTTATAGTCTCTTCCATTCATATAAAATGTATATGTATAATTTAAGAACAAAATAGGACATACCACATATAAGATTTTGTATTCTGGCTTTCTCATTTAATATTTTATTCTATTTTTCAGAAAGATATTTTTAAATGGTTGCAAAATGTTTCATCTGTGTCAGTAAGGAATTGTGTTTGGTGGCTCTGAACAGAGTTTGACTAGCATAAACATAGAAGGGTTTATTTTTCTCATATAATGAGACATCTGGAAGGAGGCAGTTGCTGGCTTTGTTACAGTGGTTCAAGGATGTCAGAATTGCAGTCACTACAACTCTCTTGGCTTTTCTGTCATGGTCCCCAAATGGCTATTGGAGCTTGAGCCATCATATCAGTGATCAAGACAGCTGGGTCCAGGCAGCCATCCAGGCACTTGGAAGTCTCACCCAAGGATTTCTGCTTCTATCTTATTGGCCACCGTTATCTGCAAGGAAGGCTGTAAAATGTAGTATTTTTAGCTAAGCACATTGCTGGCCACAATAATATAGGGTCTTGTTAATAACAAAGAAGAGGAGAATGGAAATTGGGCGACCAGCTGTCTCTGCCAAAGCATCATATGGGCGCCATGTTTTATCTAACCAATTTCCTATGGAGGAGTATTTAGGTTTTTCCCTCAGTTTTCACCATTATATCTTTATCTCTCACCATAACATCTTTATATCCCTTATTATTTCCTTATGATAAATTCGCAGATGGAATTAATAAATCATGGGATGCAAAACTGCTTTTTTAGAAAGTTCTACCAATTTATACTCTCGCCAGCAACATATAAAACTGTTGGGCAGTCTTTCTGAGAGTCATTCATTGAATACTTGCTTTCTGTCCAACTCCAGATGGTCCCTTGTGATTCTTTTTTGAATATTAATATCATCCACAAATGTTAGAAAAAGCAATCAATCCTTAAATAGAATGTGTCAAAATGGCAATTGCTGAGCACTATGCCTTTTATTTAATTATATACATAGCAGAAGAAAATGTCCTTGGAGAATGAGCCTGCAAGGTGACAGACACATTTCAGACTTGTATGTTCTTGTATTTTGATTTTTTTTTTAAAGATTTTATTTATTTATTTGAGAGAGAGAATGAGATAGAGAGAGCATGAGAGGGGGGAGGGTCAGAGAGAGAGGCAGACTCCCTGCTGAGCAGGGAGCCCCATGTGGGACTCGATCCCAGGACTCCAGGATCATGACCCGAGCCGAAGGCAGTCGCTTAACCGACTGAGCCACCCAGGCGCCCCATTGTATTTTGATTTTTGAAGAAGTCCCTGAGATGGTTTTGATACCAATAATGACATGGGGGCACAGGAGAAAGGATGACAAGGACAAGACCCATTTCAGAGCCTATCACGAAATCTAAATCAATTTGGGATCTTTAAAGTTTAATATTAGAAGCTGTTATGGAAGATATGAATCTTAACACAACTATAGCTATTCCACAAACCAGTGCGATTTCAGAGAAGTTTTGAAGCCCCACCCACTGAGTTGCATTCTGATGGAACTACTGTTAGCAGAGACAGCACACAGTCACATTACTGAGCAGGATTCCTCCACGGTCCCAGGCAAGAGCAGAGATTTGAGACATTTAGAGGCGTATACAGTTAATATGGTCTCAAAAATTCACACTTCAAATAAGTCTCTGGTAAATTAAATTGAAATTGAAATGCACTGTGGAACTCAAATAAAAATAACTCATAGTAGCCCCCATTCAGTTAATGTAATAAAATTAAAAAGTGATTGCAGCAAATCCTTTAGTAAAGAAGATCACTTTTTTTTAGTTTTTTTTTTTATTAACATATAATGTATTATTTGTTTCAGGGGTGCAGGTCTGTGAATTATCAGTCCTACACAATTCACAGCACTCACCATAGCACATATCCTCCCCAATGTCCATCACCCAGCCACCCTATCCCTCCCACCCCCTCCACTCCAGTAACCCTCAGTTTGTTTCCTGAGATTAAGAGTCTCTTATGGTTTGTCTCCCTCTCTGGTTTTGTCTTGTTTCGTTTTTCCCTCCCTTCCCCTATGATCCTCTGCCTTGTTTCTCAAATTCTACATATCAGTGAGATCATATGACAGTTGTCTTCCTCTGATTGACTTATTTTGCTTAGCATAATACCCTCTAGTTCCATCCATGCCCTTGCAAATGGCAAGATTTAATTTTTTTTTGGAAGATTTTATTTATTTATTTGACAGAGAGAGATACAGCAAGAGAGAGAACACAAGCAGGGGGAGTGGGAGAAGGAGAAGCAGGTTTCCCGTGGGGCAGGGAGGTGGCTGCAGGGCTTGATCCCAGCACCCTGGGACCGTGACCTGAGCCGAAGGCAGACACTTAACCGACTGAGCCACCCAGGCACCCCAAGATTTCATTTTTTTGATGGCTGCATAATATTCCATTGTATATATACACCACATCTTTATCCATTCATCTGTTGATGGATGTCTAGTCTCCTTCCATAGTTGGACATTGCTGCTATAAATATTAGGGTGCACATGCCCCTTCAGATCACTACATTTGTATCTTTGAGGTAAACACCCAGTAGTGCAATTGCTGGGTCAAAGGGTAGCTCTATTTTCAACTTTTTGAGGAACCTCCATACTGTTTTCCAGAGTGACTGCACCAGCTTGCATTCCCACCAACAGTGTAGGAGGGTTCCCCTTTCTCCACATCCTTGCCAACATCTGTCATTTCCTGACTTACTAATTTTAGCCATTCTGACTGGTGTGAGGTGGTATCTCATTGAGGTTTTGATTTGTATTTTCCTGATGCCAAGTGATGTTGAGCACTTTGTCACGTGTCTGTTGACCATTTGGATGTCTTCTTTGCAGAAATGTCTGTTCATGTCTTCTGCCCATTTCTTGATTGGATTATTTGTTCTTTGGGTGTTGAGTTTTTAAGTTCTTTATAGATTTTGGATACTAGCCCTTTATCTGATATGTCATTTACCAATATCTTCTCCCATTCTGTCAGTTGTCTTTTGGTTTTGTCGACTGTTTTCTTTGCTGTGCAAAAGCTTTTGATCTTGATGAAGTCCCAATAATTCATTTTTGCCCTTGCTTCCCTTGCCTTTGGCGATGTTTCTAGGAACTTCTAGGAAGAAGCTGCTGTGGCTGAGGTCGAAGAGGTTGTTGCCTGTGCTCTCCTCAAGGATTTTTAAGGATTCCTGTCTCACATTTAGGTCTTTCATCCATTTCGAGTCTATTTTTGTATGTGATGTAAGGAAATGGTCCAGTTTCATTCTTCTGCATGTGGCTGTCCAATTTTCCCAACACCATGTGTTGAAGAGACTGTCTTTTTTCCATTTCCATTTCCCGCTTTGTCGATGATTAGCTGACCATAGAGTTGAGGGTCCATTTCTGGGCTCTCTATTCTGTTCCATTGATCTATGTGTCTGTTTTTGTGCCAGTACCATACTGTCTTGATGATGACAGCTTTGTAATAGAGCTGGAAGTCCGGAATTGTGATGCCACCAGCTTTGCTTTTCTTTTTCAACATTCTTCTGACTATTAGGAGTCTTTTCTGGTTCCATACAAATTTTAGGATTATTTGGTTCCATTTCTTTGGAAAAAGTTGATGGTATCTTGATAGGGATTGCATTAAATGTGTAGATTGCTCTAGGTAGCATAGACATTTTCACAATATTTGTCCTTCCAATCCATGAGCACAGAACATTTTTCCATTTCTTTGTGTCAAGAAGATCACTTTTAAATAAGGATAATCACCTGAGAATTCATGTTTTGAGTGTGGTTTTGTACTTCAGGTTTCTTTAAAGCAAGGCAGAGCTTTAAGTTCTATCAAAATGTCCATAGCTTTTAGCCTTCCTTGCTCAAGCAAAGATGAAAACCATTGAAAAAAAGTGATATTTGCACGAGCATTCTTAGAATTTATAATCTGTGTCCTAAATAGTGCTATGCACAGTCTCATCTAGGTCCCCAGAACATCACACACATGTTTATTTCATGTGTAACATAGCTCAACGTTCTGGAGTAGATTTTGCAAGCCATGTCTTGAACCCAGGGAGCAGGGGACATCATTCTCTCAGAAGGGTGGAGATAAGCAATGCAGAGTTGCTTCCTGCCTCCCTGAGTGGAGAGTCTGGGTGTTTAAAACTAGACCGGGCAGGGGTGCCTGAGTGGCTCAGTCAGTTGAGCACCAGACTCTTGATTTTGGCTCAGGTCATGTTCTCAGGGTTGTGAGATTGGGCTCCATGCTCAGTGGGGAGTCTGCTTGTTCCTCTCCCTCTGCTCCTCCACCTTCCCCTCCCCCCCCAGCTCGAGTGCACTCTCAAATAAATAAATAAAACCTAAAAAAAAAAAAAAACTAGACTGGGCACATAGTAGGAGGTCAATAAATATCTGGTGAATTTTTTTGAATATAGTACAACCCAAAAGAAATTTACCTCTAAGTAGTAGGATTATATTATTTTCTTCTTTTTTGCTTTTCTGTATTTTATGAATGTCCCTCATGTTATAGCTGGACATTTGTAATCAGATAAAACAGAGGTGTTTTCTTTTTTTTTTTTTTTTAAGATTTATTATTTTAGAGGGAGAGAGCATGTGAGCAGGGGGAGGGGCAGAAAGAGAAGAAGAGAGAATCTCAAGCAAACCCCACACTGAGCTTGGAGCTAGACTTGAGGCTCAATCCCTAGCCCTGAGATCACAACCTGAGCTGAAACCAAGAGTTGGTTGCCTAACCAACTGTGCCACCCAGGCGCCCCAACAAATGTGTTTCCTTATAACTGTGTTTCAGATCATGGTTTCTAGGACATTTTTGCTAACTTTTATGAACTAGAGGAGGTAGATTACATAATGAATTAAGCATCTTTATTAAATATAATTAAATATTTTCTATTTTAACTAGACAAGAGCTTGGAATTCATGTTTTATTTCATAGTATGTATGTGATAAACAGAGACTGAGAGAAAATTAGTAAATGAATCAGTCAATTGAAATAATTATTTGCTTGAACTAAGTCTTTAAAACCATCAATGGGTGACAACGTGTGAATTCTACCGTCTTGCATTTTATGCTAATACTTTATTTATATAATTAACAATTCAGAATACCAGATTGTGGTTTTTATATTTGTGATTTTACTTTTTCTTAAACATTTATTTTATTTCACCAATACTTAAGAAAATTATATGAAGAAAATGTAATAAATTCTCTTATCAAATGAAATATACTGCATATGGCTTAAATATTTTTGATGACTTAGTCATAATACACTTTTAAATTCAATTAAAATTTAATGAGTATATATATGCTACCATAGCGCTCTGTAAATTCCTCTATCACTTTTGTTACTATTATTATAATCATTTTTATTTGTTATTATTAGCTACCATTTTTTTGTATGTGCCGGGCAGTATATTAGTTGTTTCCATTTAATAACTAATGTAAGTTATTATAAGAACTCTGTGGGGTGCTTATTATTATTTTCCATCTTAAGATATTGAGGCAGAAAGATAGGTCACCTGCCCAGTATCACACAGCTAAGTGTTGAAAGGGCAATGTCAGAATTTGACCCCAAGCCCACGTATCTCCTAATTCATATTTTAATCACAGTTCTACTGTCTCCCAAGTAATTTCACACATCTGTTTTCCCACTAAGATGTAAGCCCCTTAATAGCAAGGACCATGTCTTACTCTTATCACAGGGAGGACTCAGTAAATACTGAAATAAACCAAACTTAGATTTGAACGTCAGTCTCTAAGTTAAGGGAAAACAACAACAAAAAAAGCCCTATAAAACTGTTCCTTCACAAGTAATTTGCAGTTGTAGTTGCCCTGATTTTTTTTCCTGCTCTTAAGCTAGTTAAGAACTTATTTTATTCTCCTACAGGAAAATAGACCAAAGAAGAACAATTTACCAAAAAAAAAAAGGATAAAAATGACTCAACATATATGAAAAGATGTTCAACCTTACCAACAGTAAAGTAAATGTAAATTATAAAATGACAATGAGATAAAATTTCAAAATTATCCTATTGTCAAAAAGTAAAAAGCTTGGCAACACACTTTTTTGATGAGGTTGTAAGATGACAAGGTACAATATATTGTTGGTGGAAATGCAGAATGATAAACCCCTATGGAAATAAATTCATCAAAATCTAGCAGAATATTTATTTGCCTTTGCCTTTTGACTCACAAATCCAACTTTTAAGAATTTACGTTAGGAGCCTCCCAGCTTCAGTGATACCCTTTAGTACCTGCTCTGTGATAATGGACTGGACTCAAGCATTTCTTCTTAACAGAAAGCATGATGTTAAACTTTGTCAGTAGAGGGCGTTAGAAGGACATTGCAGGAGGAAGGGGGTGCTGTCTGTGGTTCTGGGGTGCTGCATTTTGTTTTTATCTGCTCCTGCTGTATAGTCCATCAGTGCCATACAGTGGGGGTGAAGGGGATGGAATCAGGTGATGCCAGAATATCGGGTTCCTTGGTTGGCCTCCTGGCCCCAGCCAAGGCCTTGTGACCTACTTGTTGCTGACTTTCTGGTGGGGACACCAAGTGCTCCAAGTAGGGCCCTGACTATCCCTTTGTGCTTGTGTGCCAGAGGGTTGTTTCCTACTTTCCTGGCCACTGTGGGAAACTTTGGCCCAGGGAACTCAGCAAACTCTCTGCCATTCAATAGGTTGCAACCATACATACTTCCTCCAACTAGGTTTTAACCTCATTGGAAGGGTTCCCCTGCCAATTTTGTCCTTCCTTGGGTCCTCTCCCTTAGCTCTAGGGCATTCTTTAGAACATGAGTTGGTAAACTATGGTCTGTTGACCAAATACAGCTCATCATCTGTTTTGTAAATAAAATTTTATTGGAACACAGCCATGTCCATTTGTTTATGTAGCGTCTATACAGTGGTGAATGGTTGTGACAGAGCCAGGAGAGTCTACAAAGCCTAAAATATTTACTGTCTGTCCCTTTATAGGAAAAATTTGCCAACCCTACCTTTTTTGGGGGTTTCAAGTTTTTATTTAAATTCCAGTTAGTTAACATACAGTGTAAAATTAGTTTCAGGTGTAGAATTTAGTAATTCATCACTTACGTACAACACCCAGGGCTCATTACAAGTGCCCTCCTTAATACCCATCACCCATTTAGCCCATCCCCCACCTCCCCTGCTGCAACCCTCAGTTTCTTTCTGTAGTCAAGAGTCTATTATGGGGACGTCTGGGTGGCTCAGTCATTGGGCGGCTGCCTTTGGCTCAGGCCATGATCCCAGGGTCCTGGGATGGAGCCCTGCATTGGGCTCCCTGCTCAGCGGAAAGCCTGCTTCTCCCTCTCCCACTCCCCCTGCTTGTGTTCCCTCTCTCGCTGTGTCTCCCTCTGTCAAATAAATAAATAAAATCTTTAAAAAAAAAAGTCTCTTATGGTTTGCCTCTATCTCTTTTGTCCCCCGTTTATCTGTTTTGTTTCTTAAATTCCACAGATGGGTGAAATTATGTAGTATTTGTCTTTCTCTTACTTATTTCACTTAGCATAATACTCTCTAGCTCCACCCATGTAGTTGCAAATGGCAAGATTTCATTCTTTTTATGGCTAAGTAATATTCCATTGTATGTATATACCACTTATTCTTTATCCATTCATCAATTGATGGACATTTGGGCTCTTTCCATAATTTGGCTATTGTAGATAATGCTGCTATAAACATCGGGGTGCATGTATCCCTTTGAATCTGTATTTTTTACCCTCTGGGTAAATACCTAGAAGTACAATTGCTGGGTCATAGGGTAGTTCATTTTTAACTTTTTAAGGAACCTCCATAATATTTTCCAGAGTAGCTGCACCAGTTTGCATTCCCACCAACAGTGTAGGAGGGTTCCCCTTTCTCCGCATCCTCTCCAACATCTGTTGTTTTCTGTGTTGTTAATTTTAGCCATTCTGACAGGTGTGAGGTGATATCTCATTGCAGTTTTGATTTGTGTTTCCCTGATGATGAGTGATATTGAGCATCTTTTTATGTGTCTGCTAGCCATCTGGATGTCTTCTTTGGAAAAATGTCTATTCATGTCTTCTGCCCATTTTTTAACTAGATTATTTGTTTTTTGGGTGTTGAGTTTAATAAGTTCTTTACAGATTTTAGAGACTAACTCTTTACCAGATGCGTCATTTGCAAATATCTTCTCCCATTCCGAGGGTTGCCTTTTAGTTTTGTGGATTGTTTCCTTCACTATGCAGAAGTTTTTATCTTGATGAAGTCCCAATAGTTCATTTCTGCTGTTGTTTCCCTTGCCTCCAGAGACACATCTAGTAAGAAGTTGCTACAGCCAAGGTCAGAGAGGTTACTGCCTGTGTCCTCCTCTACGATTTTGATGGATTCCTGTCTCACATTTAGGCCTTCCATCCATTTTGAGTTTATCTTTGTGGATGGTGTAAGAAAATGGTCCAGGTTCATTCTTCTGCATGTGGCTGTCCAATTTTCCCAACACCATTTGTTGAAGGGACTGTCTTTTTCCCACTGGATATTCTTTCCTGCTTTGTCGAAGATTAGTTGACCATAGAGTTGAGGGTCCATTTCTGGGTTCTCTATTCTGTTCCATCGATCTATGTGTCTGTTTTTGTGCCAGTACAACATTGTCTTGATTGCTACAGCTTTGTAATATAACTTCAAGTCCAGAATTGTGATGCCTCCAGCTTTGCTTCTCTTTTTCAGGGTTGCTTTGGCTATTTGGAGTCATTTGTGGTTCCCTACAAATTTAGGATTGTTTGTTCTAGCTCTGTGCAAAATGCTGTTGTTATTTTGATAGGGATTACATTAAATGTATAGATTGCTTTGGGTAATACAGATATTTTAACAATATTTTTTCTTCCAATCCATGAGCATGGAATGTTTTTCCATTTCTTAGTGTCATCTTCAATTTTTTTCATAAGCATTTTATAGTTTTCAGAGTACAGATCTTTTACCTCTTTGGTTAGGTTTATTCCTAGGTCTCTTATGGGTCTTGGTGCAATTTTAAATGGGATTGACTCCTTGATTTCTCTTTCTGCTACTTCATTATTGGTGTATAGAAATGCAACAGATTTCTATGCATTGATTTCTATGCGTAAAGTCCTGAGACTTTACTGAATTTGTGTATCAGTTCTAGCAGTTTTTTGGTGTAGGCTTTTCGGGTTTTCTACATAGACATTTCATCTGCAAATAGTGAAAGTTTGACTTCTTCCTTGCTGATTTGGATGCCTTTTATTTCTTTTTGTTTGCTGAGGCTAGGACTTCCAGTGCTATATTAAATAACAGTGGCCAACTCAAGAGTTCTCTTTACGTCTTTGTTACTCTTCTATCGTAGCTTAATAATTTTAATGTTAAACTTCTCCTATTAAAGTCATGATGGGTTTCTGTCTCCGGACTGACATTACAAAAATACCTATGCACAAGGTATTTATTGCAGTATTACTTGCAATTGCAAAAAAACAAAACAAAACAAAACAAAAAGAAAGAATAACCCAAATGCCCTAACATCGAGACTGGTTTGATTATGCTATACATGCAGTGGAGGGCTCCGAAGCTATGAAAACAAAGTAGGAGATCTCTGTGAATGGGTATGGAGTGACTTTCAGGGTATGTTATTAAGTGAGGGGAAAAAAAGCTCATAAAAGTATATAAAGTATGCCATATGAGTAAGAAAGCTTATTTCTTAAAAAAGAAACATGGGAAGGATAAGGCAGAAATTAATAACATCAGTTACCTACAGATGGTGGGCTGGAATAGAATGAGAGGAACCAGAGAGGAATCACCACTTCCTTGCATTTGCTTTTTGTATAGTTTTGATTTTTAAAAACTTAATATTTTACATATCCAAAATTAAATTAAAACAAGTATGAGAAAAAAAATTGAATGCAAACAGAAACCAATGAACAATATTTGAAAGTAATAGGATGACCACATGGAGGAAAAAGAAAAGAATTAATTCAAATAACATTTGAACCAATACTTTAATACTCTTAGTACAAAAAAAAAAAAAGAAAAAATGGTGAAAAAGAAGTCTTAAATTCTGCTTAATAGGACTTTTTTTTTATAGATCACGGTTACAGCAATTCTGAAACTATTTTGAGGTATTGTCAAATTAAGCAAATAAGTACATACACTGATGTGTTAGAAGCCAGGGTTCTTGCTGTGGGAGAAGACAGATATAAATATGAACTGGGAGAAGACTAAAAAGAACACCAAAGTATCTGTTGCTTTGGACTATCTGAAGTAATCCAAATAGATAGGTAGGTAGGTAGGTAGGTAGATAGACAGATATAGACACACAGGCAGAAGCAATCATGCTCAAAAGCAGTGAGCAACCTAGTGTCCAGATCATGGTTTTTGAATATCACTATACTAAAAGGAACCAGGGTCCCTTGGAAAAATGGCTGATTCTAGGGCTAGAACAGTTAAAATACAAAGGTGAGCCAGAGTCATCTTATGCCAGAAAATAAGGATATGCTCAGAAAATTGTGGCAACCTATCAAAAGGACATGGGAACTGGCTTGGAGGGGCTTATATAGGTCAAATTGGGACAATATGAGCATCAAGTAAACAATGATGTTAATAAATTATATTACCATTAAACAAGTAATCCACTTACGGACTAAAAAATAAGAGCTACAACTATCAAAAGAAAACCTTTAGAAGAAAATCTTTGTGATATTGGAATAAACTAAAGATTTCTCATAGAGGACATAAAAACCTAATGACAACTCTATGTGATCCTGAATTGGAAAAAAGAAATGCTGTAAAGGACGTAATTGGGGACAATTGGCAAATTTGAATATAGAGTGTGTATTAGGAAATAATGTCCTATCACTGTTAACTTCCCTGAATTGGGTCATTTTACTGTGGAAAGAACGTCTTTGCCATTAGGAGACGGATACTAATGAATTGAAGGGGTAAAGGGGTCACGGGGTCGGCAATTTGCTTCAAAGCTTTCTACCAACAGTGCTGTTACTACTACTGTCAGCAGCCCGTTCATAACAATAATCAATACAACAGCTGTGGCAAAAGGTTCATGGGTCCATCCAGGGGAAGGGGCGTCTGTGGTTCCTTTTCCTCGGCTGCCGGCCACACTGTGTGGTTGCCGAGCCCCGGGAAGAGTCAGGGGCTCTCGCAGTCGCTCCATACCCCTTGCTGTTTCTTAGCTCTGCTTACTCTCCCATCCCTTTGTTGTCATCTACTCAGGCGCTGGGCTGAGGTGCCATCCCAGGGTTGCCCCCTTTCATCTTCGCAAAAATCCTCTGGAGTGGTTCTCATTTTCTCCAGTTGCACAGCTGAGAACTGGAGTTCAAAGAGGTTCGTGACTTGCCTGAGGTCACTGCCAGTACATCATAAAGCACCCAGGACTCCCAGGACACCCAGGACTCCAGGTCCAGGGAGCATTTCACCTCGGTGCAGGCCTCAGGGGCCCCACCGGCCGCCACAGAGTCGGGAAGCAGACAGAGCGGCGCTGCAGGTTGGAAGGGAGAGCCTGAGAACGCAGCCTCTGTGGGAATTCAGTCATTAGAAAACATAACTTCATAATGTGGGAACAAAGGCATATCTGAAGATTTAATGTACATATTATTACTTCCTCAAATGACCCTCAGTTTTATATTGTTTTCTGTTCATCAGACTACAGGTTAGCCTCACCCATGCACAATTATTATAATTTTCTGAGATACCTAAATATCCTTTTGGACCTGTGAATAGGCATCTGGTTTTGTGTATTTGTGTGTTTTTAACCTCCTATTATATAGAAACGTAAAGAAGGAAACAAGCAGAAATAATCCTGCTGATATTAAAAAAAGAAATACATGTATACGGTTAAAATATTTAGCATGTTAGGGTTTTTAAATTCCTTTTTCCATTTAAACTATATGTTTTTAGAACATAGAGTCTATGACTTTTTTTAGCAGCTGTAGGGAATTTCAGTGAAGGGCGTGGCACGGGTATGTGTGTATATGTGTGTATGTGTGTGCAGGTGTGGCCCAGGTACATGTGTATGTATGTGCGTATGTGTGTGTAGATCTGTGTGTATGGGCGTGCATGTGGGTGGGTGTGTGTTTATGCCTATAACCACTGCTTTCTACTGGTGACTGTCTCTTCCAAGAGCTTATAAGCTTCTGGAAGTACAAGGATCCTGTATGATTGACTCTCATTTCTGAGCATCTGAGCAAAGGGCAAGAACTAATGTTTGTTGAGACACAACATTTATTGGCACATAACAAGTTCTTTATAAATGAAGGGCAGTGACAAATTACATAGGCAAAGACTACTCGGATTCAAATGCTACTTAACACAGCTTACTGTGAGATCTGGAATGTTCTGGAGAAAGTTCCTTGGCCTCCCTTGCCTCTGTTTCTTCATTGTAAATGGAGATATTGTCAGTACCCTTCTGGTCAGGTTCCCTTGCAGCATAACTGGAGAACGGGTTTGGGGGGGCATGTGATTTATTGACGGAGGACTCTCAGGAGACGAGAAGGGAGGGAAGTGGGATGGGGCAGTACTAAGTCAGGATGTGGTCTCAGCCGGAGTCTAGCTACAATCTGATTCAAAGGAAGCTCGTGAATTGGACCACAAAGTTAGTCCCACCTTAAGACAAGGAGCTAACTTTTTATGCCCCATGTGTTGCAGGACTTCTCTGCCTTTAGTGCCCATGGTTCTTGGTCACACTGCTTCGAAGAATGAAAAGGCAGACGACATGAAGGGTAGTGGGCAGCAAAGCAAAGTTTATTGAGCAATAGCATAAGGCTCCTGGAGAGGGAGGGGGACCTGAAAGGTTGCCCCCTGGAGTTTCTAAGTTTAGGGGTTCTTATGAGCTCTTTTGCGGAACTAGCTTAAGCAATCAGGGTGTGCTGAGTGGTGCCAATCAGAGCTTTGGTCATGTATCTGTCTACCTATTAGGCTAATGTCAATGTGCTGATGGTCTTTTTTGCTGACATCTGGGGGCTTATGTCTTAACTGCCCCTTACCCATGATATTGACAAATGCTTTGTGGTTAATTGCCTTATTTTAGGATGTTCTGCAGAAGTCATTTCTGCAAAAGCTGCAGAGCATAATGCTAGTGCGGTCCTGCCTAGGCTCAAAACAGGATGTCAGTGCTGTTTTATTTTAGCTATCCTGACTCCATATTTCTTGTTGGGGACCCTGACTGTGACTACCTAACTGTCCAACTAAGTCCTAATACATGTTCCCTAGTCATTGTCTACTGAAAGTCATCTATGGTTCATATGCGGTGTAATCTCCCAGGGTGGCCCCTGATGGACAGAAGGCTTTTCTCTGGAGAAAAGGGAGAGCTATAAACCTTTAGCAACCCAAATGCACAGCAGCTGGGAGGTAGGTGTGCCCACCTGGTAAAAGGGATGGGCGTACCCACAGCATCCACTACAATCACCACCTCACAAGGTCACTGGGAGGGTTAAACATGGTATTACATATAAAGCACAATAATAACGTTTTGAGTGCTTGAACCAAGCATCGTTCTAAGTGCTTTGCCTTTAGAAAACTGCATAATATACAATAAATCCTCAATGTCAGCTAATTTTATTATCTCATTTAATAGCAGACTTCCTAACACATATTAAGTATTTAATAAATGGGGGATGAATCACATGTGCAAGGAGACAGTCTTCTCAGCTCTTCGATTAGCCTCTGTGCTCTTTACTATCCTTATTTCCTTAAGTGTTAACATGGTGCTTTGGACCTTATATATCCTGTGGGTACTGAGTTACCACCAGATATTTCAGCCATGTTAAGGACTTCCATATTTCTATTTTTATTGAGGTATAACGGGTACCAAATAAATTTGGATAAGGTTATAGTAAGAGAACCCAGGAATGCCTGGCTTGCTTGCTAATTATCCCTCTCCTCCATGCTGTGACTGTGAGCTGAAAACCACAAGGATGAGCTGGACCCAGAACCCACTGCCTGCAAGCTTTGATGATGGGGACGATCACAGAGCTAAACAAGCACCTGGCTCAGGAGTCAGAGAAACTGAAGGAGGATCTGGGGGCAGCTGGAGTTGCTGTGGGCCTGGCTGCCTCACTACACCAGCAAGGTGAGCCCAAAAACCTCCCCAACAAAACCCGCAGCTCACTGACCTGCCGAAAGTGCAAAGAATGAAGAGGATATTCTGACCGCTTCACCTCTGCCATCCGAATCACGCACAAAATGTCTCTTTAGGTCCGTGTAGACTCAAAAGTACGCAGTGAAGGGAAATCTGGGCAGCACAGCTCCAGTTTTAACTAAGTACCAGTTTAACAGAAATTGCCATACTTGCTGACAACATCAAAATGAGTTCAGGTAAAAAGCCAGTGGCCTAAATTTATTTTTTTAAATTTAAATTTTAGTTAGTTAACATACAGTGCAATATTGGTTTCTGGAGTAGAATTCAGCGATTCATCACTTACATACAACATCCAGTGCTCATCACAACAAGTGCCCTCTTTAATGCTCATCCCCCATCCATCCCATCCCTCACCCACCTCTAAATGGGGCTTTCCATCTCCTCACCATGTACCTCTAAATCCAGGTGCTGGGAGCCTAAGAAGAAAAAGGCTAAGACAGAGAATAAGAGAGAGTAGGACAGGGCACAAGTGCACGGACCCACTGGTCAGATTGTTGATACCTTCCCTGCAAGAGGATTTAATAAGCTGGTGAGGAGAGAGAAGGCTGGTGTCCCCTTCCCTACAACACCAAGATGTTTCTTTTTTTTTTTTTTAAAGATTTATTTATTTATTTGAGAGAGCGAGAATGAGAGAGAGTACATGAGAGGGGGGAGGGTCAGAGGGAGAAGCAGGCTCCTCGCCGAGCAGGGAGCCCAATGCGGGACTCGATCCCGGGACTCCAGGATCATGACCTGAGCCGAAGGCAGTTACTTTAACCAACTGAGCCACCCAGGCGCCCCCACCAAGATGTTTCTGGAGGTATTTTTGTGCTTTATAGGAAACCAGGACTGTTGAAATGGATAGTTGCATGAGTACAGCCTCCAGGGGTTACACTGGTGAGGATGTAACCACAAGACTACACCTGATTTGGAATGTTCCCCCTCAGATTTGTTTCAGAATTTTTCCTGGCTCTGGAGCCCCACCAGGCTCCTGGCCAGGGAGGAAGGTTTCAGAGCCTCCTGGAAGTTATTGTTAAGAAAAACAGAGTAGAAAGGAGGGAAGGTATATCCATCGGGCTAGGCCAGGCTCTGGCACCTACCCCAAACCTCAGTGACTTAAAGCTACATTTGGGGCCTCAACAGGGGAGTGGTGAGCGCTGTGCTCCTCGAGGCCTCTCAGGGTCCAGGCTCACAGTGCGGCCACCATCTCGAGGTTGCCAGGTGTGGGGGATAGTTACAGCAATGACACCCATGGGATCGCATCCACTATCTGCACCGCTGTGTCCTCTCAGTCATGTGGTTCCCTCCCACATTCACTCAGCACACCAGCAGGGAAGAGAGCCCTGAAGGGTCTCACATGCTATGTAAGTGACACTTACCACTTCTCACCACAATGCCTTGGCTACAGCTGGTCATATGATACCACCTTTCCACAGAGGGCCATGAATGGATATCCTACTGTGTGCCCAGAAAGCCAGAAATATTGGGAGAGAACCACTGACTCCCACAGAGATGCAAGAGGAGGGTGGAATTCTTTTCAGTCAGGACCTTTGGGGAGTAAATTACAATGACTAAAGGTATCCCAGCGTCTTCCTCCTTGCCTCGTTCCACACATGGACAATAAATACCTATCCCTGCTTCTTCAAGATAATCTCTGAATTTGAAGGCTCACTTGCTCCTCATAATTCACAGGATAAAATCCAAATTCCTTGTGTTGTGTCCATTCCAGCTGCTTCTCTGCCTGGGCCCACCGGAGAATTCACACATGTCAGGTCATGCTAAGGGAACTAGTAGTGGCATAAACCTTCCTAGGGACTGTAAGAAGAGAAATTGAGGGAGTTCAGTCGAGAAAAGGGAGAAAAGATAATGAATGCAGCTTGGTCTGATACCAGTGTGTGGGCCCAGTACCATACCTGTCACCGAGGTGGGCTTGTGCCAGATTCCTAGGCAAGGAAACTTACCGCAAGGACTAAAAAGAATTATTTTTAGGGGTGCCTGGGTGGCTCAGTCGACTAAGCATTTGCCTTCGGCTCAGGTCATGATCCCCGGGTCCTGGGATGGAGCCCCGCGTCGGGCTCCCTGCTCGGCGGGAAGCCTGCTTCTCTCTCTCTCCCTCTGCCCTTCCCCCCACCCATGCTCGCTCTATCTGAAATAAATAAATCTTTAAAAAAAAAAAAGAATTATTTTTACAAAAAATATCTGAAAGTTCAAGGCAGCCTTGTTTGGGGATGTGGGTAACATAAAAGGTGGGGAAAGAGATCACCTCCTCTTCAGTGGGGAACCCAGGCAAGCGTCTTCATACTGGCATGTTATCAAGGTCAGGAGTAGTGCGGGCTTGGACCCAGCTGAGCAGCCCTGGTGCGGTGTGGTTTTGGCAGATATGGGCGGGAGATGGCACTGGGGGATTTGATAACAAAGGAGCCTCGGTAGTGGTGGTGAACCTCAGAGGCAATGGCTGTACATATGCCCGTGGGAAGATAGACCAGGTAAGGGGAAAATGGGCATTCCATAAAGCAGCAGATGAACTGGTTGGGTTCCTAGCTGCACAGTGGGCCTGCTCTGAGATCAGTCAGAAGTAATTTATTCATCCACTGAATAGTTAGTGGACACCTACTGTTTAGGTGGCAAACAAAATGGATAGTCCCTGACATCACGAAGCTTACATTCCAATGGGAGAGATGAAAAAAACCACCCTAATTTAATAAATATATAATTAAAGGGGTGTATGTGTGTGTGCACATGCATAATTCTGGATAGCGTATTAAGAGAGAGACTTTACATTCTTCAATTGTGAATCAGAATAGAATGATATTATTATAATCCTGAGTTGTACTCGGAGACCCTTGCAGCCAGAGAGTTTCAAAGCCATCTGCAATATTGCTACAACTCTCCTAGACTCCTCAGACCTTGACTGTGAAGGGTGACAAGTCCTCTTGGTTGACAAAGAGAAGGAAGTGGGCTCAGATGGAGCAGGACTGGGCCAGGGGACTGATGCTGCCAATACCAAGGAGAGGATACAAAAGCTGCCAGCACCGTGGCTAAAGGGACATTTGAAACCTTGTCCTAGTTCAGGCTGGTACTAGTGTCTAAAGATCTACCCAGGTGGATAACAGCAGGAATCTCTGATCACAGTTATTCTCAGGGACAAGTGGGTGGAAGATGTTGCTTTTAAGAGACTCCATCCTGGAAGAAGCAGGACCATGCCAATGGCAGGCACCCATAGAAGAGTCCAATAACCTGGAGTGTAGGCAAGGGCTGCAAAGGTTGTCGATGAAGGTTCATTCACTGAATATTTACCAAGATCCTACTATGTGGGGGCACCTGGGTGGCTCAGTCAGTTAAGTGTCTGCCTTCAGCTCAGGTCATGATCCCAGGGTCCTGGGATTGAGCCCCGCATCGGGCTCCCTGCTTGGCAGGGAGCCTGCTTCTTCCTTTCCTTCTGCTGGTCCCCTTGCTTGTGCTCTCTCTCTCTCAAATAAATAAATAAAATCTTTAAAAAAAAAAAAAAGATCCTACGATGTGACAGACTCTGTGCCACAGAACAAGAATGGGGGTATAATCCGCAGAGGCTGAAAGGCAAGCTATCCACGGCTGAGTAGGGTTGGGGGCAGCCAGGGTCCGCACAGAGTCCCTGACTATGAATGCAGCTTAGCCACCGCATCCTGTAGCCAGCTGCCAATGAAAAGGAATCACAGACACTCCCGCCCCTTTTGCTCTGACTTCTTCCTTTACTCCCATCACCAACCTCTTCTCCCCACAAATGGATCACAGGCATGTCCCTTAGACGTGATGACTGAGTTCTCCTTCTGTTTTAACTCCTGGCTCTCTGTTGGATTTAGCTTGTATTCATTCATGGATTCTTTAGGCTTTTGACCATTTGGGGTAAAATTCCTATTCTGAATATTCTTGGCTCCAAGCCTTCATGTCCACATGGCCTGCATCCCGGTCAAACCCACATCAGCAACCTTTAAGAGAGACTTGATCATTTAGCCATGAACCCACGGCTCCAGGGGCAAGCCTGTTGCTATGGCAACATGGACGATCTACCAGGCACACGCTGTCATTCTGCTTTGGGACTAGGAGGGCTCAGGGAGGGGGAACACAAGCCTCCTGAGGGAGATAACAACCCTTGTGGGCCAATTACCAGAGGAGAGGGCAAAATGCCTCCCTCACCCTGCCCTAGCAGGCGCTGGGGCCTGCAGTCCCTCCTTCTCCCTAGGGCTGCTTCTATTTCTGCCCCTGGGGATATTTGGAGGGAATCCAGAGAAATTGCCAGGTTTCATTATGCAGCTTTGAACCTGCATGTTGATTCTCTAGAGAGGCTAAAAGGATGACATTTCTCTTGTCTTGCTAACTCAGGATGTGGATAGCTGATGGTCCCACACACAACCTGGTAATCCCTCCAGGAAGGTGACATAGGTTTCTACAGTCAAGGAGACTTGGAGCTCAAATTCATCATGTGTCTCACTTATGTTTGCACTGGTCAAGGTCCAAAGCCTACCCTCTGTCTCCGTGGGCTCGTGTGGGCATTTGATCTACTTCCACAATCATTCTCCTGAATCTCTGTGCATCCTTCTGTCCCAGCCTTCCACCTCTCCTCTCCTTCTCATTCCCTTCCATCCTCCTCTGGCCCTCAAATCCTTTCTCCACAACTAGCAAGTTGCCCTACCTGCAAAGTGTCTTCAAAGCACTGCCATATCCCCTGCCTCCTATCTTGCCGGAAGCTGGCCTCTTCCCCGAGGGCGTGATTTCTTTTGCAGCCCTCTCTTGTGGTAACTGTTTTCTCATAGCCCTTGTATTTCAGAACAACAAGGTGAATTGGTATTTCTATGGGGAATATAATTAATTACAAATAATAGAAAAGTCAGCTAACACTGGTTTAATGAAGTAGATCTACATAGATGTAGATGGCTGCTGGTATTGGCTTGGTGGCCAGTCAAAAGGAGGACTTACATCTCTGTGATTATCTTTGCCTTTTTCTAATATTTCTAACTGCTTCGTCCCAGTATGGCTGCTGCAGCCCAGCCATCATGTCTGAATTCCAGGCAAGAAGGGGTGATGCTTTCATCAGGAAAGCAGAAACATTCTCAAATTCCCTAAGAAAATTAAGTTTATGTCTCGTTGAGTAGAAGTGTGCCACATGACCTTAATGCGAGGGAATGGATCTGGGAGGATTTAGTTGGTGTACTGCACCCAGGAACAAAATCAGGATTTTGTTAGTAAGGAAGAAAAGGGATAAAGATATCAGTCAGAGAATAAGCAGAGTCTGTACCAGTGTCTTTCTCATTCCCTCACAGTGTATTTCCACTCTCTTCTTTAAAACCCTGTTTCTTTGGGGCACCTGGGTGGCTCAGTCGGTGGAGCGTCTGACTTCAGCTCAGGTCATGATCCCCAGGGTCCTGGGATGGAGTTCCGAGTAGGGGCTCCCTGCTCAGTGGGGAGCCTGCTTCTCCCTCTCCCTTTGCTGCTCCCCCTGCTTGTGCTCTCTCACTCTCTCTCTGTCAAATCAATAAATAAAATCTTTTTAAAAAAAAATAAAACCCTGTTTCTTTGTACTCCTTCCATTTAGATATTCTGCCCCTACCCCCTATTGTTGCTTCATCTACTGGGAATCCTCCCATTCATTATGTACATTGACATGAGCGAAAATCCCACTGCCTCACAGGACAAACCAGTTGCTTGCCCCCTACACCCAAGGCTTGATCAGCCTGGATGACACCCAGGTGGGTAGCCTGTCCATCATGGCCACATAGGTGCTCATCTGCTATTCATCTTCAGTGATTTCCTCTCCATTTCAGCCATTTCCTTCCTTACAAACTCCCCAGGTATTGTTACCACCTGTAATGCTACTCCTCCAAGATGACTACTAACTCAACCACTCCGCTGCTTGACTGTAACCAGCCCTTCTTCCAAGTGACTATTCAACCGCTCTCATACCAAATCTTCTTTAGCATCATTGGCATTGCCTGTCCTCCATCTCCCAGTCTATCAACCTAGCCCTTTCTATCCAGCACAGATTTCATGAGTAGTATTTCTATAATAGATTTTTAAAATTTTTTTAATTTATTTGAGAGAGAGCAAGAGCGGGGAGGGGGGAGCACAGGAGCAGAGGGAGAAGCAGACTCCCCACTGGGCAGGGAGCCCGACGTGGGGCTCAATCCCGGGACTGTGAGATCATGACCTGAGCTGAAGGCTGATGCTTAACTGACAGAGCCACCCAGGCGCCCCATGAGTAGTATTTCTATACTTCCTTCTGTGCCCTACATTTCTCTACTCTCATCTCTACTCGCCTAGACTTCCCTGTCCCTCTGTTGCCTCCATTTGTCTCAGCTCTAAACCAGGATGAACCCAGCTAGTTGTTTTGCTGTGCCGGCATCTAAGCAGCTGAGCATTACCCAGTGGGGGCAGATTGGTTTCACTGTAAATTTGAGGTCATTGACTTCAAACAGGTCCTCATACTACACAAAAAAACTTACTGCGGGTCTCTGTCTCTCATTTTCCCATTTTCCACGGTGACTATGGAAACCTTCCTCCTTTCCTCAAGCCTCCAATCTCCTTTCTTTTTTTTTCTTCTCTGAGCAGATGACCTTATACCATGTTAGGGAGAAAATAAGAACTCTCACACAGGAACTCTCTTAACCTCTGCACCTATCCTGTGGGTTCTTTTCTCCTGCTTTAATACCAGTGCTGTCCCACCTTCCATCTAAGGAGTATCCCCCCCTGCCTTCCAGGAATCTTACACCATCATTATTTCTTCTTTCTTTCTTGTATATTCAAACCTTTTCTCTCAACTGAATCTTTCCCATTCTCATTAAAAAACAAAACAATCATAGTCCACTTCCAACTACTACCTGATCTCTTCACCTTCCTAAGTCAAATTCTGTAGAGAACTCTATTTTCTGTCTTCATTTCTGTATCTGCCAACCTCAGGCCGTACAATTCTGGCTTGTAGTCCAACCATAACCAGCAGCTTTTGCTGGAGTTATGACTTACTCATACTAAAACCAGTGTTTCAGTATTTCTCTTACTTGATCGTTCCCTGCTTCTTTGAAATACTCTTGTACTGACTTACACGATTCAACTTTCTCCTGGCTTTTTTCCCACCTCTCCAGCTGTTCCTTTTCTATCTCCTTTGCAAACTCATCCAGCTCTACTTGTTCAATCAATTATGGAGATTTTCAAGACTTTTCAACCATTTCTCCTCCTTTACCTCACACTTTCTCCCTAAGTGGGCATGAATCTCAAGTTTGTATCTTCACTTCAGACTTTTCCAAGCTTTTGACCTATAACATCTAATTTTCAACTTAGGGTGTTTTCTTTCTTTTTTAAAAAAGATTTTATTATTACAGGTGCCTGAGTGATAGTTTGTTAAGTGTCCGACTCTTGGTTTTGGCTCAGGTTGTGATCTCAGGGTTGTGGGATCGAACCCTGCATCAGGCTCCAAGCTCAGTGTGGAGTCAGCTTGTGACTGTCTCTCCCTCTCCCTCTGCTCTCTCTTTCTTTCAAATAAATAAATAAATCTTTGAAAGAAAAGATTTTATTTTTAAGTAATCTCTACACCCAACATGGGGCTCGAACTACAATCCCGAGACCAAGAGTCGCATATTCCACCAACTGAGTCAGCCAGGTGCCCCAACTTAGCATGTTTTCTTATATAAAATATTTGACTTTATAAAAGTCACCTATATTCATTATCTATTGCTGTGTAACAAAGTATTCCAAAACTTTGCACTTAAAATCATAAACAGGGGCACAAGTCTGGCTTGGTCGGTAGAGCATGTGACTCCTGATATTGGGGTTGTGAGTTCAAGCCCCACATTGGGTATAGAACTTACTTAATAAGAAAAATAAAATAGATAAACATTTATTATCTCATAGTTTCTGTGGGCCGGCAATCCAGGTGTGGCATGGCAAGATCCTCTGGCTCAGTCAGGAGGCCACAATCAAGGTGTGGCCAGACTGCAGTCATCTCAAGACTCAAATGGGGGAGGACTCACTTCGAAGTCCACTCATGTGGCTGATGATGGGTCTCCTGTGAGGCTGGCTGTTGCCCTGAGACATCAGTTTCTTACCACAGGGCCTCTCCATAGGGCTACTTGCTGCGTGGCAGCTTACTTCCCCAGAGCAAGGATTTGGGTGGGACTGGGGCTGTAGGGGAGTGGGCTGGGGTGGGATGGAGAGGGGTGAGGAAGATGGAAGTTACAGTCTCTTGGTAACCTAATCTCAGAAATGACTTCCCACCACTTTTTTCTGTTCATTAGAAACAAAACACTGAGTCCAGGGGTGCCTGGCTGGCTCAGTCAGTGGAGCATGCAACTCTTGATCTCAGGGTCATGAGTTGGAGCCCCATGTTGGGTGTGGAGATTATTTATATTCAACTTAAAAAAAAAACAAAACAAAACCCAAAGTAGTAAGGATTTAGCAGAGTTTTCAGCAAGGGATGGTGTGGTGCTATGAAGATTTTTGAAAAATTAATCTGAAAACCTTGTGCATTGGATTCCAAAAAGAGAAGTAACTGGGGCAGGGAGATGAGCTGGGGGATAAGGATAATCCAAGGTAAGAAATGTTGAGGGTCAGCACTACAGCTGTAGCTGAGGGATTACTGAAGACTGGATGAATCGGAAATATTTGGGCGAGAAAGAATCAATAGGCCTGAAATGTGGACAGAGATATGATTCTCTACTGAAAAGTTGGGAGATGTCTGCCCTCTATTTGCTCTGGCATGCATATGCACAGAGTCCCCAAATGCCATGGTCTTCCACAATTATCAGAAGCACTTCCCATTTGACCTGGACAGACGGCTCCCAACTCCTCCAGGCTCCCTTGCTTATTTGACACACTTCTCCATCTCCGTTTGCAACATTCTCTCTGAGACATAATTTTTATATTCACTCTGCAGCTCCATGCGCCACAGCTATGGAGAGGTATTCTCCCTTCTCTCCTGACCCCTGGAACCTCAGCCACCTGGTCCTGTCCTGCCAGCAGGAAATAGGGGCCAGCTGGGGGTGCAGTGACAGCAAGGAAGACATTAAGTTCAAGTTGGGGCATCTTGAGACAAAGGAGTCTGCTTTGAGCAGCAGTAAATGGAGGCTGGAGAGGCTGTGAGCAGCCTGCTCTGGAATAGACTGGCTGGGTAGGGCTGAGAGCAGAGAGGAAGATGAGTTGAAGACCGAGTGGGGGAGGCAGCAGGAGAGGCCTGAGCTACTGCCTTTATCAAGTCCTTTGTGGTCAGTTCAAGATTAGTCCAGCCCTGGTTTTCCTGTTTGAAGACTTAGCAGGAATTCTGCTTCTCTTTTCTTCCATTCTCTTGCTGACCATTTTGGCTGACTGACAGCAACTCTGCCAGAGGGGGAGCAGAAGAAAGGAAGGAAAATGAAAATCAAATTGGTAAATTGTACCATTTGTTAACAGCTCAGAGAAGAGGTGCAGTGGTGAGAATGTTGGGCAATCGTTTAAAAATACTAATAAAAACGGCTATTATATAAAGGAATCACATAATTGATTTGTGTACTGCTATTCCCCAAGTGCTACTGAGACCAAAGAGTTGGCAGCATTTATTTTTTTATTGCTTAGAATTTAAACTTTAGATTTAGCCAACAGTAGATACCGAACTGTCATTGATGTATCCAGTAGATGGAGGGAAAGAGCTTATTCTTATGTAAAATTTGATCCTGTTACATTTAGTTTATCGTTTAAATCTGTCAGTATATTTTATGTAATATCCAGATACTGCCATCCAATGTATTTTTTATGCTTTCTTGCTGTGTGACGGTAGCAGGTATATAAGGAAGTATAAAAGGATGTTCCTAGAACTGGGAAAAGAAATATTCCTCTCAAAACTGAAATATTTCATAATTAATAAATACAAGATTGTAAGATCAACTTTCATCAGATGTAACCCATCCTAACAGATGAGTTATAATTTGTAACTAACAAATGATGGAGATTGGATTCTTAACTAGTTAACAATAAGAAAGCAGTAATCTGATAATCATGTAACTGAACATGAATCAATCTCCTACCTGCTCTCTCTCTGAACAGGAAAATCTGAAGCCAGGCCTGGTTAGCAGGTCTTCATATAATAGGAATCTCCCTCTCCTGAGGCATTGGAGTCAGTCAGGTGAACCAGTCCTCTGAGCGGAGCTGGTCAGATGGTCTGTGATAATAGGCCACACTCAGAGGGGTAGGTCCATCTCAGCTCTAACAGACTGATGTCATTGGAGAATGTGGACCCAGTGTGGCCAGATTTTCTAGAGACCAGAAGTGACTGTGTAAGCCCAAAACAAAACAAAGAAACCTAAAACACACATTTGTAGACTACTAGGAACCTCTGGTATAATACATAGTAAATGGACTGGACAGTAACAACTTGTCTATATAGCCACCAAAGGGACCAATAGGCCGAGGTGTGGCTTTAGTCCTACTTCTGTTACAAAGAAGGTGACTTCCACTATGGGTCGGTCTGAGTAAACAATCCTTGGAGATTATCCAATTCTTTGCTTTAATTTTATGCTCACCAGATAAATGTCTACTTACGATTTCAGTTTTATAACAAACTTCAAAGCTAACAAGGGACTGGCTGACTCAGTTGGTGGAGCATGTGACTTTTAATCTCAGGGTTGTGGGTTCGAGCTCCCCTTTGGGTGTGAGATTACTAACAAAACAAAACAAAACCAAACAAAAACCTCCTAGCAAAGGGATGATCTGAATAAGAGAATATACCTATGTTAGTTCCGGAAAGGCCTATTCCTGTGTATCAATAAATTAGCATTCTGCTTTTCTACTGAACTCTTTCTTGAATTTGTTCAGTATTTATCGAAGTCTTGTGGAGCTTTAAACGGCTCTGAGTAAGTTAACAAAATAAGATAATATGATTCTGGTGCTGAAAACCTGAGTATGTGACCCTGATCATCAGTGACCTAAGTGTGCGTGTATCACTGCCCCCACTCCAGAAATCAACCAGTAGGCCTTCTTTTTGTAAATCAGCGGCAACAATTTGTGGGTGAATGAAGCCATGGGCTCAGCTTTGAAATTCAAAACTGTCTTATCTCATCCTTTGATTTTTCTGTCCCCAGACTTCTTTTTTCTATGCCCTTGCCCCTCCTGACGCTTCTGTTTCTCTAGCAACTAAGTGCTTTTGGGGTATCTGTTGTTTTCCCACGTTGTCTTTACTTTCTTTCTTCTTCACCTTCCTCCTGTTTTATGTCTTTTACTACTTTTTGGTCTTCTAATTTGGAAACTCACCTGCCTCCTCACTGATCTTATAGAGATCGTATATGTTATAGGTTCACTAGTACTGAAATGTCCCTTGAGAGCAGGGCTGACCAATATAATAGTCACTAGCAACGTGTGACTATTGAACACGTGAACTGGGCTGGTCTGAAATGAGATGTTCTTGAGGCGCCTGGCTGGCTCAGTCGGAGTATGCAACTCTTGATCTCAGGCTTGTGAGTTTGAGCCCCACATTGGGTGTAGAGATTACTAAAAATAAATAAATGAAATGAGATGTGCCTTAAGTGTAAAATGCACACAAGATTTCTAAGACTTATCATGAAGAATGCAAAATGTCTCGTTAACACATTAAAAAATGATCACATGTGGAAATGACAATATTTTGGCTACATTGGGTTAAAACAAATGTATTATTAAAATTACCTTCATCTGTTTCTTTTTACTTTTTTAATGTGACTACTAAAAAATGTAAAAGTACATATTTGACTGGCAATATAATTCTGTTGTCAGTGCTGCTTTAGGGAATCTTAATGTCTGTATTCTCTACATCTCTACAGGTGGCCTAAAGACTATATTAAAAATCCCATTTGGTTGGAATGTCCCAAAATGAATCCTCCATTTCTCTCTTCTCTATGCTGACCCACCTTCTCAAGTCATTCTCATTTTTCCTTTTCTTTAAGAGGCTAAGAGAAGGGGACATTTTTCTTTTTTGAGTCAGAAGTAGACACACCACAAATGCATTTAAATGTAATGGGGATATAAGAAAAACCGAAAGTAAGCAAGACTGCCTGTAGACAATCTGTTAACAAAACACAGTAATATATACACCTGGACAAGCATCAGCCCCACGGGGAAACCCAGCAACTTTAATTACTTCACCTACAGGCACTATACTGAGAATTGTTTCTTTCCACTTGGGTGGAAGCATGCTCTACACCAGAGTGAGCTGTCAGGAGTTTTGCTTCTCTTATCCCAGACCTGTCTTCTGAGGCTCACTTTTCTAAGTGTTATGTAAATGATAATTAATATGTGGAGCACACTGACAATAATGAGCGTAGGTTGGAGAGTCAGAGGGATCTAGGTTTGAACCTGGCATTGCCACTTGCTAACTCAATGGCCTTATGCCAGTTACTTCACCTCTGGGGCCTCACCTGCTAATCTGTAAAACAGGGATAATAGGACCATGGCTTCTGGTGGGTCAACAGCCTACCTCTGCTCCTAGCCATTTTCCACTCTCGTTCTTTGGAAACTTGCTCTAAAAGAGGATTGTGTCTCTGCCTATTGCCAGATAAATTTTATTCCTCACCTCAAACCTTGTGAAAAGAGCTTTGGAGGGACTACTGGCCTCGGCACTTGACATTTGTCCACTGCAGTTTGCATGAACTTGAGGAACTGGTCTGTGACCCAGATGGGAGAACATTCAAGGTGAAGAACTGTGTGGCTTGCAGAATGTGTCCATGGTGGGCAAGGAGAGAAAGCTGGTGAGAAAATGCCTGCACTAGAATATGTGCAGGCAAAGACATCTGTGTATTTCTTGCAGACCAAATGTAGAGAAGGAAAGCCAGCCATGAGCCGTCTTAAAGGGACTTTGCCTAGGACTACAAAAGCAGTCCCAGCTATGAGGAACTCTTTGCAGAATTCTGAAAACTGGGGCTTGCAGAGGGAACATTAGCAGGTAAGGAGATTCCTGACGCTGAGGGATCTTTGAGGAGTCCTTGGATGTGACATAGGAAAAAGGGTCAGCTTTTAAACACTTGTCAACCCACAAAAGCAACCCTAGAGGTTGAGCTTCATACTTAGAGGGTAAAGTCCTATATGCTTAAAATGGTTTGTAATTACTCCTTCTCTGGCCACATTTCAATCCTTTTCCTTCACCAGGTCTCCTAACCTTCCTCAGGTGCCAGAACTCACTTCTGGCTAAGCTGAGGTCTAGGCTGGGACCTGTCTGGGGAGCATCTGGTTTTCTGAGTTAACTCTGGTTCTGTGCAAACTGTTCCCAGGCCCCGGGGGTCCTTAGCCAGGTAAAGTTAAGATGCCCCTTATAGGAACAGTAGCAAATGAGACTCACATTATTCAACAAGAATTTGTGCCTATCTGTTGTATTAACCAGCACCGAGATGGGAAGTTCAAGCACAGTGTAGATCATGGTGGCTTCAATGTTAACTGGCCTTAGTCAGCTTAAAGACTAGCTCGAATAGGAGAGCAAGAGGATACGGTCGGTATGGGAGAACAAGATTATTGTGTGACATATCTCAGTGCATGGCAACAAATGATGAGCTGTTAAGAAAATGAGAATTAAGTGCAGTAAAAGAACTGAAGGATTATCTTGTGCCCCAAGAGTTTGGGGTGAGCTTCGTATAGGAGTCTGGACTCTAAGGACTGTCCCCAGGTGGCTATTGGAAAATTAAGGGCCTGGGAATTCCATGTGTGGAAATAGGATTGAGAGCTAACTGGGATGAGGGATTAAGGAGGAAAAAGCTAGATTGGTAGATGGGGCTGGACCATGAAGAACACAAGTGCCAAGATGATGGAGCCAAATGCCCATGGGAAGTCCATGTAGTGAAAGAATGATTTTTGAGTTAGTGTCTCAGTGCATAAAAACTTTTTTCCCTCCCATGTTGAGAGGGCCAAAGAATCCATGCCAGACTGTCTCAAGACAAGGGAGTTAGGAAGGGAGACCAGGGGCTCTTTTTCCTAAACACTAGGGACACAGTACTAATACATTTTGATTTTCTTTTTTTTTTTTTAATGTTTTATTTATTTATTCATGAAAGTCAGAGAGAGAGAGAGAGAGGCAGAGGCAGAGGGAGAAGCAGGCTCCCCGCCTAGCAGGGAGCCCGATGCAGGACTCGATCCCAGAACCCTGGGATCATGACCTGAGCCGAAGGCAGACGCTTAACCATCTGAGCCACCCAGGCGCCCCAATACATTTTGATTTTCAAATAAAATCTTTATGGTATACAATTTTGAGTGCTTCAAAACTTTTTCCTCTGTGGAGGCCAGTTAGAGACTCTTGCCTAGGTACTCCTAAGGAGGAATTGAGGTTACATCTCCTATCAGACTCGACTGTCAGTGCAAGGTATCCCCAAAGTACACCCCGTGATCTGTGGACCCACATACCTACTCACCCAACCATTGAGTGCCCACCCTGTAGTGTTGCAGGCTGTGTGCCTAAGTTGCAACAATGAATAACAGTGTCCTCTCTAGTACATGTCAATGTGTTGGGCTGGGGAAGATGAAAGAATGGCAAAACTTTGATAATCGCCACAGCTGGGAGATGAACACTTGGATGTTCATTATACCATTTCTCCTGCTTTTTGTATCATTGATGATTTTCCTAATAAAGTTAGATAACTGTCCTTTTTCTCAAGAGAGAAAGTTAGATTTGACAGATGCCTTTATCACAAGGGCAAGTTCAGCATTCAAGTTAGACCCAGGGTATTAGGAAGAAAAACCCTTGGGGCAGGGTGCAGAAAGTGGTCAGGAAATGCCTCCTGGTGGAGGGTAACTGTTCTCTAAAAGTAGGTGCTTACATTGAGTAAAGAAACCAAAAACTACAGGTCTCACTTGGCCTTAGGTTATTTTGAGAAGGGCTAACAGATCAGGGTCAAGAGTGAGAAACTGGCTTCTACCACATTCCATCCCCTTATCTACCTTTTCTTCCTTCCCTTTTGCTTCAGGTCAGCTGAGGTAAGTAGATATTAGATTTTGGGCCACATCTGAGCACCTACTGTATGTCGGGTGCTGTACATAGGCTTTTGGGTTAGATTCGGATTATACCATTTTATAGAAGATGGAACCGGGAGTCTGGAAATTCCTCAAGGTGTGGGGAACATGACACAAGCAGGTAAGGGCAGTTGGGGAACCCAGTCCTTCCAACCCCAAATCGTGGAAAATAGGTCCGAAAGTTGGGATCAGGCAGAGGTAGCTTCGTGGCTTTAAACAGTCACCGGGCCTCACTGAGCTGACTCAATTTCTCCATCTATAAAAAGGGTACGGTAAAACCGTGTAAGGTTTATTTATTTTTTAAGGATCGGAGACCTTTAAACTGTCAAGATCCTGGCACGAAGGGAGGGCTCCATAAATGGCAGCCATCATTCTTGGACAAGTGCCGGCACATCCTCCCGCCGGGTCCCTCGGGACAGGCCAGGCCCGCCCCCCCGCGGCTCCGGTCTCGCAGTGCTCGCGGCAGGTGGCCCAGCATCTAGGTGCCCACGCCCCGAAGCGAGCGAGGAGCACGGGTGGTGGGTTGGATGACCAGGGTCTCCCCTGGAGGATCCCCTCCCTCCCTCCACACGCCCGGCGCAGGTGAGGTTTCCGGCCCAGGCCACCGGGACAGCGACCCCGAGGAGAGATCGAGGCGGACAGCGCGGCCCGCGGCCGGGAGAGGGGTCCTGCGGGCGCCCCCTCCCTAGCCCAGTTTCACCCCAGGACCAACCCCGGCGCCGGGGCCCGCGGGCTGCGCGCTCTGCGGCTGCGAAAACCCGGAGAGGCGGATCGGAGCGCGCTCGCAGCCAACTCCTCCGCGGTCCGGCCGCCGAGCTGGGCATGCTCAGTGCGGCCGCCGCGCCGCCGTCCGCCAACTCGGAAGCTCGCGCTCCCGGGCCGTGGGGGCGAGAACGCCGGCGGCGGCGAGCCGGCGTCGCCCGCCGCCCCCAGACAGTGGCAAACTTCGCGGTGTCCCCGGAGCTCGCCTGGACGAGACTGATACCTCACAAATAAAATCCAATCCAATCCCCCCCCATCCCAGCCCGAATCATGGAGGCTGTGGCCGCCCGAGTGCCGCCGCCGCCGCCGGCCCCTGCCCACTAGCCGGGGACCAACAGGTAAACTGTTAGGGGGGTGGGGGTGGGAGGAGGAGCTGCGGCGGGGGGGAGGCGGGGGGCTGGAGGAGTCCGAGACGTCCGCGGGTTGGCTGCCCCCGTCGGCGCTCACAGCCAGCCCTCCTCCCCCTTTCCCCCAGCCTCTGGAGGGGCAGCAAAGGGTTAAATCGGCCCCGCGCCACCGTGAGCACGGCCCCCTCCAGCCGCCGCGACCGCCAGCAGCGCGCCTCGGCGCCTGCCCGGAGCCGCCGAGGGGACCGGAGCCTCGGATGCGCCACCGGAGCCCGGCAGGCGTCTAGGAGGCACCGGCCGCTTCTCCCCGTCCGCATCCCTGCCCCCTCCCCCCCCAGGCCTCTCTCCCTCCGCCCCGGCCGGGTCCGCGCCCAGGTGGCGGGGTCTGCGGGGCGCGTGGCGGCGCGGGAAGGATCCCTGCCGTGGAAGAGGGGCGGGGGCGGGCTTCTCCGCAGTCTCTTCCCGGGGCTGGGGGGCCACCCTCACCTTGGGTGAGCACTTGAGCCACCCGCCTAGGCGCCAAGAAAAGTTTTTTTCCCCCCCCGTGCCCCTCCCCCACCCCCTGTCCGGCTGGGGTGGATTTGGGTCCATTGGTGAAAAAAGTCACACGTTCCCATCAGCTGCTCCTCCCCCTGGGGACAGGGTTGGGGGGGGACGGGAGGCTGGCGCCGCGGGAGACCCAGGCGGACCTCCAGCTCCTCCGCCGCCGCCACCGGAGCGGTGCGTCCCGGGGCTGAAGCGCAGCCGGGTGCCCGGCGAAGACTGCCCCCATCAGTGCGTGTCTGCGTGCTGGGCAGCGGCTGCATCCAACCTGCTTTATTCCTGCCTGCAGCGCCACAGTGAGCGAGCGAGGAGGGGGAGAGAGGGAGTCTGTCTGCAAAGTGCTGCTCCCTGGTGCTCAGAGGCGGCTGCTCCAGCTCCAACTCTCATTCATTTCGCCGGTTAACATGAGAGATCATGGCCGCCTTCGGGCTTCTCAGCTATGAGCAGAGACCGCTGAAACGCCCCCGGCTCGGGCCGCCCGACGTCTACCCGCAGGACCCCAAGCAGAAGGAGGTAAGGGCGCCGGCGGCCTCCCCCGCAGCTGGGGCCGCGCTCCGCAGCGCGGACCCGGGGCCAAGTTGGCCCAGCGGGCATCGCCGGCGCTGCGGGGAGAGGGCTCGGGAGGGGGCCAGGCGGCGGTGACCGGGCTGGGGGCTAGGGGACCCCCGGCGGCGGAGACCCAGCGGCTGTCAGTCTCTGCGCTCCACTGGGGTGCTCGCTCTCCGGGTGCCGGGTCGCTTCCCCGTTACCGGGCCTTGCACGGCGCTGCCGACTGCTTCACCGGGTGCCTCTTTGCCGAAACCCTCTTGCTTGCTCTCCCCCGCTTCTGCCTGCTTTATTTTTCTCCCCGCTGCTTCGGTAAATCCTCGTAAACTTTTTGAAAAATGTTGGAATGCAGTGCATCCGACACAGGTCTTACGTTTTGCGCCAGCTGAGCAGGGACGGGGGGTGGGGTGAGGGGGAGACCTTTTCTGTTAAAATTTTCCAGTTTGGAGTGGAAGTCGTTTTTATCGAGGTGATAAATATTTAGCTCTTTGAACGTACTTATTTCTGTATCCCCTTTTCCCTTTAAAAAGAATCAATATTAAGGGGAGCCTGATTTTCGTCCCTAGAGGCGATTGGTTTAATTGCTGGAGGCTGTTTTGTATATGTAAAAGCAGATGGGTTACCTTGGAAGGGAAATAAGTCCCGAGATTGCTTATTTCTTTGAATGAAATTGGAGAAAGCTTGACTCTTGCCTTAGGTACACTAGCTTCAATGTCTAGAGGAACCATGGCATTTTATAGCGATTTATGTGTTTGTCAGTAGTTAAGAAGTAATTATGTAACAACTCTCCAGTTATAATGATCACCCTTGGCTACACAATTTGCCCAGGGATTTGCCTCTTTTTTTTTTTTTTTTTTTAGATCACCTGCTACCCAGCTGTGCTTTCTGAGTTTGCCAGCTGCAGTCCACCCATCCTCTTGTTTTCTTCAGCAAAAAAAACGAAGTGAGCACATTGCACAACTTCTTGCTGGGAATTTAAAAACTCTCTATTAAAAGTTTGGAGGCCCACTGACATCACAGAAAGGACTTTGTAAAGAAGGCAGGAAGGGTCCTTAAGACTTCCCTTTTGATAAAGCTATCTATTTCAGTAATAGAGGAAGAATGCTTGTTTTGGTTAAACTTCTGTTAATGTTTTTAAAAATTAAGGAGTGGCAATTCATTCCTTTTAGAGGCTTAAGCACATAAACATGTTTGAGCATCCGTGGAGTAATTCAGATTGAAGCGGGGAAGGTTTTACAGGTGGTTCTCAGTTGAGGCTTAACATGAGGATGGATTGATGAGATCTTGCAGATTTCTTCCCCACCTATTTCTCTCTGGGCTATTTCCATCCAGATTAAAATGAATTGTTAAGGACTAGAAATAACAGACACTAACGACCCACTGTAACAAAGTTAGTAACTTAAAAATTAGTGTCAGGAAATTTTTAAAAGTTTTGGTGGGGACAAGGATACTGATTGGCTCATCTTTCTCATCTTTTAATGTCTTGCCACATTTTCCAGAGGGAAGTGTAATTAATAGCATCTCCCTAGTTACGGGATGGTCGTCCGGGTTGCCACGTGGGCTTATTTAGTGTTTATTCCTCAGGTCAGCACTCATTCAGGATTGGGGCCTCTCCGATTGGAAAAAATAATTTTGGATTTTAGGATTTTGCAACAGTTTACAGAATTCTAAAACTGGAAGTGACCTTAGAGCCTATTTTATATAACTTCCTTTTGACAAAGGGAAACTGAGGCCCAAGAAAGCTTTACCTGACTTAAAGTGTGTGATAAAGAAGCAGAGGATTTGGACCACCAAACCAGTATTTATGTCAAGACCAATACTGTGTTAAGAAGGATTTATGCTAAATTGTGGTGTTCTGCTATTCCCTATCCCCCAAGGCAGCCAATATTTCATCCCTCTGGAGCACAAAGTTATGTGTGACTGTAGCCAAATTTGAGTACAATATGGAACCAGGTGCTTGGCTGTTCTTGGGTGGTGGTGTGGTGAGCAGTGTTTCACAAGCTTCAGTTATTTATGTTCTGCCTTAAGTTCTCCCCTCTCCCTGTATCAGCTGTACTTTTATTCTAATGTTTTCTTTAACTTTTAAGAAACTTTGTTTCCTAGGCAGCAATACACATGAAGTCATGGATTCACATAAACACATGTAATGCAAAAGTTAGAATCCGATTGTGTGTATGTATAAAATTTTTATCTAGCTGATAATTACACGCACATAGGGCTATACATAATAAAACCAGACTATAACTATTAAAACTTTAAAAAGTTTATCTGTGCATTTAAAACCATTGTTGTGTTCCATCACAGATCTTTGTCCCACATTATGGGAAATGCTGATTTAATGGAGGAAGTATGGGCTTTGAAATTGGGCAGACCTGGATTTGGATTCTGGTTCAGCCTCTTCGCAGTGGTGTGGCCTTGGGCAAGTTGCACAACTTCTCATTTGTAAATTAGTATAATTGTTCTATTCAGAAAATTTTGAGAACCCTGGTTTGAAAGCATTACATTTGTGTGAGAAAAACCCTCCTCCTGGTGCAAGCTATTCTTATTACTATAGCTGTGATTCTTATTATTGTTAGCCAGCGTTAGTAGTGTCCTGGAAAACAGCTCCTGGGAGTTAGGCTGGAACCCTTGAATGAAGATCCCCTATGGAGAAGGAGGGGAGGGTGGGGAGAGCTGGAAACTTTAACCTGCTTGATCAATTGACTGTATTCTTTTTGAGAGCTTGCCCGTGCATTAGCACTCAACGGGATTTTTTTTTTTTTTTAAATATATTGTGTTATAATACTTTGTCTTCTGACTGTCCTCAAGCCTTGAAAACAGAATCAGAAAACTGAGAGTCACCCAGGATTTCCCCTTATTCCTTGTACTCCATAATACGTGTTTCAGGATATCTTGTCTGGTCCAGTTCCCACATATATTTCCAATCCGTCCACTGCTCCCCAGTTTCACTAATATGCTCGACTTCCTTTCTGCTTCAGGCTGACTTTTCTCTGCCCCTGGGCTTCTGTACATGCTGATCTGTCTGCCTGGACACTTGTCTGCCTATCCATTTCACTCCACTTTTCTCACCTTAGTCTGTGGTGAGGAGGGTAGCTCCGGAGCCAGTCTGCCTGGGTTTGAAACTTGGCTCTCCTGTTTATATATCCTTATTCTCCCCATCCCTCAGTATCCGCTCTTATAGTTCCATCAGGCTATTGGAACAGTACATGAGTAATGCATATAAAGCATTTAGACTGACTAGAGTCTGGCATGGATTCAACACCCAAATACTGTCAGGGCCTGTCTCTTCATCCTTCAGGTCTCAGCCCAGCGACCTTCTCAGAGGTCTTTCTAGTATAACCATATAATTTGTAATTTTGTATTTATTTGCATGCTGCCATCCCCCACTAAAGGGTCAGTTTTGTGAGAGCAGGGATGAGCGCTGTTTTTAGGCATCACTAAAGTACCTGCCACCTAGTGTAGTTAGTTCCTGGGATGCTGAGGGCATGAATACTTGTTGGAATGTATGAATGAAAGTGGGAATGAATGAATAAAAAGGAAATCTGGTGATTGAAGGGTGTTAGGGAAAGTCTAGGTTAAGGCAGAAATTATCCTTGACATCCAACCTTGGAGGTGACAAGGCTGAAAGTTAAACCCTAGAAGTAGGAAGGAAGAGGAGTTTACCCTAGGGTAGAAGAGGCCTAAACAGGTGAATAATAAATATTTTCAGGAAGTCAGATTAGTTAGAAAAATAGTTTGGGCCAATAATGAGATTTCCAGCCGAGAGTCCCATCAGTAGAGCGGATGGCTGGCTGGGTGTGCAGCGCAGAGGCTGCCCAAGGACAAGTCCAGTAAACCTTGGGAGGGTAGTGGAAGGAATGGGGGTGGGGGTTGGAGAAGGTGGGTGGGGTAGTGGTGGTGGTGGTTGTGTCTGCATGTGGATAACCCAGACAGGTGTTCTCAAACTTGACCTATATCACCTGTAGAGCTTGTTAAAAACAAATGGTTTTTCAGATTCAGTAGTTAGGAGCCAGGGCCCCATAATTTGCATTTCTAACAAGATGCCTGGTGATCTGATGGCTGCTGGTCCAGGGCCCCACTTTAAGAACGCTGACCTAGAGAGAAGGCATCCAGTTCTGTAGACGCTAGAGAGTTCTGCCTGACGTAGGTAGGGCAACTCTAGGCATCTGTATATGGCTGAGTTGGCAGTAGTTTGGTTTAGCAGCCAACTCAGCCAGGGTGTGGTGGGCTTTTCCCAGAAGCTGTGCCCTCTCTTAGCTCAGATCAAAGGGAATGAGTTAGGAAGTCTCAGCCCCCCTCTAATGGCTTTCTATTACACTTGGAATAACAGATTCCTTACCTAGGCCTTCACGGCCCTACCATCTGGCCCTTGTTCACGTCCACAACCACCACCGGTAGCCAGGCCACCTGGCTTTGAGTTCTGGCTTCATCACTTACTGCCTTTTTGACTCAGATCTCACTTGTGTAATGGGGTTCATATTTGTTCCTACCACATGGGGTTGCTGGAAAGATGAAATGAGATTTGAACCATGTCTGGCACACAGACAGTGCTCTGTTCAGGTAACTACTATTGGGATAACCCCTCTGTTGTTCAAGGGTCCCAGGACTTCCAATTGTATTTATAATATCCATAAGACCCTGTCTTTGAGATCTGGCCTCTGGGATTTGAGTGATCCCTTCCAGACTTGCTGCTCATTCCCTTTCGGGCTGTGCGGTAGGACCAGTGGCCACTTCTCTCTCTTTCCAGTAGGCTCAGCTCTTTGTGTCTATGTTCCTGTCCCTGACTGCCCCTGTAGGTATGTTTCCTGTCATTTGGCTCTTAGGGACTCCCTCTCAAGAAAGCCTTCCTTGTAACCCATCTTTCCTTATCCTTGCTAGCTCATTATCTTGTGTTAGTAGGTTTTGGCAGTGCTGGTCACTGAAATGGTTGCTGATTTTCTCCATGATTTTCCACACTAGAATGTAAACTGCATGAGAACAGGGGCTTGTCTGTGGTGGTCACAGTTTTGAGCTGCCTAGTGCCTGGGATTAGACTAGTGCTCAGTAAATAGTTCTTGCAGAAATTAATAAAATGCAGAAAGAACTCTTAATGAGCAGTTGTATTTATAACATCTAACTGCCCCAATGCTTGTTTTATTTTGGCAAAGTCTGTTAGTTTTCTTGTTAGCATGTAAAACTCTTAAAACACAGTAAACGGTTATTTTAGAGACAGCTGGGGAGGTGGGGTGAGGGGAGGTGAAAATTTGTTTCTTTATAATCTTTGAGAGGGAGGATGTTGATAAAGTTGCCTGGGAAGAGAGGACGGGTTGACCAGTTGCCTGGGGGACCGGAAGAGAACGGGGAAGATTGTCCTCTTGAGATTAATTGGCTGGCTCCTGGGCCCATCATAGACCTCCCTGAATACCAGTGTACTGGGAGGAACATCTGTATGTTTAACTTTTGTCTCATGAGACTCTTAGGCCAGAATCAGTGTAGGAAACACTGGGTCAAAGGCCCTGCTTCTTCCTGCTGCTCACAGAAATGTTGCTACCCAAACTTTGTGGCCAAGGAGTAGAAACCCAAGTGGTTGTCATTTCTCAGGGTCTGCTAACACCTGCAGCAGAATCTTCAAAGATGCTTGTTAAACCTGGAGATATAATGGCCCACCTCAGACTTGCTGAGTCAGAAGTTCTGGGAAGGAGGCTGAGGAATTTGCACTTCAAACAAGCTTTTCAGGTGGTTCCTAAATATATGAAGTTTGAGAGCAATGGCTTTAGTTTGTCTTTATCTTTAGAAAATGTTGAAAACCAGACTCCCCCTTACTTCCTACCCGCTTCCCACATTTGATGTATTAAACTCTTTAAACAAATATACCATTTGAAGTATTAGAACCTTTTGGTACAAAATAGTGCAAATGAGTTAGCTACCTTCCCCCCTGAAGTTCTGTTCTAATAACCATGGTTCCCAGAATAGGCTTGTTTTCTATCAGCTGTTCATGGTTTATAGTAGAATAGAATGCCCTGCCTTGCCATTGAAATAGCCACAGCTCCCTCCTGTGTGCACTTGGCTAAACTGGGGCTTCGGGGAGCAGGTCTTGCTTTGTCCCATGAGGATGTTTTTTGGACTTGTTCAGGGCAGTGGAGTTTTCTGTTTGACTGCGGGCCTGGGATCTCAACTGGGCTCTTTGGGGACTCACGTAAAGCTGTTGATTTGGGGTACGGCCGCTGTCCGTTAGCCTGTTGTGTTTTTCACTTAGGCTGGCAACTGTGATGATGAAATGTGATCCTTTAGGAAGTTAGAAGACCACGGAGTGAAGTCTGGAAGGCATACTTTGTTGGGTGAGCACCAGGTAGGACGGGGTGAACAGAATCCTAGGATGTTCGTTCAGCCCGCACCTCTTGGGGGTGTGTGCGCATACACGTGAGAATGTAGCAGAAGTAGGATGGAGGAAGTGCACGTGGAAACTCCAAGAATTGTGATGTGCTCTGGGGTTCTCCTTTACTGAAGTTCTGAACCCCACTTGTGAGGCTTCTTGACAGACTAGGCAGGGAGTAGAGAAGTTGGAGGGGTCCGTAAGAATGAACACGATTAAAGGTTCTCTTTAGCAGTGTGCTCTGAGCAGACTGAAAGGAACTGGCCGACTTAGCCTGGAGAAGAGCTAACCTCAATCTGAGTAGGGCAAGCCACGTGGAGGGAAGAAGTCCAAGGGCAGTGTAGAGGGAGGTGCCTACCTCCTGCACATTCCTCATAGAGAAGGGAACATGGAAACACTTTTAATTGTCTTTAGATAATGTCTGAAGCTGGTGGTGGTGACAAGAAAGTTCATTATACTGTCCTCTGGATTTCTTTGTTTAGGGAAGTCTACATAATAAAAATGTTATCGTATTACAAAATAGCATGATTTTTACCTAAAAAAATAATAGACGCCTTCATAATCTGGAGGGCTTATCAACCACATGCAAACAACTGTTATCTCTCAAGGATGGGATTGGGGCTGATTGTTTTCTTTTTATACTAATCTTTATTCCAAGCTGTAAAAATACTTGCACACTACTATTGTCATTGGAGGAAATGACTTAAAGAATAATTATTAGGTAATTCTGGTTGAGTTTGCAGGAATGGGTCTTTGTTGTTGGTTCCAAACTAAGCTAGAACCCCTTTAGCTGAGTAGTAGAGGGATCGGGTAGGGTGTAGGCATAGACATGTATGCACCTGATGCCACCAGAAGTGCGGTGAGGTAGGGGTTAGGGCTGTTACGTGAGCAGTCCAGCTCTGCCACTTGCACTCTGTGATTTGGGGTGCTGTGTCCTTTTCCTCACCTACAAGTTGGGAAGAATACCTAATCATCTAGACTGCTTTGAATGTGAGGGAGCATTGTAAACTTAAATTGTTACCCAATGTGAGGTATAAATTCAGTGGTGTGCTAGAGTAGGTATGAACCAACTGATTATTCAAATTCTGAGAATTTTGTCGCTGGTTCATATCATTTTGGTGTCTCGAACTGTGGCATAATGGGAGTATTTACACCAAGGAAATGGGCAAGTGCTATAAATTAGGTTCTTTTTTTTTTTTTTTTAAAGCTAGTTGTTAAACATTTACTAGCACACTACTGGGTATAGGTGTATGTGGCACTTTGTTGACTACTTGACTGTCGTTCTTATCCCAGGATTCCCTTACCTGCTTCCCACAAAAAATTTTTTTCAAACCAGACTGTCAATTAGGTTAGGTAACCTCTCTTGCGGCTTGCAGTGAGCATATGACTTCATTCTGGCTAAAGAGCTTTAGTGGAAGTCTACCTTAGGACTTCTGAAGAATTTTTTCTCACTGAAAAAAGTGCAGGCACAGGAGAAGAAAGCCCTCTCTTAATGCCCTGATAGCTCCTTAGTTTTCTATCTATCTAGGAAAAGTAATTAGAAGATATGATAGTTGGAGCTAGGGCATCCATCTTGTGCCCATGAGGCAACAAACCTGTGAATGAAAAGCCAACACAAGAGGAGGCAATTCAGTGGCTTTATGAAAATTAAGCTACTGAACTGACCTTAGGACCACCTCTCCCTGGACTCGTGAAATAAACAGTAGATGTCCACGTGGTTGAAGCCATTTTGGGCCAGTTGTCAATTTCCTGTAGCTGAAAGCATTCTGATGTTGTCATGGTACTTTTCTTTCTTTATTCCTTTTTTTTTTTTTTTTTTTTTTTTAAGATTTTATTTATTTATTTGACAGAGCGAAAACACAAGCCAGGGGAGGGGCAGCGGGAGAGGGAGAAGCAGACTTCCCGCTGAGCAGGGAGCCCTCCTGTTATGGTACTTTTCATTTATATATTGGCACCTGAAATCATCACAGCATGAGCCCTTCCTTTTTTTTTTTTTCCTTTTCCCCTCCCTTTTCCAGAGAATGCACATTCCAGAACTCTCCTACTCTCTGGTGAAATGGGTATACAGCAAGAGACAGCACCTTAATCTTGTCTGTTAGTAAATTCTGCCCAGTGCCCATCGGAAGCTTAGAGGAGGGCACCTGGGTGGCTCAGTTGGTTAAGCGTCTGCCTTGGGCTCAGGTCATGATCCCAGGGTCCTGGGATCGAGTCCTGCATCGGGCTCCCTGCTCGGGGGGAGTCTGCTTCTCCCTCTGCCCCTCCCCCAGCTTCTGTTCTCTCTCTCTCTCTCTCTCTGTCAAATAAATAAATAAAATCTTTAAAATAAAAAAAAACTTAGAGGAAATGGAAATGGCTTTATTTCCATTTCTGTCAGAAAGGGTTTAGGTGGGAAGGAAGGAAGAGCCCTGACGTGTTTTGTTTGGAGAGGAAGATTCTATGGGTCTGTACCAGTTTGGGGGGAAACCAGGAATGTTCAGAGCTAGAAGGGAACTTTAAAGATGCGTTGTTCTCATTTAATACAAAAGGAAATGGAGTCCCAGAGAGGTTAAAGTGACTTGTTAGGCAGATCTGGGTCAAGCACTTGTGTGCCCTGATTTGTTCTTGAAACTTTACTTGGCCTCCCCTCTGTACACAGCCTCTGCTTCTGGTAAACACCCTCGCCTTGTCCTGGCAGCGACAATTTCTCTGCATTTTGGGGCATCCAGTGTCTCTGTGAGAGCTGGGGACTGTTTAGCTCACCATTTGATCTTTGAGCTTGCCAGAATCTTGAATGGGGTCTCTTGGGCAGAGGGAAGAAGACTCTGGAAGGCTCAGGCACTATTGTGTTTGTGTTTTTTTTTTTTTTTAAGATTTTATTTATTTATTCATGAGACACAGAGACAGAGAGAGAAAGAGAGAGAGAGGCAGGCTCCCCACGGAGCAGGGAGCCCGATGCGGGACTTGATCCCAGGACCCCGGGATCATGACCTGAGCCGAAGGCAGATGCTTAACCAACTGAGCCACCCAGGCACCCTGTCTTTGTGTTTTGTGGTGGAGGGTTCCCAGCTCTATCTATGGCCTCTGGAGTAGATAGCTCTGGCATTGGCCTTTGTGGGCTCTGTGTGTTGGGGATTGATCCCATCTAGTTTTAATTTTCTTGGTTGAGATGTTTCTTTATTTATGCATAGCTCTCTTGGAGATACAAATAGACAAGTTGTACCAGTTGCCTACTACCTGGGAGCAACACTTACATGTGTTCTATATAAATGCCCCCCCCCCGCCCCCGCCCTTAGTTATGAAATGCTATGGCCCCAAGGAGAAGAATTTTAGCCTCTGGGTTTTATTTTCCATGGTTTTTTTTTTTTTTTTTTTTAAAGATTTTTATTTATTTATTTGAGATAGAGATAGTGAGAAAGAGAGCACAAGAGGGGGCAGGGTCAGAGGGAGAAGCAGACTCCCCGCTGAGCAGGGAGCCCGATGCAGGACTCCGTCCTGGGACTCCGGGATCATGACCGGAGTGGAAGGCAGATGCTTAACCGACTGAGCCACCCAGGCGCCCTATTTTCCATGTTTTGAGGGAAGTATTACTGCACATATACATACATATATCTGTGTGTATACATATGTATATATATGTGTGTGTGTATGTGTATGCCAAACTAAGTCAGACATTTAGCCAATATTTTTTTTTTTTTAAGATTTTATTTATTTATTTGACAGAGAGAGACACACAGCCAGAGAGGGAACACAGGCTGGGGGAGTGGGAGAGGGAGAAGCAGGCTTCCCGCGGAGCAGGGAGCCCGATGCGGGGCTCGATCCCAGCACCCTTGGGATCATGACCTGAGCCGAAGGCAGACACCCAACCGACTGAGCCACCCAGGCGCCCCACCATTCAGCCAATATTATTGAGCACCTTGTAGGCCCTTTGCCAACTGTGGCTTCATGAAGATAGGGCCTGAAACTTTATTTTTATTTTTAAAATTTATTTGACAGTGCACGCGCACACAAGCACAAACGGGAAGCAGCAGAGGGAGAGGGAGAAGCAGACTCCCTGCTGAGCAGGGAGCTGGATGTGGGGCTCGATCCCTGCACTCTGGGATCATGACCTGAGCCGAAGGCAGTTGCTTAACCGACTGAGCCACCCAGGTGCCCCTTAAAATTTCTTTTTTTTTTCTTTTAAAACTTATTTTCTACGTCCCTGGCTTTGAGCACAGCACCTGGCCCAAACCTAGGACTCAAAATTTCTTTTGAGAGTAAATGTGACAATAAACCAATGGTAGGAGCATTGGTCCTGGGCCCCCAAAGACTTCAGTAGAGAGCAGTGGTTTTCATTTGGGGGTGATTTCCCCTTCCCCTTAGGGACATTGGCAATATTTTCAGAAATTTGGGTGGTTTGACCGTGTGTATGCACATATGTGCATATACGTGCTGATCCTGGCATCTAGTAGGTGGAAGCCAGGAATGTTTCTGACATTCTTCAGGACTCTGAACAGGGCACCCCTGCCCCCTCCCCCCCACCCCCCAACAAAGGATTATCTGGCCTCAAATGTCAGTAATTCCAAGGCTGAGAAACCCTGGTCTAGAGGAAGTGATAGACTTGTAAATAAGGAATACAATGTTTCGGATATTCTTTGAGAGGAATGTACAAAGTCCTGTGGAAATAAGAGGGAGTGACCCATTTTTTTGACAGGACCTGATAGAGGAGGAGATTTTTGAGTCCGGGACTTAAAGGATGTGTAGGAGTGCATGGGGCTGAGGATGCGGAAGAAAATTAATTTTGGGGAAGAAGGAGCAGCTTGTGCAAAAGGCCAGAAGGAATGTGGGATGTGCTCTGGGCTGTGGGCCTGAGGCATGGTGTGGGATACGCAGCGGGGAGCTGGGCTGGAGAGGGAAGGAAAGGTGGGATCGAGTTACGGGGGCCTTTGTAGGCGTGTTGAGGCATTTGGGTATTATAGTGGAGCTGGTGAGGTGCCATTCCAGGGCGTGAAGTTCAAGGAATGAGATTTAAAGTGACTCATGTTTGCCGTTTGAGGGGACAAGTGGCTCTGAGGGTCATATTGAGGGAAAGAGCCTTGTCTAGCTTGGGTCCCTGACATTCCATGCCTGAGGATGGGTGTATTAGTTCCTTGATGCTGCCATAACAAGTTTCCACAAGCCACTAGCTTAAAACAATGGAAATTCATTCTCTCACAGCTCCAGGGGACGCAAGTCCAAAGGCAGTGTTGGTAGGGTTGCGCTCGCTCGGGAGGCTCTGGGGAGAACCCCCTCCTTCCTCTTCCAGCCTCTCTTGGCTCCAGCTTTTCCTTGGCCTCTTTGGGGCCCTCTCAGTCTGATTTCTGCCTCCGTCTTCACCTGATCTTCTCTGTGTGTCTCTTCCTGGGGTGTGCCTTATACGGACGCTTGTTACTGGTTTTAGGGCCTACCTAGGTAGTCCAGGATCATCTCCTCTTAAGATCTTTAACTTAATTACATCTGAAAGACCCTTTTCCAAAATAAGATAATATTTACAGGTTTTGAGATTTGATGTGGATATCTTTCAGGAGCCCGTTTTTTTGGCCAAAAGGGCTTGGGAAGAAAGAGGAGAGGATTTAAGAGAAAGATTATTTGGGTGGCAGAATTGATAAAGTGGATGTGGGAGGTAAGAGAGAGAGAGAGAGAGGAGTACAAGAATATACCAACATTTTTAGCGGAGGCCATGGTTCCCAAACTTCGTGATCTCAGGGCTTCTTCACAATCTTAAACATTATTGAGGATCCCGTAGAGCTTTTGTTTATGTTGGTTATATCTTGATATTTACTTTATTAGAAATTAAAATTGAAAAATTTTAGAAATATATACCTATTTAATGGTAATAAACCAGTTTCTTGTTAAAATGTTTTTTTTAGGGATACTTGGGTGGCTCAGTCGGTTAAGCATCTGACTTCCGCTCAGGTCATAATCCCAGGGTCCTGAGATCAAGTCCTGCCTTGGGTTCCCTGCTCAGTGGGGAGCCTGCATCTCCCTCTGCTGCCGCTCCCCCTGCTTCTGCTCTCTCTCTCTCTCTGACAAATAAATTAAATCTTTAAAAAAAAAATAAAATTTGTTATGAACAATAACTTTTTATAAACAAAAAAATTTAGTGAAAAGAGTGGCATTGTTTTTACATTTTTGCAAATCTCTTTAATGTCTAGATTCTTACATCTAGTTCTGTATTCAGTCTGTTACAGTATGTTGTTTTGGTTGAAAGAGCTGAAGAAAATTTGGCCTCACACGGATCTGTTGTTGGGAAGTTCTTGGGAACCACAGAGGACTTGGACCTGGAGAGCCCCTGGCTCACACAGTTGGGTAGGAAGATTGATGGTGGTCCCAAGGCCAACAGACGTAGGGCCAAAATAACTTGTTTAATATTTTTCAAAGGGTGGTGAAGGTGGGGATGGAGAGAACAAGATCCTTTCTGAATGTGTTCCATTGGAGATGCCTCTCAGGATTCAAGGTCAGGGTGTAATAGTAGCAGAAGCTAGAAATCTGGATTTGGGTGTGATATGTGCATAGGTATTTCAAATCCTGGCTGTGATACCTATTGAGTGTGCAGAGAGACGGAGAAGCGGGCAGACTGAGGATAGAACTGTTTAGGGCTTGTACATCCTGGACCCTGTCAGCAGGAGCTCTGAGGAGGGCACTTGTTGGGGGAATGGATATGGGGTGATGAGTGGCTCAAGGGGAGAGGTAACATTGGGTGAGGTTCCAGCTACATTGGTGGCCTCTTAGTTCAGCATTTTCTCTCCCCAGGACCTTTGCACGGATGCTTCCTGCTGCTTGGTTGCCTTATTCTCTTTATCTCTGCGAAGTGCTGTTTTCTCAGCACTCAACGCAGTTTATGTGTGATTTGTTTCTTATCTGCTCTGTCTCCCAACCAGTATGAGTTCCGTGGAGCAAGGATCATGTCCTTTTCATTCCCCACTGATCACCAGATGCCAGCAGAGAGTCTGGTATATAGTAAAAGTTAAATATGTGTTGAAAGGATCTGGTAACCAGACGGTCATTTTTAGCCAATGGTTATTAGAAGCCTGGTATGGGGTACGGGGATGCCAGGATGTGTAAGACCTGCTTCCTGCCCTTGAGGGAATGTGACTGGAGGGGTGACACTCCTGTTCACTGGGCAGTTGAAAGTTTCAGTGGGGTGTTGGGAACAAATGAGGGAGGGGTCAGTTTTTTTTGTAGGATTAGAAAAGTCTTCGGGAATGGGGGTGTTTTCCAGGTGACAAGGCCTCTGGGCAGATGGTGTGAGCAAAGGCACAGAGATGGGAAATAGGACATGATCTTCAGGTAAATTGCAAATAGTTCAGTAAGGAGAGAGTATATTGAACCTATAAACTTGAACATGTCTGTAGATTTTTGGGGGCATTGAGAGAGTAGTGGAGCTTAAAACTGCTGGAGAGAGCAGGGATATCTGCTGAACAAGACTGACTTGCCTGGGGCCAGGGGATTGAGGTCCCCAGGGGAGTGACAACCTTGTGCATAGTGTTCTAGATTACTGCCTCTGAGAGAGGAGGGAGGCAGGATTTATATGGGGCTCCCTGTTTATCTTGAGTTTTCTACAGGCATTTTCGGAGTCAGTTTTAATGTGCAAAGATTTCCCTCAGCGGGAACAAACTTAGCCTTCAGCCCACATCCAGCGTACCACAGCTCAGCTATGCAAATGCTGCCTTCTTGTCAATTAAAATTTGGTAGAATTTGCTGCTTTCCTTTTCCAGCCATTTCATTCATGGATTAATCTAATGAGGTTGTTGAGATTAGGACCATTTAAGGCATTGGCAGGAATGAAGAACTAATAAAAATGGTATTTTGTCTGAAGTGTCATTGGGATTTTTTTTGCTAAGACGCTGGTTTACATAAAGGTATGGACGGCTCTATCAAAATTATGTCCAGGCATTGCTACATAATTTACCTTTCTCCTGAGTTCTTTGAGGAAGGTTAATATTAACATTGTTCAGTTTTTTTTTTTTTTTTTTAAGCTTCACATAGTGCTGTGTTAGTAGGCAGTATGGAAAATATTTTTGGGGTCAGAACTGTTTTTACTCCTTGGTCGGTTTTAGACTAAATGGCAGCTCCCTCTTGGAAAAAAAAAGATTCTTTATGAATTGGAGATACTATTTACATTTTGATTACTCACATGAGCTTTGCTTTTAAGTTATTATTAAATAATCAAAATGTTTTTGAAGTTATATTTTCATTTACTTAGTACTTGACATATACCTCCCACTGTGCTAGGTGATGTGGGGGTGTAGAAAAGAAATAGAAGTCTGCTTCTGTCCCTCTAGAACAGTGCTTCTCAAAATATCTGTGGTGAGGGATCAGTTTTTTTTTTTTAAATTAATTTTCAATCTGTTGCAGACTGATAGAAATATGATTAAAATGACTTACTAGGAAAATACAGCTTGAATGTAGTGGCAATGTCAAATTGCTATAAAAGTTTCCAAGGACTTACTCTCTTTTTGCACCTTTCTTTTTGAGGGCCAGTAACAGTTGGGGATCACACTCTGAGTAGCACTGCTCAAGAAATTAACATCTGGGGGCGCCTGGGTGGCTCAGTCGTTGGGCGTCTGCCTTCGGCTCAGGTCATGATCCCAGGGTCCTGGGATCGAGCCCCGCATCGGGCTCCCTGCTCCGCAGGAAGCCTGCTTCTCCCTCTCCCACTCCCCCTGCTTGTGTGTTCCCTCTCTCACTGTGTCTCTCTCTGTCAAATAAATAAAATAAAATCTTTAAAAAAAAAAAGAAATTAACATCTGGTTCACTGACACACACAAAACATTTAGAAAATGACTGACGTATCAATTTATTTTAAAATCGAGGACTAATCCATACATTCAGTATGGTGTGTAAGGTGCCACATTATGTCACGATAGCCAGTGTTGTTTGTGTTGGTCATCCTGAGTGCTTTGCAGGTTTGGTTTTATGCCAGCCTCACAAACACCTCTAAGGTGGGTACTGCTATATCTCCTTTTTACAGATGAAGAAACTGAGGCATGGGGTGGGGGGGTGGACTTACTTAACTTGTTTGAGGTCAGTTGGCTGTATAATGACGGAGTTGGAGTTGGACTTCTGAGCCTGTGTTTTAACTATTCTCTATATATAGTGAGGCTAAAAATGCTGCATGAGTTCAGAAAAGAGAGGATTGGAATGCTTGGAGGTTTCACTGGAGGGAGTAGGGTGTGAGGGGCAGGATCTGAGTGAATGGGGACAGGTTGCGCCCTTTCATAAGGAAAAGCTAAAGGTGGGAGGAGTGGTGAGGTGAGGTACACCCTTGGAGGGGTGTAGTGCCTCTGAAGATCAGGCTTGGAGTCCCAGCAGGCTGGGCTGGGGGGGTGGTGAGGAGCTCACGTGGTCCTTCTGTCGGATTTATCTCACTAGCTCATGCCTAATAAATCTGGTGGGGGAGAGAGTGGAGTCGGGGAGGCTGCGAGGGAGGTGGCTCTAGTAACCAAAGCTTGAAGTAAAAGAGCCCAACCGATCAGGGCTTTAAATAGGACTGGAGAAGAATCGGCAGTTGGTGACAAATTGGTCAAAGGCAATGAGAGGACTGTGGAAAATGCTCAGATTTCTTGGACACTGTTCAGCTAGGATGCTAGGTCCTGTTGCTTGAGGACCTCCATGTGACACATTTTTGTGCTTTGTTTAGTGATATGCTGGGTATCTAGAATTCCTTGATTGCCAAGGGGAGTGAATATGAAGACTCCCCTCTACATTCACCCTGTGACTTCTGGCCTCAACCGGCCAGAAGGTCTTTGTGGAGCCTCAGTTTATTCTTCTTGTCCCATGCCTTAGGTCTTGCCTAGAGTACACACCTGTTTTCACCTCCTCCCGGGCTGCTGTGGTGGTGGTTAATCACCAGAATTGCTTGGATGGTTGGCTAAGCTCCTTGGAAGAAGTGGGAATGAGCAAGCCTCCTGAAAATAAAAAGGATGGATGGAGTCTGAGAAATGTTAACAGGTTCGCTTTCAGACAACATTTTCAGAGGTGGACATTTGTTTTCTTGGCTCAAAGTTGTAGCCTGTTTCCCAGTAATTGACCTAAAACAAAGGAACAAAATTGCCACCATTACCAACAAAAAAGAGAAACTCCCAGTCTCTCTTCCTTCTCTTCCATGCAGGCAGGATGATCACCGGATTTTTCCTACACCCATTTTATCCCTCTCACCCAGTAAGTTTTCCTTTTTATGAATTCGCAGTTCCTTTGGTAGATACTGTACAACGCTCCTTCCTCCAGGTGTGTGCCTAGGATGGGGTCAGGGATGTAATTAGGTGTGAGGTAGAAGGATAAACAAAAGAAGTCAGGTTAGGGGGTAAGTGTGAGTCACTTCACCGGACAGTTAACTTGGGAGAACAGAAACCATGGCGTGTGTTTATGTTCTCTGCCCTCGAGTCACCTAGCACAGTGGGAGGCAGATTCCAGTACTAAGTGAAAAATATGACTTACAGGAGGAGTTTACCTGAGATGTGATCGCAATGCAAGAATTGTGTGGGACTGTGACTTACCTGAGCAATGGGGACTTTAAAGAGAAAACTGTCTTTTGAGGCTGCCTTAAATACAATTTCGGGTGGGATAGACTACTGGACACATTCCTTTTCCTCCTTTATAATCATGCAAATCTAAGAGTTCAAGTATTTTTCTCTGGCAGTTTTCTTAGTTTTTCTGAGAGCTACATCCAGGTGTTTGATATTGGAAGATGACATGCATTTGAATATGATTTGAATATGAATTAATGGGTACAATTATTTAGATAAGAGGGGAATAAATGTTAAGTGTATTTAGATATAATTTGAATCAAAGACTCTCCTACTTTATTTTTTTAAGGATTTTTTTTTTATTTATTTGAGAGAGAGTGAGAGATGGAGCAGGGGGAGGGGCAGAGGGAGACGGAAAAGCAGACTCCCCACTGAGCAGGGAGCCTGACATGGGGCTGGATCCTGGAACTCCAGGGATCATGACCTGAGCCAAAGGCAGATGCTTAAATGGCTGAGCCACCCAGGTTCTCCAACTCTCCCACTTTATTTATTTATTTTCAAAAAGATTTTATTTATTTATTTGTCAGAGAGTGCGTGCACATGAGCACAAGCAGGGGGAACAGCAGGCAGAGGGAGAAGCAGACTTCCCACTGAACAAGGAGCCCAGTGTGGGTGGGACTCAATCCCAGGACTCCAGGTCATCACCCGAGCTGAAGGCAGACGCTTAACCGACTGAGCCACCCAGGCGCCCTCCCGACTGTCCCACTTTGAAATAAGGAGGGACTGCTTGTCTCACCAGGCCACTTATGGGTAGGGTGAGGGCTGTTAATGGAGAATTGACACCTCTAAAAACTGCATGTATTCAACTCCTTGGTGGACATTCCCAACCACTTCATTGGAGAGTTACTGAGTCCCTGGTCATGTGTATGATTTGGGCCTAAGTGTGCTGGCCATACAAAAGATCTATAATTATAATGATGATGATGATTTGATTTTTAAAATACTTAGTGTGAGGGGCACCTGGCTGGCTCAGTCGGTGGAGTGTGTGACTTTGGGTCTCGGTTGTGAGTTCAAGCCCCATGTTAGGTGTAGAGATTACTTAAAAATAATAAAATCTTAAAAAAAAAAACCAAAGCAACGTAGTGTGTACTGGTTACTATGCTGAGTGCCTCACGTGATTTTCACCTTTTTTTAAAAACGGGCATGTGAGGTAGGGGGCAGGTATGTCCATTTCACAGGAATGGGAGCCAGGATTCCAATGTAGTTTGGTTGGAACCACACTAGTCTCCCCAAAGATCTCATTGTTTTGGGGAACACACTGCATCTACCGGGGGCCTTACCCTCATATAGCCACTTAACCTATCTCTCAGCCTCAGTTTCTCACCTTGTAAAATGAGGACCTGTCCTGTCTAAGCCACTTGGTTATTTAGATGAACACGAATGTGCTGCTTATTAATGGCCAGCGAGTGGTAGTCTTCTTACCATGGTTTTCTTGTGGTCTGTTTTTGCCTGCTCCTCTGTATAGGTGTAAAGGACTTGCTGTTTTGTGTTGAGCTCATATCCTTTGGTTTCCCCTAGGTCCCCCCAGTTTCTGATTGATGGCCTGCAGGTGTGGTTTGGATGGGGTGAATATTAATAGCAATGTAGATGAGGGTGGGTGTAAAGAGCTGAGTTTCAGATGTGGCTTTGATGCAAATGTGGCCCTGGTGTTGGAGATGTTGGTGGGGGTGGGGGAAGTGCTCGGTTGCCTTTTAGGGGAGTCTTGCTCCCTTAGGTTAGTTTGGCTCCTGCCTTGGCCCTCCTCAGGAGGCTGGTGGCATTTTGGCAGCAATGGGGGGCCCCCCCGCCCCTCCTTTTTTTTTTTTTTTTTTTAAAAAAACTTCTCAGGCATTATGTGACACCTTAATTAGAAGAGATCCAAATTAATCAGTCCCTATTTCTGTGGTGTGGGAGGCCGGCCGGGGTGTCCACTTACGCAGAGTCTAGTGATACTGTTGTAGACTTCTCTCAGCTATTGTAGACTGCAGTGGTGGTCCTCTTGATGCTGCCAAATGGCTTGAATCCTGATGTGGCGGGGGGCTGGGGGGGTCTTGCCATGAGGGATAGAGCAGTGCTTCTCCTCTCGCTTTCCCTACGGGTATGTATGTTTTAGTTTCCCAGGGCTGGCAGAACAAAATACCACAGACTGGACAGCTTCAGACAATGGGAATTTATTTTGTCGCTGTTCTGGAGGCTAGAAGTCCTCCTCAAGGCAGGGCCGCACCTAGAAGCTCTAGGGGGGATCCCTCCTTGCTTCCTCCAGCTTCTGGTAGCCCCAGGCATTCCTGTGCTTCTGGCAGCACAGCTCCCGTTCTGCCTCTTTCTCCCCTCGGTCTTTTCTCCTGTAAGGACACCCGCCATATTGGATTAGGACCGACCCTCATTCAGTGTGACCTCATCTTAACTTCGTTCTATCTACAAAGACCCTATTTCCAAATAATGCCATATGCACAGGTAGAGGGGTTAGGACTGACATATCCACCTACAACAGTGTGCCTACAGGGTCTATCTCTGGATCCTTCTGTACACGTCCCTGGTTGGTCTGGGACTAGATTTTGCCTTCTGGGTCCTGGCTCAGGAGGCCCTAGGTGTCCGGTTTGGTTTTCTCAGGAACTTCAAGCTAGCAACCATCTCCCTTTTCTCCTGTTTTCTTCCACCATTTCCTTCCCTGGATTTTTTCTGGTGCCATGAAAACCTGCACAAGGCCCTCCCGTCTTAGATCTCCCTCTACCCCATGACCCCATTTTCCCATTTCTCTCCTCTTTCTCCAAACTTTTCCAGAAGCTTCTTGTGTGCTTTCTCCTCCACCTCCTCCCACTTCCTCTGCTCCTTCCAGTCTGGCTTCTGCCGTCGTCATTCCACCGAGACACCCCTCACTGAGGTCACAATGACAGCCACATTCCCGGCGGCACTTACTCATATTGATCTTTCTGTTGGTGAAGCCACGTTTTCTCTCAGCTTCTGAGATAAAACATTCCTGGTTTCCTTCTCTCTTCTCTGGCCATGCCATGTCTCCTTGAAGGCTTTTCCTCCCCTACCTGGCCATTAAATCAGAACTGCATTTTCTGTGGGGTCTGTCCTAGGCCCTTGTCTCTTCTCACTTTACCTTCTCCTTAGGTGCTCTCAGCTGCCACCCCAGGCCTCAGTTACTACCTGTACGCAGACAACTCACAACTTTACAGCACCAGCCTAGACTTCTCTGCATTTTAGACTTGTGTATTTAAGTGCCTATAAAAATATTTTGTCTCTTTTGCTACCTCAAACTTATGTTTAAAACTGAACTTGTGGGGCACCTGGGTGGCTCAGTTGGTTAAGCAACTGCCTTTGGCTCAGGTCATGATCCCAGGGTCCTGGGATTGAGCCCCATGCCTGGCACCCTGTTCAGCAGGGAGTCTGCTTCTCTCTCTCCCTCTGCCTGCTACTCTGCCTGCTTGTGCTCTCTCTCTGTCAAATAAATAAAAATTCTTAAAAAAATAAAATAAAACTGAACTTGTGATCTGCTCCTCTTCCTTCCAGCCCCCCCTCCACCATCCCCTAACCCTGCTTACCCTATCTTAAGCGATATTACCATCCCAGAAATCTGGGGCATGTTCTTTCTTGACAATCTCCTTTGTCATTTCATCCAACACTTCAACAAGAAGTCCAGTTGAGTAGCCCTCTTAAGTAGCCCTTTATATTTCCTCTCCTCTCTACCTGTGTCACCACCATCTTGGTCCTAGCTATGATCATCTGATGTCCTGACTCTTATGAGAGTCTGTTAACTAGTTCCCATCCCTTTGCCCCGTAGTCTCCCATTTAATCTGACCTAACTCCAATCGGTTGTCCACACTGCAGACCTATTCAGATGGGATGATGTCACCTCTGCATAAAACCCTTTACTGTTCTTTTGATAAAGACAGAAGTCCTTCACTTGGTTCATAGTACCCTGTGTGATCTGTCCCCACCCATAGCTCAGCCTCTGGTCACACCTGAGTCCCTTCTGCTTTTGCATGACAGCATTCTTTCTTTAATTTTTCCAATCCTACAGGCTTTATACGTGCTATTCCTGTCCTTCTTGTTAGGCACACATATGCCCATGATTGCTATGCCTTTCTGATGCATTGACCCTTTTATCATTATGATTTGCCCTATTTTATCTTTAATAATGCTTTTTATCTTGAATTCTACTCTGTCCAGTATTAATATAGCCACTCTAACCCTCTTAGGCTCATTGTTTGCATGGTATTTATCTTTTTCCATCCATTTACTGTCAACATATCGTCTTTAAATTTATTTATTTTAAATTTTTATTTTTTATTTTATTATTTTTAGTAAACTCTATGCCCAACGTGGGGCTCAAACTTACAACCTCAACATTAAGCATTGCATGCTCTCCTGACTGAACCAGCCAGGTGCCCATCTTTACATTTAAAGTGCAGCAGATAGTTGGGTTTTGCTTTGTTTTTTAAAAGATTTTAAATTCCAGGGGCGCCTGGGTGGCTCAGTCCTTAAGCATCTGCCTTCAGCTCAGGTCATGATCCCAGGGTCCTGGGATCGAGCCCCGCATCGGGCTCCCTGCTCAGCGGGAAGCCTGCTTCTTCTCCCTCTCCCACTCCCCATGCTTGTGTTCCCTCTCTCGCTGTGTCTCTCTCTGTCAAATAAATAAATCTTTAAAAAAAATAAAGATTTTAAATTCCAGTTAGTTAACATATAGTGTACTATTAGTTTCAGTTGTACAATATAGTGATTCAACACTTCTATACAACACCTGGTTGTTGTATACATCACAAGTGCACTCCTTAATCCATCACCTATTTCATCCGTCCTGCCACCCACCTCCCCTCTGGTGACCATCAGTTCTCTATAGTTAAGAGTCTGTTTTTTGGTTTGTCTCTCTCTTTTTTTTTTTCCCTTTGCTCATTTCCTTTGTAACTTAAATTCCACATATGAATGAAATCAAGTGATATTTGTCTTTCTCTAACGGACTTAACTTTGCTTAGCATAACACTTTCTAATGCCATCCATGTCATTGCAAGTGGCAAGATTTTCTTTTTTACGGCTGAGTAATATTCCATTCTATCTATCTACCTTTCTGTGTATACCACATCATCTTTATCTATTCATCAGTCGATGGACACTTGGGCTGCTTCCATGGGGTTTTGCTTTTTTATGCATTTTGAAAATCCCGGTCCTTTCATTGGAATCTTAGTTCATTAACATTTAATTATCATTTCATTAATAATTTGATATGGCTGGATTTAGGTATAACATTTTACTGTTTTTTTCCTGTGTCTCGCTTTTGGATTATTAAATTATTTCTTATAATTTTATATAATTTTAATTTACCTATTGATATTTTAGTTATACCTCTTTATGTTGTGGGTTTTTTTGTTTTGTTTTTTGTTTTTGGTGATTGTTCTAGGAAGTATAATATATATCCCTAACTTTTCACTGTCTTAATATTGTACCACTTTATGCAAAATGTCAACCTTACCATCATAAGGTCCTCCTCTTAACTTTGTTAACTCCTACTTCTCAGACAGAGCTCGGCTCAAAGGCCACTTCTTCAGGGAATTCTTGTCTGATTTCTGAGACTGTTAAACCCCTATTATGTGCATCCTGAGCAGGTGGTGCTTCTCCTTGGGGGCATGTATCGCTTGTAATTTTTCACTATGGAATCCCTGGTACTTAGCGCAATGTTGTATATTTATTTATTTGTTGGTTGAATGAAGGGGAGCCCTGAGTTGTGGTTTGAAGAAGGCAAAAGATTTCATGATAATGTACTCCAGGGGATGGGAAAGGCATTATGTAAGGCTTAGAGGCTGAAAAGATGATTTATGTGGGAAAGAATATAATAGTCAAGTAGATTAAATGAGTTAAAATATAAAAATAAAATATAGCTCTAAGTTTTTATAACCGTAACCACCATTTATAGAGCACTTAATACGGGCCAGGCACTGTGTTAAACTCTTTGTACATTTTATCTTACATAACCTCAACCCTATTGAGTTATTCTTGCCTCATTTCAAAGGAAGCAACTGAGGTATGGAGAGGTCAGTTACCTTGTTCCCCATCACAGGTAAGGGCTCTGCATTCAAACCCAGATCTGTGTGATTTTAACACTTAGGATGGGAGTGAGACTGAGAGGTGGAGCTTGATTGTTCAAGGCTTTTAGTGGCTGTCTGAGGTAACTGTGTTTTGATTTGGAGACACAGTTAGGTGGAGGGATGGCCCGCAGACACCACTGAGGGTTTTGAGGGGGTAGTGTTGGATGCTTCCAGTCCTTAGCCCCTTCTGGGGAAAAGAAGGAACAACGTGGAAAACCTTCTGAGGCTTGTGAATAGGGGAGGGCAGAAAAGAACACTTGTTTGAGGAGGATTCATCAGGGCCTGTGGGCAGGATAGATTCAGGTAAAAATCTAAACAGAGGAAGGGAAATACATGGGGAGCAGTGGCCAGGGCCCACTGTGATGGCAGCTGCAGTTTAGAGAGGTGGCTGTCGTGTTTTAAAGGAACAAATATGAGACATGTTTTGAGAGACATGTAGATAGAATTGGTGAGGGATGAGGAGAGAAAGATTATTCCCCTATCTTCTGGGTCATTTATATCTGCCAACTCTAGGTGTTGCCTAAAGACCATTAAATATATCCATGCTGGGGATTATCACAGCTTCATTTCTCAAACTGGGATCTGCGAACGTCCTCAGGGGTCTGGGAGAATGCTCTTTTCAGGGAGAGGTGGGCAAGGCTGGGAAAAATAGTTATAAAGCTGTTTTTAAAAATTTGTTTGGGTAAGGCCATAACTAACTTCTCTGCCTGACTAGCACATAGAGGGACATTTTTCTATTTCTGTGGCATTATCATTCCTGGTGGACCTTTCTGTCCGATCATTGAACAGTCATTGAGCTAGTGTGTTAGACACGAGTAGGTCACTAAAGAGATAGGGCATGTCTGCACATGTTCTGTGGGTTAGATGAGAAGTCTGGAGGAGGTTAAGTATGTGTGTGCTTGCATATGTGTGCATCTGCATATGTGTTTGCATGCATTATCTGCTTTTGAAAAGGTCATTGAAAGTTGTCCTGACTGGCCCACAGACCCACCGACCCTACCTACTTACCTACCCTCCTTCCTTTTCTTCTAAGATTTTATTATTCATTTATTTAGAGAGAGAGAGAGTGAGCACGAGCAGGGGGAGGGTCAGAGGGAGAGAGAATTTCAAGCTGACTCTGTGCTGAGTTTGGAGCCCCATGTGGGGCTTGATCTCATGACCCTGAAATCATGACCTGAGCCGAAATCAAGAGTTGGACGCTTAACCAACTCAGCCACCGAGGCATCCCTCCCTCCCTCCCTCCCTCCCTCCCTCCCTCCCTTCCTCCCTCCCTCCCTCCCTCCCTCCCCTCCCTCCCTCCCTCCCTCCCTTCCTTCTTTCCTTCTTTCTTTCCTTCCTTCCTTCCTCCCTCCCTCCCTCCCTCCCTCCCTCCCTTCCCCCCTTCCCTCCCTCCCTCCCTTCCTTCCTTCCTTCCTTCCTTCCTTCCTTCCTTCCTCCCTCCCTCCCTCCCTTCC